>NC_139642.1:14933679-15010082 GCF_964638095.1 Poromitra crassiceps | reverse complement strand
TGGCTGACCCTTCCCACTCTGGCCACAAACTCTTGGAAACACTTCCCCTCGACAATAGACTGAGGTCTGTCAAGACCAGAACCTCTCACCACAAGAACAGCTTCCTCCCAACTGCCATCAGCCTCATCAAGAAGGTCCAAAAGCCCCTTCTACCAAGGAGCCTAACACACACACAAACCCCACTACCCCCTCCTGAACTCAGCTGAGCCCCCCCCACACACACACACAAACCCCACTACCCCCTCCTGAACTCAGCTGAGCCCCCCCCACACACACACACAAACCCACTACCCCCCCTGAACTCAGCTGAGCCCCCCCCCCACACACACACAAACCCCACTACCCCCCCTGAACTCAGCTGAGCCCCCCCCCCCCACACACACACACAAACCCCACTACCCCCCCTGAACTCAGCTGAGCCCCCCCCCCCCACACACACACACACAAACCCCACTACCCCCCTGAACTCAGCTGAGCCCCCCCCCCACACACAAACCCCACTACCCCCTCCTGAACTCAGCTGAGCCCCCCCCCCCCCACACACACACACACACAAACCCCACTACCCCCTCCTGAACTCAGCTGAGCCCCCCCCAACTGACATGAGCCCCACCCCCATCAAACGTCACTTTGCAGCTACAGCATCTGTACTTCACTCGTTACTTTAAAGTATTATAGCTGCTTCTCCTACCAGAACTTGACACCATTAGATCACTCTTGTTAACTACACCGAGCACCGCTTGGACTGTAACTCATATTTAATTTAATGCAGATTTAACTTAGACTATAAATTCATATTTAATGCCTTCCGAACACTCCTTCTCGTGTATATATATTGGACTGTAGCCTACTTGCAACGTTGTGATTGTCTTTTAGTTATTAGTGGCCAGGCTAGCGAAGCAGCAGGGCTTAGTGGAAATTCATTAAAAAAATCAGGCATACGTGCTACAGCTTTGCAACTTTCACCAAAATGTGGGCCCAAATGAGGAGAAACCTTTGTACAATGCAACCTATGGCCAATTATGAAGTCTAAAGACCGCAAAACTGCGAAAACTGTAAAACTAATTAAACCCTACTCCTCCCACATTTTTTCTTCAAACGACACCAAACTTCAGCATCTGCATCGTTAAGACTGTCCTACACAAAAGTATCCAACAGATTTTCGATTGGTCAAAAATTGAGCCCGCAGTGCATCAAAACGTTGAATTCTGCCCCCGTGTATAGCCTAATTGCCCTAATTACCTAGGCCAATTAGGTTGTATTTGTGATGTCATCAGTCACTCAAGCAATTGTGATGCCGTCAGTGATGTCACTCGAGCAATTGTGATGTCATAATAGCTCAAAGCCTTAAGACTTGCCCGGCCACGACCCATTGCTGCGCAGCAGCTATAATGTTTACTATTTCTTTAACTCGGGATATTGACATGAGCGCTACGCTGCGTACTACTGTAGGTGCATCGTATCACCGGTGTTCAACAAACAATCACAGTTCAAAAAGTAGAAACACTATGAGTTAGATCGAGGGAAAAGTACTCGTGCACAATCCAAGCAGGGAGGTGCTGGTCACAGCAAGCAGGATCAAAATAACATAAAAACAGTCTCTACAGGAACAAGTCCATATGAAGTTGACCGCACACTCCAGAAGAACAGGGTGACCAATGCTGTATCAAAAGATCACATTTATTTTAAGCAGAACAACGCGTTTCGCAGGCTTGCTGCTTCATCAGGTTCATAGACATAGACAGGTTCATAGACACTATGAACCTGATGAAGCAGCAAGCCTGCGAAACGCGTTGTTCTGCTTAAAATAAATTTGATCTTTTGATACAGCTTTGGTCACCCTGTTCTTCTGGAGTGTGCGGTCAACTTCATATGGACTTGTTCCTGTAGAGACTGTTTTTATGTTACTATGAGTTAGATATTGACATTGTGAGTGAGCGGAGTAGCTGAACAGTTTGATGTCAGTGACATGTATGCTATGGACCAACCAAAGCAGCAGAATGAGTTAATAGCAACACTAATAATGTTAATAATAGTACAAGTGGCTATGGAAGCAAATTGTTACTCACATACTCACTCTAATGATAACGACTCTTATTCAAACGCTAACCCCGAATCCAGTGCTTCCTTCATTAGTTTAAATTTGGTATGTAATTGTTATTAATTGGCTTTAATACACCATCATTCATTCTGCAGGAGTAGGTGTCACCTTCCTTAAATGGCGGATCATCTAATTTTGGAAGCAGAGTAATTGTCATGACTCACATCACATCACAGCGCTGAGCTGAACCTGTTCCTGTTCCTCCCTGCAGGCGAGGAGGCGGGCGACGAGGGCAAAGACGCCAAGTCGGCCAAGGCCAAGCGCTCCACCTTCGGCCGCGCGGTCTCTCTGAAGAACTTCATCATGCGCAAGGGCAAGTCTGCCAGCGTGGACCTGGGCGGAGCCAAGGAGGAGGAGGAGGAGGGGGAGGGGGAGGGAGGAGAGGGAGAGGGAGGAGCCAACGACGGTGAGCAGGGTGCTTTAAAATGTCTTTAAAAGTCTCAAATACAATCTGACCCGGAAGTCCTTCATCAAGGCTCCGACGTACAGTAAACGTAACTAACGTACATTTCACCCACTTTTGATGGACAGCCATTAATACCAATCCATGAGCAAAGGGTGATGGTGACAAGTGCATTCAAATAAGAATGCATAACAAATTTGAAGCCACTGCAAGAAAACGCTGAAATAGGAGTATTGGGTATAAGTCCCCCAATATAGTTTCACATCGGGCATCAAAGTCCAATTTTCTTTCATGTCCTCATACTCTTTTTTGTAGGTATAGAGACACTGCGGAACGCGTCATCATTCAGAAACCACGCCCAACACGGGGGAAAACACAAAGGACCAACTATCGTTAACAGCGTTTGTCTGCTGACTTTTAGCTTCCTGAAACTCCCCCCCCCCAATCCTGGCATTCTCCTATGTCACGTGTTGCACACAAAGATCTTATATACGGAAGATGAACACTCCAACTTACTTCATTGACAGCTAGATCCACATTTTTCTTCTCAACGGCTTCCTTGTTTTGCTCGGGAGTACAAAAAAACTTTAATTGGTGATTTTTTTCTACATTTGTTGTCTGCGCAGCCCCACCACACAACAGCTGTTAGCTCTGTTTAATTCAAGGAAAATGACGCCGGTCTATGGGAGTGAACGGAGCTATTTCCCCCATGATGGGCGTGGCCTATTTCATGCAGTGTCTCTATGGATGTGAAATATGCCTTCAATTGCAAAAGGTCTTAAAAAAAGTCTTAATTTGAACCTGCAGAGACCCCGGGTGAGGTCGCCACGGCCACCGAGGAGACCAACGACAAAGCTCCGGCAGCGGCTGTGAAAACGCCTGAAAAGAGCGGGGAGAAGGCCAAGGAGGCGGAGCCAAAGGAGGTGCCGAAGGAGGCGGAGAAGGCGGTGGCGGTGGCGGCGGCGGCGGAGGCTCCGGTGGCGGTGACCAATGGCGAGAACGGCTGCTCCACCAACGGCACGGCCGAGGAGAATGCCACACACAATCACCAGGAGGAGGAGGAGGAGGAGGAGAAGACGACGGGGAACATCAGCCCCATGAAGAAGAGCAAGGAGGTGGGAGGAGGAGGCAAAGAGGAGGCCAACGCCAAGATCATCACCGCCACGGCCACGCTGAACAGCGGTGAGTTAGGCAGCGCCCGGCGGAACTCTGACCAGCCACAACAAGACAGAGACACTAACAACAAACCACAACAGCTACTGATAAACACAAGCAGCAGTATACCGGCTAAAACCTGCGGCCCACAGGCTCGGCTAGCGGCGGCGTTAGCGCTGACGGCTAGCAGAGGGGAGGGAGAGGAGGGGCAGTCTCCGCAAAACGGAGGCTGTGGGAACGGTGAGGCAGAGTCAGGTGACCGGGGAGAGAGGGAGGAGGAGGAGGAGGAGGAGGAGATGAGGAAGAGGGACCTGCGAGAGGCAGCGGCGGCCATCGTTCAGAACGTGATGTCAGCAGCGACTGACCAAATAGAGAGGGAACTGTGCGGCGTTGCCGTCGACAACGGTCTAAACGGGTGCTGCGACGGCCAGCAGCGCAATGTCGACTTTAGATACTAAGAACACACACGCGGAGATACCCAATCACATGCAAGTACATGTCAACCATTTGTAAAGTTACACACAAAATACACGTGCCAAATGTAACGTTACACATTAACATGGTCCATTACACACACATGCCTGCAAACACATGTGCCATATGTTACGTCACACACACACACACACACACACACACACACACACACACACACACACACACACACACACACCTAAAGCCATATGTCAAAACACATAATACATAGAGGCATGCCAGGTTCCCTGAGTTATGCTGGCCGATTGAGCGCAGCAGCATAAAAAGCCGAGTTTACACCAATGATTAGAACGTTGTAACGAGATGAAAGCGTTTTAACTGTCAGGTATGACAAACAAAACCTACGTCTTTTCATATGAACAATTAAACACTAGAAATTCAGCTTGTCAAGTCACAAGTTTCAACTCGTTTCGTCATGACTTGTGAATCTTTGGTCTAAACTGGGCTTAAAACATTCCTAAATCCCTAGGAAAAGTGTAGTTTTGAGTGAGTGAGTGAGTGAGTGTGTGTGTGTGTGTGTGTGTGTGTCTGTGTGTGTGCGTGTGTGTGTGTGTGTGTGTGTGTGTGTGTGTGTGTGTGTGCCTGCGTGTGTACGTACCTCTGTTGTTAAATAGCATGTGTGAGTTCATGAACCGCCAAACAACAACAAAACCATTTAACGTGCGCTTGTTACTCTCAACTCCAGACCCAAGAGAGTTCTTACTACGCTAACTATGTTACTGCAATGCAGCAGATCTCTCTCTGGGTCTGATACACCATGTTAGCTACGCTAACTATGTTACTGCATGCTGCAGATCTCTCTCTGGGTCTGATACACCATGTTAGCTACGCTAACTACGTTACTGCATGCTGCAAATCTCTCTCTGGGTCTGATACACCATGTTAGCTACGCTAACTACGTTACTGGATGCTGCAGATCTCTCTCTGGGTCTGGGACACTTCTAGCTCCAAACTGGTGTCAGAATCCTGGCCAGTGATTGGCTCCCCCGAAATCCTGGGGGCACCAATCATTAACGACTTTAAGTTCGGTTGTAAAGTTGTTAAGTAAGCTTGCAGGGCAGCTGGATTCACGTGAGATCACGATCACATGACAAATCCATCTTGCCACACTCCAATCTATTGGTTTGAATCTGAACCAATCAGCATACAGTACAGAGGCATGTACGGGTGGGATTTAGGTGTGATGACAGCGAGATAAGCGAGCTGTAGCCTCAGACGTGATGGACAGATGGTTCCTCCAATCACTTGCCAGGGTTTGTGTCTGTAGAAACGACCAAGCCGGAAGTACCGCTACCGGGAATTGAACCCGCGTTTCCGCGGTGCTTTTACCTCTATAAACTACCCAGACGGCCCGTGCAACAAACTGCTGTGTCTCCTCCTCTGTTATTTCTCATCACAACCTCCTCTGCACTAAGCTGCTGTATGAGGCTCTTTGGCTATAAAAACTGAAACCTGTTTAAACATGTCGCATCTGACACGCTAAGCCCTGAAAACATGCTAAGCACTCGGCGGCGTCAGGAACACGCAACAGCAGCTCCTTAGAACAAGAAGCCATGTTCCATCACACATCAGCTGTCAGTCATTTAGCTAAATTATATCTACAATATCTACAGGGTTGTTGGCTATAATAATAATAATAATAAACATGGGTTTCATATAGCGCTTTTCTAGGACTCAAAGACGCTTTACAAAAAAAAGAAACACTAAAGGGGCGGGGACGACGTAAGTGCAACAGACAATGGACAAACACGACGCAGGCACACAGGGACAGGCAGGGGGAGCTAGGAGAAGGCAGAGGAGAAGAGATGGGTTTTGAGACGGGATTGGAAGACAGTGAGGGAGTCTGATTCTCTAATGTCCGGGGGGAGAGAGTTCCAGAGCTTGGGGAGCTGCACTGGAGAAAGCTCTGTCGCCGAAACTGCGGAGGTTGGATTTGGGGGTGGAGAGAAGGCCGGCAGAGGTGGATCGGAGGGAACGGGAGGGTTGGTAGGGGGAGAGGAGGTTGGTGAGATATGGGGGGGCCAGTTGGTGGAGAGGCCAGTTGGTGGAGAGCTTTGTAAGTGATGACGAGGATTTTGTAGGTGATCCGGGAGGAGATGGGAAGCCAGTGGAGTTGTTGAAGGACTGGGGTGATGTGGTGCCAGGATTTGGTGTGGGTGAGGAGACGGGCGGCTGCGTTTTGGCCCAGTTGGAGTCTATTGATGAGGGTTATGAGGGCTATGGTCTATTGGAATCGAAAAATGGCAAAACAAAACATGTACCCAGTGCATTAGCCCTCTGTCCACCCTGCTAGCCTTAACTAGCCGTAGCTAATAGGTAGTTAGCCCTCTGTCCACCCTGTTAACCTTAACTAGCCATAGCTTATAGCTAGCTAGCCCTCTGTCTAGCCTGCTAACCTTAACTAGCCATAGCTTATAGGTAGTTAGCCCTCTGTCCACCCTGCTAAGCTTAACTAGCCGTAGCTTATAGTTAGCCCTCTGTTCACCCTGCTAGCCTCAACTAGCCGTAGCTTATAGGTAGTTAGCCCACTGTCCACCCTGCTAGCCTCAACTAACCGTAGCTTATAGGTAGTTAGCCCACTGTCCACCCTGCTAGCCTTAACTAGCCGTAGCTTATAGGTAGTTAGCCCTCTGTCCACCCTGCTAGCCTTAACTAGCCGTAGCTTATAGGTAGTTAGCCCTCTGTCCACCCTGCTAGCCTTAACTAGCCGTAGCTTATAGGTAGTTAGCCCACTGTCCACCCTGCTAGCCTTAACTAGCTGTAGCTAATAGGTAGTTAGCCCTCTGTCCACCCTGCTAGCCTTAACTAGCCCTGGCTTATAGGTAGTTAGCCCTCTGTCCCCCCTGCTAGCCTAGTTAGCCTTCTGTCTGGGAAAAAGCTGGTTTAGCCAACATCAATAGAGCCGAGTCCATCAAGGGATTAGCGGGCGAATCAAAGTGTTACGGAGCCTCGTCAACAAACCAGATTAACTAGCCTTCTCTCCCACAAACAGATGGGTCGCTCGCTAGCTTTAAACTGCCATTCAGGAAAAAACAAACGCACACACCTCGAGGTCTTTGAGCACAAAAGGACAAAGTCAAAAACCCCAAAACAGCACAACAACACAACAGCTACACTCCACCTTAACCAGGGAGAGGCACTTAGAGAGGAGAGACACAGATGTCCATCTGAGCTCATCTTCCTCAAGTCTTCTGTTTGTTCTGATGTGATGATGATGATGATGTGATGCTGATGATCTTCCATTATGATGTGATGATGTGATGTCATTTGTAGATCTGCTCTGTGTGTTTGCTTTTCATCTCTTGAGTCAAACACTAAAAAAAAGAAAAGCTAATATAACTAACAACACTGGAGAGGATCAGCCTGTCTGTCTGTCTGTCTCAGGGTTCCCACAGGTCCTTGAAATCCTTGAACGTTTGTGAATTTGAGAGCTAAATCAAGGCCCACTGTCCAAGTTGTTGAAAATAGACCTGAACAGATGTGGGTCATTGAAAGTTTTTATAGTTTGTGCAAGAATACAAATTGAGGTTCTTTTGATCTTTTTTTTTACAGACTAATGTTAGTAAGCCCCCCCCCCCCCCTCTCTCTCTCTCTCTCTCTTTCTCTCTCTCATTGTTGTCTGTGAGCTTCTCTGAAGCCTGCAGTTCTCACTATAAAAGCTCTGTGTTGTAACAGTAATTAACCTTGATCTGTGTCTCAAACGATGTCATTTTGAGTCCTTGAATTTGAGGGAATTGAGCCTGAAAAGTCCTTGAATTTGATGTTGAAGGAGCTGTGGGAACCCTGGTGTATTTCTCTGTGCTAAACCACTAAACACACATACAATAACCCTTTTATATGAATGTTTATCATTATTTATTATTATTATTATTACCTTTTTCCCCAGACATATTTTTTAATATATTTTCTTTTCTGTTATCATTTACCAGACAAAAAGGCGGGAAACGTGTGAGGCCACACAAAGAGGATTAGAACTGCCTGGGATTCGCTGAGCAAAGGAGCTCTGAGCCCCGCCCCCTAACTCTACCCCTCCCCCCTTCATCCCCCCTCCTTCCTCCCAAAATAAACGGAGTAATCACATGTGTTTAACGCCACAGGTCACCATGGTGACAGAGATGCCACAGGTCACCATGGTGACAGAGATGCCACAGGTCACCATGGTGACAGAGATGCCACAGGTCACCATGGTGACAGAGATGCCACAGGTCACCATGGTGACAGAGATGCCACAGGTCACCATGGTGACAGAGATGCAATCCATGTAGATGAGAAGAAGAAAAACAAGTGGAAAAAATAATAATTACTCAGAAAGCAATAATTCAAGTCATCTCTCGTCCCCCGGCACATTCCGTATATCTTCCATCCCTCTACCCTTCCGTCCATACATACAATGTTTTTATTTGGATCTTTTTTGCTTGTCTGTGAGATTTTATATTGTCTAAAGAGAGAGAAAAAATGCAGAAATGTAAAAAAAAAAAAACACAAAAAAGTAAAACAAAAAAAAACATTCCACTCTCCCCCTCCTTCCTCTACTCTGCTCTCCATCTCTGCCCATTTCTGATTGGTGGGTTTAAAGAAGATAAAAGAAAAATGAAATAAAAAAGTTAGTTTTATATTGATGGCTATAGAGTGCCGCAGGGATGACGTATTTTTGTAGGCCAACATGGAAGTTAGCATCGCCCTGGGTTCCCTCATCTGGAAGTCAATGGGATTTTTTAATTGGATTTTGCTTAGATCACTGAACTAAGGTCTGTGGTTAACACACGTTTATGATACTTATGATCTTCACAAATGAACACTTTTTTTTGTTAATTCCCCCTGTCAAGCTCCACCCCCTCTGACGATCTGGGGAGAGTTGTACACTAGCACATGCTCCCTCCGATACATGTGCAGTCACCAGCCACTTCTTTTCACCTGACAGCGAGGGGTTTCACCGGCAGGACATAGCGCGTGGGCGTTCCCCTCCCCCCGACCAGAGGAGGCGCTAGTGCAGCAACCAGGACACATGCCCTTAATCCGGCTTCGCACCCGCAGACACGGCCAATTGTGCCTGTATGGACGCCCCGACCAAGCCGGAGGTAATGTGGGGGCTCGAACCTACGACCCTCGTGTTGGTAGGCAGGGAATCTGCTGCTGCACTATACCCGGATGGCCATCATCAAATTTCAGCCATCTAACAAAAAACCCATTCCAAAAAACATGGACTTCAAGAGCATGGAACCCATGCTAACACATGCCGGGGTTTTAGGAGTCATTCCTGCACCACTCTATTTTGGTTTGTAGTCCCCCCCTCACCCCTCTGCCCCTCCCCCTCCCACTCCCACCTCCCACCTCCCACCTCCCAGTAGTACCTGACAGTACAGCAGGCCCATGTCGCTCCAGTATATAAACTGCCCCGAAGACTGCCAGCTCCCAAGCCACACTGCAATGTCTCCGCCTCTGTGTTCAATGTTTTTAGACTGTTATTATATTGTGTACATGAACCACAACAATACCACCAGATATTAAAGTCAAAATGTTTTCCCTTTGATTTGCATTTCCTTGTTTTTTTCCCTTCTTTTGTTTTTGTTTTGTTTGTTTGAAACACACATCTCACTGTATCGCAGTCTGACAATAAAACACATCTCACTGTATCGCAGTCTGACAATATGCTGTCATTAATAAAAAAGAAACAAAAAAAATGGGGGAAAAATGTTTTGTTTGGTCAAAGTTTTCACATTGTTCGCTAGCAAATTGTCAAAAAAAAAAGAAGATAGTTACAATAAAGACAAAAATCTAACAACTAAACTGCAAGTCATTGTGCGGGTCTATTTTTATCCGGGTGGAAGCGAGGCATTTAGTGCCGAGATGCCGTTGGTGCTCGTTAATCTGTGTCTGGATAATCCCAAATTAACCCCTTACGTAACGTTGGAATAATAGGAGATTTCTTTGTATTATAGTAGATCTGTATGTATTATGTGGCACAGGCTGCCGAGGGACAAGGCCTCCAGATGCTGTCCAGATCTTAGTCTTGTCCCAACTACTTACATTACATTTGACAAATTACCATTACACCACGTACACTTCCAGGCATTTACCAGACAGGTCACATGGCTGCTGGGGTTTGAACCTGTGACCTGCTTGTTACAGAACGGTCCTGCACTCTGGTGGCCTTCACTACATTTTGTAAAACGTCACTCTGTAATTTAGAGTTACACTGCCAGTCCAAAGTCTGGACCCACCTGATCGTATGTTCTGTGTTTTTCGTTCTCTTAAAGCCATTCTGATCTAAAGAGTTCTGCTTAAAAATGTTTGAAATTAGTTTATTTTCCAAAACCGTTGTTTTTCCATCAGGGCAAAGTTACTTTAAAGAATCTAAAATATCAGATAGTTTTGATTTAACACTTTTTTTGGTCACTGCATATTTATACCATTTGTGTTATTTCATGGTTTTAATGTTTTTACTAAAATGTGGAAAATAGTTAAAAAACAATGTGTGTCTAAACTTTTGACTGGTAGTGTATAATAGAAGCTTTAAAAGCTGGAAAAGGAGGACAGAGTAGTGACAATAAAGGAAACACCAACAGAAAGTGTCTCATTAGAGCATGGAGTTTTCCTTATTTGAGCCAAAAATAACATTACTGGTATGAAATAAATAAATTAAAAAAATATGGAAAATAATAATGGATAATAAATAATGGAAGTGTGAAATATTAAGGCACCCAGAGTCATGAAAAACACAACTTCAGCATGTAATCAGAGAGGAAAAGGAGCCTGGAGCAGCCAGTTAAGACATAAAGCCTCAAAAGAAAGAAAATTAAGAAGCTGAAAAAAAAAAAATAATAATAATAATAATCTTTTGATTGGACATGGTGCAAAGAAATGAAACGTCAGACTGTCTCCAACTCTCTCTTCTGTCTTCATGTTTCACTTTTTGCATCATGACAAAAGGAAAGAATATATATATATATATATATATATATATATATATATACATACATATATGTGTGTGTATGTATTCCAGCTTCTTACATTTCCCTCCCCCATCTTGTCTTTTGTATTTTGAGGAGATTTCAGTATAAACTTACCGGCACAATTTGTCTCACTTGTTATTGTGTTATTTTCTGTGCAAATAAAAGTTAAACTTGAACTAAACTTGAATGTCTTTTTTTTTTTTTCATGCTTGATGCCCCAACTGGCTTCAGTTCCCTTTTGATCACAACCCCAAAGCATGATGGGACGTCAGCTGTTTAATCACTGTATCTGCAGCAGCTGTTTCCAGTTGTCAGCTGTTTAATCACTGTATCTGCAGCAGCTGTTAGCTGTACAGAGAGCTGGCTTTGATTCATTCACAAGTTTGAGGAACACATGAGATAAGTCAAAAGTAAAAGGTAAACAAGGAAAAGAGTATTTGTAGACGCACACATTAACATTCATAAATTGAAGAAAACAAAGTGTTTCACCTCCTTGCAGACACGAGATGACATGAAAACATCAAATATTAAATGTCAACTGAACGTCTGCACTTTCTCCATGAGTTTAATAAAGATGATCCTACTTGGATCTTCATCAGGTCAAAATGTTTGAAAGGTAGCCTACTTTTTTTTGCCTAGACCCGGACATATCTGTCAAAATGAAAAATGTTCAATTATATAACGGGTGTATTTTTTTTCCTTATTGTGATTCGATCTCTGACTTTTTATAGAAGGGTGTGTTAGACCCCCCCTCCTCCCACTCAATGCAATATTGTTTAATGTAGGTGACGTAGATTCTGATATATGGGTTGTTGTATCTGATATTTTGTTTATGCTTATATTAAGATACATGTATGTTTGATACTTGGATGACTTTTGTATTACTGTTTTTTTCTATACCTGTTTCTGTGTACTTTATTGGATTGTTAAAGGTGAAATGCAACTATTTCATTAAAAACATTTCATATCCTTATAGAAAAGTTTCCCCTCAAAAACATCAATTCTGACCCATACAATACTGTGGCAGTGTGTTTATGTGGACGGACGCTGCCCCCCGTGTGCATTTTCGTGGTTGGTTGGACCGCGGCCCGGTGGCTGGGGACCACTGGTTTAAATGGTTAACCACACCACACCTGCCATCATAGAGCTTGTCAGCCTATAGAGGTGTGCAATTTGTGCATGATGTATAAATATGGGTGTGGTTTCCATTTTTCAAACAGTTTGACCTGACAAAGATCTTTCATGTTCATGACAGTGTCATGTCAGTCGTCATACAAGTAAATGAGTTTCCTTTGTTTTCTCGACATTTGGAGTTATTTATGTCATTTTTCTTAATCGGCTTTTTCAGCAGATCTGTATCAGTCACCTGTTGACCTTTCGGGGACCCCTGTGCGTCCCTCCAGGGGTCCCCGGGCCGCGCTTTGAGCATCACAGCAGCAGCGCCACATGTCCGGCCGTCTGCACAGTGCGGTGAAGATAAGCCCCTCCTGCTGGTTGAAATGGGCAGCATACTGCTGGCTGTGTGTGTGTGTGTGTGTGTATATACACACACACACACACACACACACACACACACACACACACACACACACACACACACACACACATCATACTGCTGGCCTAAAGCTCTGTGTACACACACATACACACAGCATACTGCTGGCTCTGTGTACAAACACACACACACACACACACACACAGCATACTGCTGGCTCTGTACACACACACACACACACACACACACAGACACAGCATGTTGCTGGCCTAAAGCTCTGTACATACACACACACACACACACAGCATACTGCTGGCTCTGTACACACACACACACAGCATACTGCTGAGCAAAGCTCTGCCTGGGATTATCTTATTACAGAGGTAATGCAGTGTACTGCGGGGACACTGGCACACACAGTGTACACACGCACATACACATATACACACACACACACACACACACACACACACACATACAGTACACATACATACACACACACACACACACAAGCTTGCTGGCTTATATACATTTTAATGGACAAAGAATAAAAATGCAGAAGAATAACTGAACATCTAAACTCTGCAGGCTTCTGCACAGAACTTAAATTAACTTTAAAAGACAGATGAAGACTATAAGGTAACATTTTCTTTAATTGTCATTGTCTATAATACATTATAATCATACTTATAAGACATTATAATGCCATCATAAGTAAAGTAAAGGTAAAGTCCCACTGATTGTCACACAATGTGTGAAATTTGTTCTCCGCATTGACCCATCCCCTGGGGATGCGTCAAATCCGCGCTCGGGAATCATCTGGTGATCTAACCCCCAAATTCCAACCCTTTGATGCTGAGTGCCAAGCAGGGAGGCAAATGGGTCCCATTTTTATAGTCTTTGGTATGACTCGGCCGGGGATCGAACTCACGACCTCCCAGTCTCAGGGCGGACACTCAGACCACAAGGCCACTGAGCTGACCTGGTATAATGCATTATAAGTATAGTTATGTTTTATAACACTAGAAATCTCGATTCCTAGGGTGGAGACTCTGGACTGACAGACACTGCCCCCCCACCTAAGCGACATCGTGCAACTGTGCGCCAACGGCTCATACTACATCACAGTTGATGGAGTGACATCACTGATGACATCACAATTGCTCAAGTGACATCACAGATGACATCACAATCGTGACACACACCACCGCCCACACCGGCACAGAAGAAGAAGAACAACAAGAACAAGAACAAGAACAAGAAGAAGGTTTATTTATATAACAACAAAATACATAAATTAAATGGACAAAATCAAAAATACAAGCAAAAGATAAGGATACCCAGTGGAGCAGTAGAGGGAGTATCTTGGGACAGTGACAGGCAGTCTGCTGTAGATTAGTGTGCAGCAGGTTAGCTGAGGTTAACGAGGCGGAACCAGGGGAACAGATGGAGAACGTCAGGATTATCAGAAGCTACTGAAGAAACTGACTGAGTTCACTGTTTACACTCAAATAATAATAATAATGGAACAATAAAGGCAAAATCAGCATAGAAGCAACACAAAAGGTGGCATAAAATATAATAAAATATATCTTTAGAAACGGGCAAAAACAGTAGAAAAGTAATAAAAAAAAAGAGTAAGCAACAATCGTAAACAGACTGTAGACAGGTCGGTCAGATGGGTTGAGGTGAAGTTAAAGGAACAGTTCACTCACAAATTTAAATTCTGACATCATCTACTCACCAAACCTGACGCTGCCAGATGTTTTGTTTTCACATAACCATCTGAGGAAATCTCACACGAATCCAGCTGCCTCACAAGGTTACTACCCCCCTCATGGCATACCCACTGATGATGTCATACCCACACAGATTGATGATGTCATACCCACTAATGATGTCATCGGCATTGTGACATCATCAGTGATGTCCTAACCCTAACCCATAGACTGAATTGTGATGTCATCAGTGATGATATGAATCACTGATAATGTCTATGACATCATCAGTGATTGATGACATCCACTATTGACATGACTGTCAACAGTCATTGGCCGAGGGACATCACTGATGGCATCAGTCCCTGATGACATCACAATTGCTCGAGTGACATCACTGATGACTAGGACTGAATTGTAATGTCATCAGTGATGTCATAAATCCTTCCCTGTTGAGTAGTGCAGTGACGCTTTTAGACTGCTGCTAATAATGGTGTACTGGTCGGGTCCTGGACAGCAGGAGCCAGTCACCATGGCGACTGTCTTTCCTGGCTGACATGTTTTGGCGAGGGCTGGAGTTCACCCGCCTGTTCGTTCAGACGCTGTTTCAGCCTGGTTTGACTAAAGACAGCAGCGCTGCTTCGTCCCGCTTCAATGATGGCAGAGGGCCCCCTGGTGGCAGGAGGCGGATGGGCCAGATAAACCATGGCAAAGGCTTCTGCGCTCCACCCATGGGAGGGGGAGGATGAGGGGGGGTAAAGGCGCAGGGTGCAGCACCATGATGACATCACGTGCTGACGCCCCTCTTCATTGGCTGCCGCTGCCACAGGCAGATTCATGACGCCGCTCTGGGAATTTCCTACATGTAGGAGGGGCCAGGAAGGCACGCATCACTTCCTCCTGCTTCTGACCCTGCCCCTTCCTGTCACATGATCTCTAGAAGGGATGGATGGGTATCATGTTGCGGTCATCCCTGCTGGGAATCATGAAGTTACTATGTCTGTTTTGTATCCTTCTGTTTGAATCAAGATTTGCGCTGTGGGAGAAAAATGGACTCTTGCTCACAGCCCAGCCAATCAAGCCTGAACCTGCCCCAACAACATGGACCAGCTGTCTGTGGCTCTCTGGAGCCACTTCCAGACGGTCTGGACCAGACCACAGTATGAAATATAATGGTAGTTATACAAGTTATACAATGATTTTCTTTTAAATAAAAAATAAAAAATAAAAAAAATAAAAAAATAAAAAAAATAGAGCAGGCTTTAAAACAGGTGTCACGATCAGCTCCCATTAGATCCTAAACTGTCCAGTAAAAGCAGGTTATGATGGTTATGGTCATGAAAAGTTCCCAATGTAACTTTAATCATACACATACACACAAGACTGAAGGTGAAGTGTGGTTGTGTTAACGGCTGCTTCATGCTGAAGATTAAAGATGTTTTATGGAGACAGATGGATAACGTGTTGAGGATTATGAGCCTCTGAGTACCGTAGCTACTCCTATTATTATGCTGCAGCATGACACTCAGTGGAAGCTATACATTCATTGGTATATTGACAATAAGCGGTTTTTATGAGCAATTTCCAGAACAGAAGTGCTCGCCACCCAATCGCCAAAAAATGCAAACTCGTACAGAAATCTCCAAATGTCAAACTCTTTTGATACCAAATGACGGCATGAATTTTTCTTTGGTGTAACTTTACTTCAAGGTCTTTAGTGTCTTCCTTTTATTTATGTCGATGGTGTCTTCATGTGGTATTTTGGAGGCATTTTTTTTACCTTCTTTCTTTTCATCAATTCTCGAGCGGTGGAAAATGGTTCAAACTGGCATCAAATGATTTGATGCCTTGTGAGAAGGATAATACACCGTCACGTTTCTCCCCTCCATAACAGTTTGCGTTAAGTTCTGTCTGCGACTGCGTGGCAATATGGCCCCGCCCCCTTTTAGGGGGAAAAACACAAGCCACTTGCAGTTGTCTTCAATCAATGTAAAATAGCAGTGCCAAAAAAATCAGAAAGATAACATAACGTTTTAAAATACATTCCACCACGAGTTGCATTTTCATAACTTTATTTAAAGAGTTTTTTTTTTGCATTTATATAAACATATACACACATGAACAAAGATACTGGACTTGCACAAACATTACCCAGCATTGTCTGCTTTTAATGTTCTAGATCAGTGATTCTCAACATGGGGTCCAGGGACCACCAGGGACGGCTGAAAAGGTTCCAGGGGGTCCCCCAGAAAACTGCTGAATTTATTAATTTACTTACGATTACTTGGTTGGTTTACAAGAAGTGAACACAATTAGAGGATGTTGAAGATTGACTGTTCTGATCACAGTTTCTGTTATCTCTCTACAACAAAATCACATCTGTCAAAAATATTCTCCGGTTTTGGTTCGAGAGACAATGGCCAATATGTTCGGAATGGTTTACTCATTCACTCAACTCACTATTCCCCATGCAGTGTTTATCATATAAGAATATCTAAATTCTTAGGACCATGAGGACTTTAGCTACGTCTTTAATTCAATGTCACTATGACTACCCCCGCATATCCTGATACAGTCATATAAATAAAAGATCAAAAGTTAGGCTCCAAAAAGCCCAAAACAAACTAATGAGGGTCATCCTTACCCTCAGTCCAAGAACACACATCAGTCTAATCCAAGAGTTGAATTGGCTCCCCGTTGAAGGTAGAGTTCAACAGTTAAAACTGATCGCATGGTCTATAAAATATTGCACGACCTTTGTCCAAATTACTTTACTAAGTACTTTCAGTTTGTTCGGGACACTCATAGCCTGAACACGAGGGCTAGTGCAACGAACTTGAAACTACCCAACCTAAAAAGCAAAGTTGGGAGAAGTACATTCCTCTATACGGGGGGAACAAGATCCCTAATGAAATTAAGTCTGCGAATTCTCTGAATCTTCTGATTTTTTTAAGCTAGAGTAATGTGCCGAGCCTTTCGTTGAAATGGTTTTTGAACTTGTGTTGATTGTATCTCTTCTTTTTATTCTTGATTGTTCTGCATTGTTTATTTGATGTTATGTGTTATTGTATGTCCTGTTTTTATAAGACCAGGGACCATGTTGGAAATAAGTGTTGACACTTTTACATGTTTATCCCTTGGATTTTGTTGCCTTTTATATCCATAATAAAAATCAATCAATCAATCAATACTACCATGCTCTTCTTCTCCTTTGGTAAACATGACCGCATTGCATTGTGGTACATGGGAGGAAATGTAGGGTACATTTGCTCGGTTCACTAGAAATTGCAATGCATTGTGGGTATCTTATATGGACTATATAGGAATAAAATTAACAGACGAGGATTCGGCCACTAGTAAAAAAAAAAAAAATGGCGAACACCATAGTCCACTCTTTCTGGAACAGGTGTTGAACAGGGCTAAAGTCTCTGTGTCTCTAATGTGACTAAACTCGATGTGGAAAAACGTTGAGAATCACTGATCTAAATCTCTACACTGAAGCAGGTTTTTCTCTTGCTCTCAATGGATGAGAGCCTCCTGCCAAATTAACCATGTCAACGTGTGATTAAAACAAAAAACAGCTAAACGGCAGTGAAAAGGTTTTGAAAACTAAAGACAACATATTATCCCACACAAACAAACTGGATTTCATCACATCTGTGCATGTAAACGGAGGAAAGGCAAACGGGCCGCTCTGAAGCGAGACAGAAACACCGAGCTGCTGCAAACATCCTGGAGTCACAGATATTAGAAATACAAACAGGCCATAGAAATAACATACAAATCAAAAGGATCTGTTCCGCTGTCGAGATCGATTTTTCTCCCAGTGTATGTACAGACAAGGCTTACAAAGCTCATAAGGTCAGGGAGCAAATCTGTTATCACACACACACGCGCACGCACGCACACACACACACACACACACGCACGCACACGCACGCACGCACGCACACACACGCACACGCACACTCTTACTTCTTCTTCACTGCGTTCTCTCCAGCCCAGTCGGCAGAATAAGACTTTGGCATGTTACATTTCACACAGCACAGATACGTTGAATCTCAACGTTTGTGAACCAAGAATATGCCACATACGAACATTTGTAGATGTGTGTATATCAACATTAATGTAGATATGTGTATGTCAACATTATTAGTCTAGTCTGCTATTAAAATAGCACGGTGGCCAGTAGGGGGCGCTGTGGTCGGGGTGGATGGAGGACCTAAACCAGTGGTTCTCAACCTTTTTGAGCCGCGACCCCCAAAAACCTTTAGGCTGGGCGAAACCCCCCCCCCCCCCCCCCCCCTTCCCACTGTGCACGCATTCACACAGATTTCCCTCACTCACTGAAATCTTTTTTATACCGTTTATCGTTTATATAGCTTTATAATTCATATAGTACATTCATTGGTATGGGAGATTTAATCATCATGGGAGAAAAACCTTTTATTTTTATTTTTTATGTATGTATTTATTTCTATTTTTTACAATCATCGCGCGACCCCACAAAATAATGTCGCGACCCCCTGGGGGGGGGGGGGGTCCAGACGCCCAGGTTGAGAACCACTGGCCTAAACACTTGCCTTTCACGCCAGAAAGCCGTGTTCGATCCCTGGTGTATGTGGGGGGATGGAGGGGAGTGGTCAGGAAACACTATGTGTTGTAACAGTAAAGAGTAACTTGATACTTTTCAATAGTCAATTAACGCTGCTCCACTCTCAACACCGTGCGGAGACTTAATTGAAGAGGATGACACAATTAAATGTGAAGATACACAACGACCCAGCAGTCGCCTGCATGAGGTAGGAAATAGACTATCGCTTGTTTTTCTTTGACCATGATGCAAACAACTTTTTTTTAATTACTTTGGGGGGGGGGGGGGGGTAAAGATCAACTGATGAACTGATAGTATTAATGGGTACCTATAGAGACACTGCGTAACACGTCATCATTCAGAAACCACGCCCAAGACGGGGGAAAACAGAAAGCCCCCCTCCAATCGTGGCGTTCTCCTATGTCACGTGCATGGTTGCGTGTTGCACAAAAAGATCGTATATACGGAAGATGAACACTCCAACTTACTTCCTTGACAGCTAGATCCACATTTTTCTTCTCGCCAATTCTCAGTGGTTTCCTTGTTTTGCTCAGGAGTACAAAAAAACTTTAACTGGCGATTTTTTACATTTGTTGTCTGTGCAGCCCCACCACACAACAGCTTTTAGCTATGTTTAATTCAAGGAAAATGACGCTGGTGTGTGGAAATGAACGGAGCTTTTCCCCCGTGATGGGCGTGGCCTAGTTCATGCAGTCTCTCTATCCCTGCTGCTTAAAAGGGGGGAAAGCGCAAAATGCAGACGTTTTATTCTGGCGACTGGGTTGCACGCACGCGCACACACACACACACACACACACACACACACACTGCTGCCGACTCATGGAGCAAACACTTCTTCTCTGCGTTCCCCCTTTCATCCGTCTGCTTGTCTGTCCCTTCTTCCCTCCTTACTTCCATCTGTCATCCACCTCTCCATCATCCATCCATCCATCCATCCATCTCCTCCTTATGCTCCTCTATTCATCCCTCTCTTTTATCCATCCCTTTACCACACTGTGTTCTTCCCTTCTCTTTTTTGTAAAACACTTCTCCTTTCATCCCTCCTTCCTTCCGTCTTCATCTCTACTCCATCTTGGACATCTCAAATTTGGTTGTCATGGTTTCCTGTGGACAGAGGACAGACCGTAATGTGAACAACTAGAAGGCTTCCAGGTGATGGTCACACCCCCTCTGGCGGGCGGCCATATTGGACATCAACTTGTCTGCCTCAGCATAACTAAACAGACTGTTTGGCATGATCAAGGTGGAGGGGTCTCTTGCGCTTCAGCCCCTCCACAGAGGCAGGTCGGTGCTTCAGCCCCTCCACAGAGGCAGGTCGGTGCTTCAGCCCCTCCACAGAGGCAGGTCGGTGCTCTTGGGACAGGACAGTATTCAACTGATCTGCCTCAGAGTCATCAGAGTCAAAAACACTCTGATGACTCTGATGAAGACGCTGTTGCGTCGAGAAACGTCGGTCTGCACCTACTGAATTAAATGTATCCCCAGTGAATCGAGTGCAATCCAGGCTCTTCTTGGGTTTACCCATTTATTTCTGTTGTGAAGACTGTTTTGCATATAGCTCAACTCAAGTCCCTCTTCGGTCCGTTTTGAGGTGGTAAAGCAGAAAGTAAAGCAGGTGTAACCCATAAAATGAATGCCTCTATTCCTCTAATTCTATATTGACATTCTAGTTGTCTCTGCTGTATGCATCCTGTTAGTGATTTCTCCACAGGGATCAACATATAGTTTCATCTCATCTCTTGTGAATAAAGTGTAAACAGTCTCTCACCTCGTCTGAGTCGAGCAGAGGAGGCAGAGCTCTGAGGGGGGAGGGAACAAAACACCGTCAGCAGCACATCTCAACTCACTGTCCATCATGTTCAATAGTAGATCAGCTAACATGGTCATGTGTGAACTAACTTACATGTCGGCCATGGAGGAGGGGATGTTCTCTTCCACCCATTTCAGATCCTCATCCTGCGAAAACAACAACAGAGATGAGTGTGGAGAAGGGCGTCCATTAAATACCAAAACTGTCATTGTAATAGTACTACTGTATAGTAATTGACCTTATACAGACTGCAGCCATCTTGAACTCAGGCTTGAAAACCTGTCCTAAATGTTGCATGCATTTGACAATTTGTATAATAAAATATCACGATACTTGGCATTCGTGCGATACGATATATTGCCACACAAAATATGACGATACTATGGTGTATCGATTCCCCCCCACCCCTAATATACTGTGTGTGTATATATATGTATGTGTGTGTGTGTGTGTGTGTGTGTGTGTGTGTGTGTGTGTGTGTGTGTGTGTGTGTGTGTGTGTGTGCGTGCGTGCGTGTGCGTGCGTACATATAAAAACAACAATGTATAAAATGAGATAGAAACACAAAACTACCAATCTGAGAAACAACAACTACAATGACTGTTTGAATTTGGGAAGTTAGCTAGCTTACTACAGTAGCTAGTGAACATTAGAAAATATATTCCCTCTAAACGTGAACCTATACTTGTATTCCTCTGGATTCTTGGGTCTGTTTGTTTCTACTGTTTCAGTGGGGAATGTGTGAAGTGATCATTGTTTGTCTGTTAACAACAGACAGAGCTGGGGCTGCCCCTGCTCGTTCAGGAAGTCACAGAGGCCCTAAAGAGCTCTGACTCACCACTTTGTTGGGTTTAGCTGTTCCATTGGCCTCAGCCTTCGCCCCTCTCATCTTCATCCCCTCTGGAGACACAGGGGTTCAAAACAAACACGCCCAGGGTGAGAAACATGGAGGTGAGGACGTAACATACTCACTTTCACTCAAAACTAATGCCAAGTCAATCATGTTTGATACATATTCATACAACCTTTACAACCTTTATCATTTTTCCTGAAAAACCTGACGCATACAATCGGATACAAGCAGTGCCTAAACCTAACCACCAGGGGGCAGAAGGCAGGCACCAGACCAGAGGACCTTCAATTGAGACATCCAAAATGGAAGTTAAGGTAAGACAAATATTCAAATTGAATGAAACTTCAACATATAATTACTTAATATTTTATAACTTATTTGATTAATCGTGTTGAAAATGTGTATCTTCTATTTATTTATTTTTAGTTAGAAGGTCCAATAAACTCCAGTTTTCAAAGAATCAGAATTTCCCTGCAATTGTTTGATGGTTCAGGCTTTACAGGGCTAATAAAGATAATGATCAATAATAAATAATAAATAATAATAAACCCACTGTGGTGAAAATACTGAGATTAGCCTCTACTTTGTTTCATTCATTTTATTTATTTTCGTTTCATTTTTCGCACTTTTGTTCTCGGTTCTTCCGTTGACAAAAGGTTTATTTTAGCATCGAGAAAGTGCTACACAAACCGAATGTAGTGTTATTTATTACATTCCTTTCAACCACACCTACACTAAACCTGCTCACCACTTCTCGCAATCAGTTGAACAAGTAGTGTGATTGGAAAAGCGTTTTGGCTGATGGAGGGAGGTGGAGGAAGGATGTATGGATGGTTGGATGGATGGATGGATAGAGGATAGAGGGAGGGAGGGAAGATCTCACCAAAGGCCTCGTTCATCATGGGCTCCTTCTCCTCTTCATCGCTCTCTTCATCCACTAGGGGGCTGAAGGCGTATCTGAGACACACAGAAAGAGACCAACAGGAACAGGAAGTCAACATTTTCTCTGTTTATATACAGTAATAGCCAAAGGTCCATAAGGGTAAAGACCCTTTCAAAAATAATGAAACAAGTTTGTAAATATCAAAAATGTACTATGAAGAGCAGTCTACTGACACACTGACACAGAAAACACATAGGAAACTAGGGTGGATAAGACTTTTCACAGTACTGTATGATCAGATGTTTAATGAAAACATTGTTTAATTCAGTTTGAGAGGTTAAACTCTAAGTTATTACATATAATTACACTGCTTTTTGAATACCCCATTCAGACTGGTCAATCATGGAATTCTATCTGTATAACAGATGCATGCCATTCTGAAAGACTGGAGGACCACGTCCAGTAATATCAACCAGCAGAAAGTAGTCCGGTAAATGTAACTTAATTGGACTTATTCAAGAAACCCGGTGGCAAAAAACCGTTACCCTAGCTTTCTTTAGTACTGTAAGTAGCTATTAGCCTGGTAAACCAGCCGGTCACATGACCTCACATTAGCCTGGTAAACCAGCCGGTCACATGACCTCACATTAGCCTGGTAAACCAGTCGGTCATGTGAACTCACATTTCATTTCGTTCTACCAGACCGTCTGGCCTTAAAGGTCCAATCCCGTAAGTTCTAACTATTACTGACATCGGTGGACATTAGGGGAACTGCAGGCAGTGCGTGCGCGAGCTGGCGCGCGTGCTCTGTACTCGTTACATTATCCACACAAGACGGTAACGTTATTAGTGGAGCTTCTGGGTGTTAATCGATTATCAGTATTAGTTAGCAAGCAAGCTACCATTATAGGCAGCATTAGCAGCTAGCTAGCAGCTAGCTAGCTAGCTGACCAAATGGAACAGATCTGTTACTGCAGACAGTTCATCAATGTCCCATGACCATAAGCACAACGGTAGTAACGTTAGGCATATTTGCGACTGTTGCACTTTTTACTGGACTCTGTGTTGTTGGTTGTTTGCTGATAGCTAGCGAACGTAACCAAAGACAATGGGATTTAATATTTATGACATGACATTAACCTCGCCTTCTTCTTCGTTGGTGTATTTCCGGCCAGAGCCAGTACGCGCAGAACGTCACATCCGGTAAATTTGCCGGGAAATTGCAACCCGACAGGAGCTGAATACTGGATCCGTATCTTTTGAATGGCTGAAGGCAGAGACGCGGTTGGGCTCATTTTTTAAGTTACGTAACGGAGCATTCATTCATTGGTAATAGAAAACACTTTGTGAACATTTATTTTCCCCCCGAACTTACGGAATGGACCTTTAAGCTTTCACGCAGTGTTTGCAGTGGGCACAAGTTGGGCGGATGTACTGTACTTGCCTTGACAGACAACTCCTTCAGCCAATCAGCGTTGGATCCAGTCAAACCCAAATCCACTCGGGAGAACGGCAAAAACATATTCTCTGCCGAGAAACTCCGCTGTTGCATACTACTACTGTACTTGTTTAATTGTTGTTATTGAGTCTATTTCTGCAATAACTGCACTTTATGGCTGTTTAAACGTTGACGTTACTCCTCGAGGGGGACAGGTAAGGAGGCGGCCATTATTGTTTTCCTAGCGGCATTCCTGATTTGCTGTTTTACGATGTCAACTACGAGGCGGGTCGCTGATTGGCTAGAACGCTTTGCAATTTCTGCAAACACCCTCCCAGGGCTGCAGGCCAGAAGAAGCTCTGGTAGAACTAAATGAAAAGTGAGTTCACATGACCGGCTGCTTTACCAGGCTAAGTAGCCATGTAATAAGCAGAACAATGACTAAAACAGCACTATGAAATATCACGTTAGTAGCCCAACCAAATGGCAGCAAGAGGTAACTGTTTGCTAACTGTTTGAACTTCAATACCCAGAAATCCTGTGTGGTGACATCACCAAACTGCATCAAATGTTTAAACGGCTTTAAACAGTGGCGGATGATATTTTAGGAGAAACACAGTCACCAAGAGGCAAAATACTCTCATTACATCTGGATCTCCAATCCAGCAAAGCAAAGTGGAGCATGATGACGTCTGGTACCCACCTCTGGTTATTGGCTGACGGTCGCCATAGGAACATGATGACCAATAGGATGGTGGAGAAGAGGAAGCGCCAGAACGCATCGTCTATCCACAGCTCCCTCCAGTCCTCCAGAGAGAGAAAGAGAGAGAGAGAGAGAGAGAGAGAGTGGATGACTTTGAAAAAGGTTTGCGATGAGAATTCACAGCAAGAAAGAGACGCCTGAAGAGGAGATGCTGCCCTGAATATCTCCATCAGACTCTGGGCTTCCAAACACCAACATTATTACAATGAAACTGCATGAGGTGGGGAAGAGCCACACAATACTGCATTCTGCCTCCATTTAATGACAGGAAGACAGAAATCACATGTCTAAAAGAAGACAAATCACTGACACGCCAGCCACATGTGATTAAGTTGCTGTTACCAAGTTCATTTTGGGAATAAAATCACGAGATCCCCAAGAAGGAAGGCACTGTATCTGAACATGACAATTTAAAATTGGAGCGATTGACCCCTCTTAATTCTTTCAGAATGCTCCTAGAGAGCGCCCTACACGAGGAGTGTTCGTGTTTTATATGAAATATTTTCCCTTGTTCTTATTGTTTTATCATGTCTGTAAACTTGTAACCTCTTTGTATATGTTTTCTGTACACAGGGCACTCTTGCAAATGAGAGCTTGCTCTCAAGAGATCTCCCCTGTATAAATAAATGCTAAATAAAATAAAAAAATAAAATAAAAATGTTTGTGACCAGCCACTTTCGGCTGTACAGTACGTCGTCAGGATTTCCTCCGACTGGGGCATCCGGGGTAGCGCAGCAGTAGATTCCCTGTGTTCCAAACATGAGGGTTGCAGGTTCGAGCCCCCGTGTTACCTCTGGCTTTAGGGTGATGGAAGCGCGCCCTCGTAGCTATGTTACCTCTGGCTTTAGGGTGATGGAAGCGCGCCCTCGTAGCTATGGAAAAGCCTGGAAAAAAGTCATGAAGTTTGACATCAGGGCCACAGTGAGTTTAAGCAACTTACAGACTGGCATTTTGGCATCTTGAAGGTCTTGGTCGACCAGATGATGAAGATGACTGACGCTGGAAAACAGACACACACACGTAAACACAAACAAACAAACAAACAAACAAACTTGAAGGTAGTGCTGCAACTAATCTGTCAATTATTTTATTGATTAATGATTGGTTGTTCGGTCTATAAAATGTCAGAAAATGGTGAAAAATGTTTCCCAAAGCCCAAGATCACATCCTCTGACGTCTTGTTTTGTTCACAAGTTAAACATTCAATTTACTGTCATAGAAGAGTAAACAATGCAGAAAATATTCACATTTAAGAAGCTGGAATCAGAGAATTGTAACTTTCTTTTCTTTAAAAAAAATCTAACCGATTAATTAATTAACAAAACAGTTGGTGATTCATTTAATAGTTGACAATCGATTAATCATTGCAGCGTCAAGGTAGTGCAACAAGTGTCATCAAATGTGAAACCCAATTCCAGCACACACACACAGGTTTCCATACCTATGACAGCGAAGATGAGTGTGTTGGTGAAGTGCCGGTAGAGAGTGAGCTTCACCACGTTCCTCCTCAGCCGTAGAAGCTTCATGGTCTGAGCTAGACTCACAAAGATCTGAGCACGCAGTCAAGGAAGGAACACACACACACACACACACCTACGAAACGGTGACACACCTTCGAGAGAGACCAACACACACACCTACGAAACGGTGACACACCTTCAAGAGAGACCAAATTATACTGCCTGAAAAACGACCAGTTACTATTACTACGTAGTTACTTACTAGTACCATTACTATTCCACCTGTGGGTGGGCTTGCTCCTGATTGGTGACTGTGCTCTGTCAGCTATTTTTTCCGCTGTGCTGCCTTCAAGATAAGAGTTCCCTACATCCCTCTTTGCCAGCAGGCTGACAGCCTCTCATCTAGTTAAGAAAAATGTATCAATCTTAGAATAAAACAATAAGATGAGTTACCATAAATCATCATATCTCTATCGATACAGTATCGATATTGTATCGATCGATACAGTATCGATACAATATCGATATAGTATTGATACTGTATCGATACTATATTGATACTGTATCGATATAGTATCAATACTATATTGATACAGTATCGATACTATGGGCTCTATCGTTGCATCGGCCTATGAACTGCGCCCAACGCCAGACGCATCGCAGATTAGTGGCCGTGGACCAGCGCACTCAATATTTTGGTATCGGCGTTACACGCGGCCTTAAGCATTATAACCACGCCTTTTAAGCGTAAAATGATGCACAATCTCCTCATTGGAGAAGTGCAGTAAACGAATCACAAGCTTCCCTTTTAAGCTCCAATTCCACGAAGCGATCCAGTCCGGTCAGAAAAGCCAAGCGCTGCAGAGCTCCCCCCCCCTTTCATCCCCGTCTGTCTCTATATTATTCCATATTATTATGCTTCTCAAAAACCAATCTCACTGCAGTTTAAATACTGCAAGCATGTAAATACGCTACACTATAGCAAGATCAAAGTGAAAAGAATGTTCTAAACGCATCGGCTAGAAAAATATAGCCTATCCCTATGTCATGATGAGATTAGATTGGTGAAAGTTTGTCCAGAATGATATCGTTTTCTCTCCCCTGCTGCACAGGTAGGATGATGCACATAAATATAGCCTACATTATGTAAAGTCATTGCATAAATGTGTTTTTATTGTAAAAGAAAATGTGAAGTAAGTCGTCTTATTGGAGCGACATCAAAGTAGGAAGTCGCCGTAGAACTGTGTCAGTAGGCTGTCAGTCATCTCCTAAATTACGTTAAATCTTCGAGATTTCGAGATTTTATTTTGTCCAATATTGAAATGTTCTACAATTGCATGTTGTGTTAACATTACACATTATTTCTATCTACCTTTCTATCTATTTAGGCTCATTTGGTTGCTATTTATTATCGAAATGTATTAGCCCAATGCATGCTGGGAGATTTCACATTTGTGGCTTTGGTAGGGAAGCCAGGCAGTGAACATTTGTTTGGGCAGAATGATCTCGTTTTCTCTCGCCTTTTCTTCTCCCCCACTGCACAGGTAGGATGATGCAACATCCTCTGAATGTCAGGGGCTTAAAACTGTCATGTTATAAAAAACTGTCATGTTGTTATACTACGTACGGTATAACAACTTCTTTTTCATCGGTCTTTGTGCCTGTCTGAGCGCGAGAGAGAGGGAGTGAGAGAGAGAGAGAGAGAGAGAGAGAGAGAGAGGGGGAGAGAGTGTGAGATCGGCAGAGGAGACCTGTGCGTAAATACGCAGAGGAATGTCCGCGGCGCACTGAATAAGGCCTGGTTTTCAAAAGCGCAAAGCACTAAATTAACGCCAGGGGGGAAGATATCGTTAGGCCGGTATTTAAGGCCTAAACGCCCATTCTGGCCTATTCTGGCACTGCGCCACGCCTCTTCGGCGTAAATCGCATTTCGGGGCCTAAAACCATGATGCTATTTTCCCGAGGCAGGCGCAAGGCGCGTTTTTTTGCGTTTAGCGCCAGTTTCTGCGCCTAAGGCCTGTGGGAAAATAGAGCCCTATACCTATACAGTATCGATACTGTATCGATATTTCCCATATTATTTTTTGCACAGCCGTGTGGTCAGTGACACAATAAGAATACTTTTTATTTCAGTGCGTTCAGTAACACTCAATACAACACTCAGTAGTTTTGACTAAATTTGTCCACTAAGTTATCAATATAAAGTGATGTACATATTATTACACTACCTGGGTGGTACACAGTGTGTTGTATTTTTAGCTCTATTTTTTTTATTTTGAGTAAATTGTGTAGAGTATTGCAATATATCGCAATATGTATTGTATCGCAATGTATCGTGATACAATCGTATCGCGACCCATGTATCGTGATACGCATCGTATCGTGAGGTCCTTGCCAATACCCAGCCCTAGTATACAGTGAGGTACAGTCGTCAAGTTAGTTATACCCCGTTCTAGACAACTCGGACCGCCGGAAAAAATGGGTTCCGACCTGTAAAAAGTGAATTGAACGATCGTTCAGGCCGGAATTACAGCTCGGAAATTCGGGTATCATTCAGAGCTCCGGTTTCTCCGAGTTGACGTCACAGCCACATCAAAATGGCTACTTGCATCGTTAATGATAATCACAGAATTATTATAAAGACGTTTGTTGACGTTTTAATACACAAGTTGAGTTCTTAATTATGTAATGTTAACGTTTCATATGTGTTTGTATCATCTGTGTTTCGCTCTGTGTGAAATTCAGCATTCAGCATGTTCGGTTAGCATTGTTCGCTAGTAGGTAGCTACCATGCTAACGCGGGTTGCTATAGCAACAGTTTGGGCTTTACCCCCGAGCGGGAGGTGCAGCGTGAACGCAAATCTGTCCAGGGCGGAGGTTCCGTGTTGAAACCTCCGGCGGGCCGAGTTGTCATGAATGCGGCATTAGTATCGCCATAGAATGGAGGCAAATGGTGCAGCCATTCAAAATCACCAAAAACACACATCTAACAGCGCCAAAATACATGTTGTGCTTCGGGTGCCCACCACACGATGAAATATCAGTCAGTAAGATGACATCATTGGATGGCCATCCAATCAGATTTATTCAATTATACAAAGAGAAAGAAAATTGTTTGAATATCGAGTCCACAGACGGAAACTAATTTTTTTTTATCTGTCAGCCACAGCAGGCTAAACCATCTCCCCCCACCTACAGTTTCAATTAAAGATTAATAGCGTGTTCAAAACAACTCACATTTCCAACTTAAGACATCATTGCGTTCTGACAACTCGGAAGAACTCAGGGAAAACTCGCTCCGACTTGTTAAAAATGAATTCAGCGATTGCCCAACCCGGAATTATAGGTCAGAAATAATTTATCATTTCAGAGCTAAACAGATCAATCATTTCTAACAATCAAAATCTACTCAGATGGGAGACTAAATCTTTTCAAAGAGGAATCTGCCAATCAATCAACAAGTGAAACCTGCATTCCAACACTGACTTCAACTTCTTCTCTGTACTGTTAATTGAGTCTTTGTCTTAGTTCTGTGTCAAATGTCCTCGTTAGTTTTGATCAGATTTAGTCAAACTCATCCTGTTTCTATTTACCGTAAATTCCGGACTATAAGCCGCGGCTTTTTTCCCGTTTTTTGGCCCCTGCGGCTTATATAACGGTGCGTCTTATCTATGGATTTTTTCAGAAAAAAAAAAAAATATACAAATAAAATCTCTCTTTTTTAGCACTCTTTCTAACTATAAATCCACTTCTGTTTTAATTTCCTCTCTTGCCCTCTTTTCACCACACCGCGGACACTGTGTGCACTGTAAAAATAAACAACGGTGGTGTTGTGTTATGTTGTTTTGTTGAAATGTTACGGTAATACGGTAAATGGGAGCTTTCTCAAACAGCCATCTCTTTCCCGACAATCCCCTCTGTGCGTGACCACTTACATATGGTAATTACGGTAAGCAAACGGCCACTCGGCCATCAACTCCCTCCCCCGACTACCAGGAGAAAATCACAAACTTCGGCGAATTCACACAAAGGAAGATCAAGGAATATTCCATCGAACCGGAGCAGATCATAAATATGGATGAAGTGCCTTTGACGTTCGACCTGCCACTCACTCGGACTGTTAACAAGAAGCGCCCTGGAGGATTCTTTCACCAAAAAAAAGCTTTGCTCGTTCTCGACAGCATGAGAACGAGCAGTAGAAGCAACACTCTCACTTACCATGGGGAAGGTACGCAGAAATTCACACGCGCAGCTTTCAAGTTGAAAGCAGTCAATCTCGCATTAAAAGAGGGAAACAGAGCAGCCGCGCGTAACCTGGGCATCGATGAGTCAATGGTGAGGCGTTGGACGGTGCAGCAGGAGGAACTGTCTCAGCACGGAATATTATAGGAGTGTGAAAACATCCACAATCACCAACGGGTTCCAAAACGCTGGACTGCTGCGGGATGAAGAGGATGACGCCGCCACAGCTGGCGCTGAGGGCCGTCAGAGGCTTCAGAGGCTGTTCGATGCCGACAGTGACGAAGAGGAGTTCGTTGGTTTTGAGTGACAATGAAGGAGAGAGGAGAGTGGTTGACGAAGCCACCCTGAACCTGTTCGTTTCCGACACTGAAGATGAGGACTTTGGTGGTTTCAGTACGCAGGAAGAAGAGGAAGACGAGGATTAGTGACTTGACTTCTCTGGTTACAGGTTTGCTGCACATATAGCCTATTGTTGTGTGATTTTGTCTGGGGATTAGTGACCTGACTTTTGTTTTGTTTTGTTGAAATGTTAATAAATGGGAGCTTCCCCAAACAGCTATCTCTTTCCCGACATTCCTCTCTGTGCACGAACCCTTTCATATGGTAATTAAACATCAAAACACCCGCGGCTTATAGACCGGTGCGGCTTATAGAAGAAAAAAATAGTCAATTTTGGTCCCGCGGCTTATAGACCGGTGCGTCTTATAGTCCGGAATTTACGGTAGTCTAGTTTTAGTCGATTAAAAGTCGGAGTATTTTAGTCTCATCTTAGTCAAAGAAAACTAACTATTGTTTCTTTAGAATTTCCAATATCATTGGAAAGATCTATTAATCTATTATTATGGAATGGTATTAAGGTTTCCACGTGCAATACAGACACAGATTTAACTGTTTCACTTCTTCTCCTCTTCTGATTGGATCTCTTCCCAATTCGTCCCTCCCTAACATTTTAGTCTAGTTTTAATTTGTTTGACAAAAATGCCGATAGATTTCATCATCACAACTTTGTTTTTATTTTCGTCATCTGGAACATCTAGTTTTCATCAGTGAAAATAGGGAGTCGACTAACCTTTTTTCTCATAGTTTTCGTAGACAAAATTAACACTACTTCTCCGTGCTGGAAAAACAAATGTTGTTTACAAGCTCAATTGTAAACCTACTCTTTCCATAAAATTAAGCATTACCGGAGGATTATGGGTTGATTTCAACACATGTCTGAGACTTTCCAATGCATGATCAATGGACAGGGTTGGACAGATATTTTCTACAGGTAGGGGGTGCTGTCTCCTGTGTAAAATAATTTCAAATCACTTATTGGAATACGGTTTTACAGACACACTTTCATGTTGCTGGCTCCTACCCATTCGAATCTTTTTGTATTTGACCTCATTTTAAATTCACGATATTCATTTTTTAATCATGTTGTTAGCATTTTATTGTCTGTGAAGCACTTTCTATTTGTTTTAGTTTTTAAGTGCTATAGAAATTACCTTATTATTCTGATATCGTTTTTTGCAATAATGTTTCCCCCCCCTCATTTTCGATGATGAATAAAAATGAATAAAGGTTCATAAGATGTTTAAAAAGAAACAAGTGTGAATTCACAATAGCTGCAACCATGTACACAAGAATGTCCCCACGCGTTCACTGCCAAACACACACCTTCTCACACACACAGACACACACCTTCTCACACACACAGACACACACTTGACCTCTGTGGCAAATTTCAGCTTCCGAGGGCAAAAACTGTGGGGGAATTTTTTGTGGACCAACCGACCGACCGACTGAGCGACCGACAGAGACCGACAGAGCTGCTGGCTGCAGGCAGCTAAGAAAGTTGCAGTCGTAAGGTAAAGAGAGAAAGAGAGAGATAGAACAAAAACTGACAGCACTAATAAAAGGGAGGAGTTGCAGTAGCGGATATCCACCAGCAGAGGGTAGAGTCGAGCACAGCCAGAGGGATAGCAGCCAGGAGAACTACGTCATCTTCAGCCTAGAGAGAGAGAGAGAGAGAGAGAGAGAGAGAGACAGACAGACAGAGAGAGAGAGAGAGAGAGAGAGAGAGAGACAGACAGACAGAGAGGCAGAGAGAGAGAGAGAGAGAGAGAGAGCGCGCAATAGAGCTGAACAGTCACGTGACATTTCTTGCCCCGGAAGAGAGTTCCCCATTCATTTCTCCATAGACGTTTCAAAAAATGCTTATATAACGAGTTTTAAGGCTGGAACCAAAAGCTAACCCGTGACCTACTGAATCTTTATTTGTTGTTTTTGCTCCAACTGAATTTTTTTTATGGTTCACTCACGATTCAATATGTCACAGGTTCGCTTTTGGTTCCAGCCTTAAAACTAGTTATATAAGGATTTTTCAAAATGTCTGTGGAGAAATGAACGGGGAACTCTCTCCCGGGGCAAGAAATGTGGAGGGAGATGAAAGAGCGAAAGAAAAGAGAGTGGGAAACAAAGAAGCAGAAAGAGAGAGAAAGAGAGAGAGAGAGAGAGAGAGACATTTGGGAACAGAAGTAAAGAGGAAGGGGACGATCGAGGTAGGGAGCAAATAGGGAAAAAGAGAGAGAGCGAGGGAGGAGAATGAGGAAGGGCATAGGAAAACGGAGGGAGAAAGAGAGAGGGATGAGAGAGGAGAGAGCTGACACCTACACACGCACCACACTTAGCTTTTAGAGTTTGTGTCGACCACTTGGTGTGCCAGGTGGGTGGGTTTAGCCCATCTTGAGCCAATCAGGACAGGAACACTGACTTTCAAGCCGTCTCAGCTTTCCAAGCGCGTCCAAAGTGGTAAACACCCCACCCATCTGGCGCTCCAACGAGGGTAAAACAAACGCTACCAAAAATGTCTGCAAATGCTATCCGAGTCAGATCTACTGAGCGGACATGTGACCATTGTTGCCAGATTGGGCGGTTTTCTGCCAATTGGGCTCTTTTGGGTCATATTGTGCAGGGAAAAAGATGGGCTTGGGCAGGTGGACAGAGGTGCTGGTTTCCACAGACCTGCAGTTGCTTGGGTGGTTTTTGAACAGTCTTTGGGCTGGAAACCATCAGCTGTATCTGGCAACACTGCATGTGACTCAAAGTCATTTGGTCCAAGTCTCAAGTATTTTTTATCTTGGGCAAGGCACTATGTAACGTCTCTGTAATGACTAACGAGTGCTTCTCATTGAAAAAAAAAGGTCATGTAGGAGCTTGACTGACAGGGTGCTCATCCAATCATGACAAGGCCATTCCCAGTGTGCGCTGGCATACCAGGTAGTGTTACACAGACACAACGTTGAACATTTTAATATTCTAACCAAATGAATCCTATTTAAACCGTAAACATAAAACAAACACAAACAAGTCATTGGAGTCATCGTGTCTCAAGTCAAGTCACAAGTTATTTTCTTTCAAGTCACATCTCTGCTACTGAGCCACGTCATGCAGCCATCAGGCAGACAGAGACAGAGAGCAGAGGCAGCAGGTCATTGTTATTTGACTTAACATCGCCCTCTATTGGCATCTACTGGCACAGCTTACGGTGGCCGATAGCGGACATTAATACGAAAGTCAAATTGTAATGATAAGAGAGGAGACAGCTGGCCAATCACAGCAGGGATCCAACAGAACGAGCCAATATATCACAATAGAATGCGAAGCCGATCTCACACCAGTAGAATTGTGAGTTCTACTGTTTCTCTACATTAAGACTACACTTCCCATCAGCCCCGTGGCTTCCTAAAATAAATATAGTAGCTACAGTGTAAGCAAATTGTGTGTGTGTGTGTGTGTGTGTGTGTGTGTGTGTGTGTGTGTGTGTGTGTGCAACTGTGTGCGTGCGTTGTAAAGGATATCCACCAGACAATACAGGAGTCAATGAAGGCCAGCACTATGTCACACAGCACTCTATTTTCACCTCGGTCCTGGAGAGAGGAACAGGTTAAGACACACACGCACGTAACACACACACACAATCACGCACATACACACACAATCACGCACACAACACACACAATCACGCACACAACACACACACAATCACGCACGCAAAACACACAATCACGCACACAACACACACACAATCACGCACGCAAAAGACACACAATCACGCACATACACACACACAATCACGCACACAACACACACACAATCACGCACATACACACACACAATCACGCACGCAACACACACACAATCACGCACGCAAAACACACACAATCACGCACGCAAAACACACACACAATCACGCACGCAAAACACACACACACACACACACACAGACACACACTCACTCACTCACTCACTCACACACATACACAATCACTCACTCACACACATACACATACACACACACACACACACACACAATCACGCACATACGTGCACACTCACTCACACACTCACTCACACACACACACACACACACACACACACACACACACACACACGGTGCCGCAGTGTGTGACTCACAGAGTTGACTCGTAGGAGTCCCTCGACGATGGAGAAGATCAGGTAGAGCAGGCCGACGCCTACAACTCTGTGGAGCAACGCACCCAGTCTGGGCCTGAAGGAGAGGGGGAGAGACAGACAGACACACAGACAGAGAGACAGACAGAGAGAGAGAGACAGGAAGAGAGAGAGGGAGGGAGACAGACAGACAGAGAGAGAGACAGAGAGAGACAGACAGAGAGGGAGAGGGACAGAGAGAGGGAGAGAGGGACACAAAATGCAAAAAAAAATGCTTGGTGTGAGGCAAAAGGAGATGTCAGGAAGTTAAAACTACAACTCCCAGAAGGCTGTGGGAGGGAGGACTCACTTGACGATGCCGTATCCCAGGCTGGCGATGATGACCAGCACCCGGGCCAGAGTCCTCTTCACCGCCGACAGAACCTCCGCAAACACCACCGCCCCCTGGACTGAGGAGGACACATCACACCTGTTCATTTAGCTACTCTGCAAACACCAGCGCCCCCTGGACTGAGGAGGGCACATCACACCTGTTCATTTACCTACTCTGCAAACACCAGCGCCCCCTGGACTGAGGAGGACACATCGCACCTGTTAATTTACCTACTCCACAAACACCAGCGCCCCCTGGACTGAGGAGGACACATCACACCTGTTCATTTACCTACTCCACAAACACCACTGCCCCCTGGACTGAGGAGGACACATCGCACCTGTTCATTTACCTACTCTACAAACACCAGCGCCCCCTGGACTGAGGAGGACACATCACACCTGTTCATTTACCTACTCTACAAACACCAGCGCCCCCTGGACTGAGGAGGGCACATCGCACCTGTTCATTTACCTACTCTGCAAACACCACCGCCCCCTGGACTGAGGAGGACACATCACACCTGTTCATTTACCTACTCTACAAACACCAGCGCCCCCTGGACTGAGGAGGACACATCGCACCTGTTAATTTACCTACTCTGCAAACACCAGCGCCCCCTGGACTGAGGAGGACACATCGCACCTGTTCATTTACCTACTCTGCAAACACCAGCGCCCCCTGGACTGAGGAGGGCACATCACACCTGTTCATTTACCTACACTACAAACACCAGCGCCCCCTGGACTGAGGAGGACACATCGCACCTGTTCATTTACCTACTCTACAAACACCAGCGCCCCCTGGACTGAGGAGGACACATCACACCTGTTCATTTACCTACTATGCAAACACCAGCGCCCCCTGGACTGAGGAGGACACATCGCACCTGTTCATTTACCTACTCCACAAACACCAGCGCCCCCTGGACTGAGGAGGACACATCGCACCTGTTAATTTACCTACTCTGCAAACACCAGCGCCCCCTGGACTGAGGAGGACACATCGCACCTGTTCATTTACCTACTCCACAAACACCACTGCCCCCTGGACTGAGGAGGACACATCGCACCTGTTCATTTACCTACTCTGCAAACACCAGCGCCCCCTGGACTGAGGAGGACACATCAAAACAGCTGTTCATTTACCACCAATATAGGCCACCAATATAATCATTACCATATTTCCTCTAATAGTGGCCGCTAGTCAATTAAAATCCAATAAAGGCGAAGGGGTGTGGTCGACACGAACACATAAAGGCCAGCCCCAAATACAGGCCAGGGGGAAAAAACAATGGTCGATACGGGTAAACTCCTGGTGCCTGTTATATAACTGTAGTTTGTAGTTATGTACATGTGCCACAAGATGGCGGTAGCTACATTTGAATTACCATATGGGACCCGTGCAAGTGTCAGCGACTGGAATTTCCCCAACACCCATGCCACAACACAGAGAGCCAACATGGCACCCACCAGAACCAGAAGGAAATGTGATGAGGAATTAAAAGATGCAGAGGAATATTCAGCGCAGAAAAGCTGCAAGGCACTTTGGCTTTGACCCGAAAAGAATCAGCTAGGCGTACTGGGGGGGAAACAGAAGAGTGAGCTGCCGCTCGGCCAGCAGGGGTCTCTGGAGCAAGCAGTCATCGATTACCTTAAAGAGCGTGGGGTGGGTTTTTGTTTTTTTACAGTTTGGGCTCAAGATTCTTATGAAAATACCTAAAAAAAATAATTTAATGAATTAAAACATGCCCCCAGGGCAGGAATGTGGAGAAAATGTGGCATTATAATGCACATGCAAAAAAAAACGCTTATATGGGCAAATAACACCTGTGACGTCACTCGAGCTACTGTACTTACTGTACAGCAGAAAACTTTACAAAACACCCAGAATCAGTGTTGCCAGACGTACGATAATTATCGTATTTGTATGATAATTTAAATCCAAAAATGACAAGGATAATTCAACATTTACCATCTGGCAACACTGCCCAGAATGCATTTCGGCACTGAAGCGAGCAGCAGAAAAATCAGAATAGCCTTTTCGCCCCAAGGCAACCGTTTAGTTTGGGCTCTATAACGGTTAATATCTACAGTTAATATGGCACTTTATGAAGTTTTAATAGTTATAGTAGACAAACGTAACTAGTAGACCCCCAATATGCAATCGGTTTATCAAAAATGACGCCTACTTGGAAATATAATTTTGGAGGACCAGAGACCACCACCACCACGCACCCCACCGACCATCTCAGCAACCCCACTCCAGACTGGCCTCAGGTGGATAACAGAGCCTCGGCGTACGGAGGTAATGATCCGAGGAAACATCACAGATGTTCTGTTCGATTCGTGGGTTTTCAGGCGCGTGTGCCAGCTGCTTTACAAAAACCAGTCTAGATGCAGCTACTGTATGTGTGTGTGTGGGGGGAAAGGAAAAAACAAAATAGAATCCTATTGCTCCAATAGAGAGGCGCAGGAATGAGTCCGGAAAACATCGTTGCTAACACTTCCTGGTTCTTCACTGTTTCTGGCTATGGGATTTTTCAATGGGTTTTTGGCGCGATGCTTCAAATGAGGTCTGTGGTTAACGCAAGCTTATTCAAACGCGAACCAGTGTTCAGCAGGATCATCTTCACACATGAGGACCACTTGTATGAGTTTTGAAGCTTTTACGTGCCGTTAAAAGGGCGGCTAGCTAGCAAACGGCTAAAGGAGACTACACTGTTGAGTCGACGGGGATATTATACGTCACGCGTGCGTGTGCGTGCGTGTGTGTGTGTGCGTGCGTGTGTGTGTGCGCGTGTGCGTGTACCTGATAGGCCTTCATAGCGGATGCTCTGGAACTCTGCGTAGTACACAGCCTTCTCCAGCATGCCCAGGAAGATCACACCTCCAATCCAGAACTGGATCCTCAGCAGGTCCCTCCAGTAGCAGGCTGACAGAAGCAGCCAGAACACCGCCAGCAACACATACACTATGCACATCACCATGTAGAACTACAGAGGGAGGGGGGGTGGATGGATAGATAGACAGATAGATAGACAGATAGATAGACAGATAGATAGACAGATAGATAGACAGATAGATAGACAGATAGATAGATAGACAGATAGATAGATAGATAGATAGATAGATAGATAGATAGACAGACAGATAGATAGATAGATAGATAGATAGATAGATAGACAGACAGATAGACAGACAGATAGATAGATAGATAGATAGACAGATAGATAGATAGACAGATAGATAGATAGATAGATAGATAGATAGATAGATAGATAGATAGATAGACAGACAGACAGACAGACAGACAGACAGATTAGGATTATTGCTAACAGAGTACAGTATTTGTCATATATAATCAACCAGAGGTTTTCAAAGAGGAGGGCCTCCCGAGGAGGGCTCCAAACAGTTTCAGGGGAGGCTCAGTGAATGGAAGTGAAAAAACATTATATTAGCTATTACATTAGTTATCAAAAGGAGATCATATAATCTAAAACCTAACCCTAGAATAGTCTAAATGTGTGTGATCTGATTAAAGAGATAGTTCATTGATGCAGTGGTTTTGGGGAATTTTACAATTTGTTGCGAAGCTAGTTGCGAAGCGCATGCCATTTTAGCAATGGGCTTATGAAACGACTTGGAATAATGTTTTTTTTTTTTTAATCATTTTGGAAATAAATTGTAATCTGCGATTCCCTGGCTGGGAATCGCTGGCCCTGTTGATGCATCGTTATGTCTTGTCTTCTCTCGCGGGTGTTAGTCTCCCATCTGAAATAAACAAACCCTGTTGACTTCTTCTGCTTCCGCTGCACAGGCAGAGGTGTGAACTTCATGTCACACTGTCCACCCTCGGTGTTAAACGGTGCAGGCAGCAATCTAAAAAAAACTCACTGGTCTCTCAACTCAGCAATCTCTCAACTCACTGGTGACGATAGAGACAGTCCGCATGTCTGGGAACGCCCACAAAATGTTAAACGGCTGGCGCGCGAGTGGGGTAAAACCGCCCATATATCTCATGGGCTGACTCACCAAAAGACGGTGCTGCGGCTCTAAACTACAGGTTTGGAGGTTCTAGAGCAGAACACAAGACGTCTGCTCAGATGTGCGTTTACTGCGGTGGTTAAATCCCCGATCGTGCCTGGCTGGGCTGGGCTATCAGCTAAATTCTAACTTTGCTGAATGGATAGAACGGGGTTTTTTACCCCACCCTGACCACGCCCCTAGGCAGGCTGAGCCAGCTAAACCAGCGTCTATGACGAGACGTGGCCTCAACCTATAGAGCAGTGTTGACTCATTCTAGACTCAAACTCCCAGCAGGTTGTTTGACAAAGAGTTCGTCTTTTCCAAGCGGAACATCACAGCCAATCAAATTCCAGTATGTCGGGGACCAGACCAGCAGGAGGAAGTAGGTAGTTAGCTAACAACTCGGCATACAAACATCGGTCTCGGGCGGTATTATTACGCTATACCAGACGGTACGATTTGAAATACCGTCAAAAGTACAGATGCTCCTCTTACTCAATTAAACTGATACAGAGGCGCTGTATTGAGGCGATGTATTGTAGTGCACGGCACATGCCAGCAGAGGTCAGTCTCTACTGGTGGAACAGGCAGCTGAGCTGAGAATGAAGGCCACTGTGAGCGGTGGCGCATACAGGACTAGTAAAAAAGAGAAACGGCTCTGCCGCTGTTTGGTAGCATTTCAGGTTGAGTCCAGACGGAAAGGCTGAGCTAGACAACACGGACGAAGCTGTGTGCACTGTTTGACTCAAGGAAGCTGTGGCTATTCACCAGTTTCCTGGTGAGACCGTGGGCCATGACACCCTCCCTCCCTGTTTCCAGCTGCCGGTTGCCTGTTTCCGCTCCAGGACCGTTCATAGCGAAAGAGACTGAAAATAATCATAATAATTGTTGTGACTTTGTACCTACCTATGTCTTGTAATGGAGCTCCCCAGCACAATAATTTCACACGTGCATAATTGTACAACGGAGTGACAATATCTTGAATCTCGAAAGAGAGAGACCGCTAAAGCTACGTTCAATGACCAAATAATAAGAGTTCCAGTTTGGACGTTTAGCCTTCAAAACAAAAGCTGCCGCTATGCAACCACATACTATTTTTAGCAATTCCGGCTAAAATAAGCCCGTACAGTACGAGTGAATTGACATTCACCTCGTTTTTGTAAAATATCGCCGCTATGCAACCACACACGTTAGCCATTTCGGATAAAATAAGCCAAACGTTCCCACTCTTTGACAGCGGCGCGTACCTACTTGCTGCTGAAATTTTTTAAACAGGAAGTCGACAACCGGCAACCGCTGAGAATCATGGGAAACGTAAGTCCAGGAATAAGGTGAATAGAGGTAAGGCCACGGGGAGCCGCGGTAGGGCTGGGTATCGTTTAAAAATGTACGATACCAGTACCAATACCAGTACCCTTAAAGTGATGCCGATACCAATACAGTAATTAATTCAATACCTTTTTTTTTTTTTTGCTCAACTGCCAACTGTCATCACATACAACGCGCTCCACTTCACCACCACACACTGTATGGGTTGTAGCTGCTGCGGTAGTGGGCCAATCACACGTCACATTAAATCCAAGAATGCTTGTGGTGATTGGCTACAAGCAAAACCATACTGAATAGTCATTTTTTTCTAGTGAGTGAGTGAGTGAGTGAGTGAGTGAGTGTGTGTGTGTGTGTGTGTGTGTGTGTGTGTGTGTGTGTGTGTGTGTGTGTGTGTGTGATCTTACCACCATGAGAGGCCACTCAGAGGCAGATAGGTACTGTGTAGACTGTGGAAGGCTCATGCTGATCTGCACTACAAACACAGACAGACACAATTAGATCAACTGGATCAATCAATGAATAACATTGATTTCTCTAGATCAGTGCTTCAGTACCCCCTTTCCCTGATTTCTCAATCCAAGTACCCCCTTTACCCGACTACAACCTTTTGCTTAGAAAACGGCAAGAGAAAACTATAGCAATGATACAATAAATTAACAATAAGCCACCTTTTGAAGAATATAACATTACAAAATAAGAAAAGGAGTGAAAGAGTAGCAATTAGTGCCTCCTGAGCAGATTTATTTTAACGTTTCATTTATTTTCATGATTTATTCTTACACTTTTCAATATTCCCCTTTTTCTGAAGTACCCACTGTAGTACCTCCATGTACCCCTAGGGGTACGCGTACCCCAGTTTGGCACACTAATTAGAGTGTGTGTGTGTGTGTGTGTGTGCGTGTGTGTGTGTGTGTGAGCGCGCGTGCGTGCGTGTGTGTGTCTGTGTGTGTGAGCGCGCGTGCGTGTGTGTGTGTGCGTGTGTGTGTGTGTGTGTGTGTGTGCAGGCGCGTACGCTGTATACTCCAGGGTTTGGGGGAGCTGTTCCCTTTGATCTCCTGGATGCTCAGGATGAAGATGTAGGGGCCGTCCTCCCAGCTCTTAGCCGCGGCGTCGACGTGAGTCTGGACCAATCAGGAGAGACGTTACATCATCCCCTCTCTCCGCTCAGAAAGTCACACACAAAGACACAACTCTGAGATGAAAGTCTGTGGCTCACTGACCTGTTTGTGAGCGACAGCATCTTTCCCCGTAGCTACTGACACATTAGACTGAGAGAGAGAGAGAGAGAGAGAGAGAGAGAGAGAGAGAGAGAGAGAATGAGAGAGAGAGGGAGAGAGAGAGAGAGAGGGAGGGAGAATGAGAGAGAGAGAGAGAATGAGAGAGAGAGAGAGAGAGAGAATGAGAGGGAGAGAAACAGAGAGAGAGAATGAGAGAGAGAGGGAGAGAGTGGGAGGGAGACAGAGAGAGGGAGAGAGAGAGAGGGAGGGAGGGAGAATGAGAGAGAGAGAGAGATAGAGAGAGAGAGAGAGAGAGAGTGGGAGGGAGCGAGGGAGAGAAACAGAGAGAGTGGGAGGGAGAGAAACAGAGAGAGAGTGGGAGGGAGAGAAACAGAGAGAGAGATGGAGGGAGGGAGAGAAACAGAGAGAGCGAGAGAGAGTGGGAGGGAGGGAGAGAAACAGAGAGAGAGGGAGAGAGAGAGATAATTAAGTACCTTTAAAGTCATGCATTCATTTGCAAAAGCCTTTTTTTTTGTTCAAATCCTTGTCCAGACCTTGGGTTTTGGATGGTCCACCTCTCTCCTCCTCCTGCCTGGATTCTTCTCTGTGGTTGTCTGAGGCAGTGAGAGAGACGGGTCCATTTAGTCGAGACAGAGAGGGATTTTATAGACCAAAGGGCTAATTGATTAACGGAGGAAATAATCAACAGATGAATGGATAATGAAAGTAATGGTTAGTTGCAGCGCTACGAGAACAGCGGGTAGTTTCAGTAGAGAGAGACGGGTAGAGAGACAGACAGGCAGAGAGACATACCTGTTGTGACTCTGTGAGTCTGACTGGCACGTCAAACTCCTCCACGTTGAACTGTATGGTAAAACAAACACACCCCTCATCAGAACATAGCCACAGCAAACAGCCACAGCCACTTTATCACATATGTTTTTGGCTTTGCCCAAAATTAGTAGATTTTTGGCATTCCATATTTAACACATTCACTGCCAGCCGTTTTTCAATACTGTAGTTAGCTTCTGCCAGAGGGTTTTTTTGAGGATTCTGGCTCATTTTACAAGAGCCGAGGATTCTTTTCTGCTTGGACTTTGTGAACACAAAGTTCACAAAAGTACTAATAGAATGTGTGCTTTCTCTGTCTAAAAGAGTTAGTTTGTAGAGTTAGTAGTTATGTAGATATTAGCCGTTGAGTACAGCATGGTTTCAGAGATTTTCAGAGAGTTTTGAGATAAATGGATTTTTAGAACCACCTCACGTGCCTGTGATTATGGGTGCCCTTGGGCAAGTCTGTATACTGTATTGTGTTTGTGTGTGTGTGTGTGTGTGTGTGTGTGTGTGTGTGTGTGTGTGTGTGTGTGTGTGTGTGTGTCTCCAAACTCCTCCCTCCGTAGGTGTGTCTCTGGTGGCTTTGCAGTGTTTTGTCACAGGCGAGTTTCTGTTGCCTCACAGATCCCAAAAAAAGAGAGGGGAATCGCAGGAGCGGGGAAGAGGAGAGGAGAGGCGAGGGGGGGGGGGTTAGACACGGGAGAGAAATTCCTTCGCGATCCCCTTCTTCCAATCTTGAGGCGTACTCCGCTCTCGGTGTGCTGCTGCTGCTGCTGCTGCTCGTCTGTGCTGCTGCTGCTGGCGGCGCGGCCGCTCTCGGGCGAGTCTGGATTACTGTAAAACGGGCTCGTTCGTTTCTTGGGGTGTCGGTTGAGAGCTTTGATGAAGCTTTTGCGATTCTGGTCTTATTTATGCTCAAAGGTACTCGAGTGTGTGTGTGTGTGCGCGCGCGTGTGTGTGTGTGTGTGTGTGTGTGTGTGTGTGTGTGTGTGAAATCGAAAGCGTTTTCGCCAAGCCATTTCCTTGAGAATGGCTTCCTCCCGCGGCTGTTTTTGCTCGGCTTTCTCTCTGTCTGGAGAGCACTGTCGCCACTTAGTTGGTCGGTAAAATAGATTATACACATTCAATACCTCCAATATTGGTATAGGAGACGTAAAAGGGTTTGATCGATGTCCCACCGTCAAAAAATAATAATTTTTTTTTAAGCTGAGATATCTCGTCATTGGCAGTGAACCGTTGGATTCTGTAAGCCGAGATATCTCGTCAATGGCAGTGAACGTGTTAAAAAGAATTCTGATATACTGGAAATATCCATTGAACCTCTTGCCATAATTGCAATCTTTGGTGTGGTCCCGCGTGATCTCTCCCTCAACCAATGCAGTAAAAAGATGATAGCGTTTGGTGTGCGTGTGTGTGTGCGTGTGCGTGTGCGTGTGCGTGTGTGTGCGAGACCTTTTGGGACATGTCATGCTGGCAGGTGATTGGACGATACTGGTGGAAGACGTAGAAGCCACTCCCTCCTGTTGACCACACCGTCGACGAGTTGAAGTTCTTTTTAATCTCGTCGTCCTGGACCACCCACAGGTAAACAAGTCAACAAGCAAGCAAACAAACAAACAAACAGGCAGGCCGGCAGAGAGACAGACAGACAGTACATGTGTGTCTCTCTAAGAAATATAATTGAATTCAACGGATTCCAAAAGATGTTGGGACTGAAGGTCATTTCCACAGTAACACACAGAAGAAGAATTTTAAATCAATAATGAATCAGTAATAACGCAATGTTAATTACCCTGCCTGTTCTACTGGCTTGTGTCTGGTTCTGGTGATTTGTGTCTTGTTCTACTGACTTGTATCCTGCATGTTCTACTTTTTTGACGTCTGACCCAGAACGTCTTTCCAACAACCTCCAGAGAAGGAACAGGAAGTGGGTGGAGGTGGAGGTGGAGGTGGAGGTGGAGGTGGAGGTGGAGACAAAGTCAAAGTGAGAGTCCCCCAAGCCCACTTGGAATCTTACCCTGCCTGTTCAATTGAATACTAAATAATAATAACCGATTGTTAATATTGAACTGAGCGCCGTGGTCCTAGTGCCGTGGTCCTAGTGCCGTGGTCCTAGTGCCGTGGTCCTAGTGCCGGTGGTCCTAGTGCCGTGGTCCTAGTGCCGTGGTCCTAGTGCCGTGGTCCTAGTGCCGTGGTCCTAGTGCCGTGGTCCTAGTGCCGTGGTCCTAGTGCCGTGGTCCTAGTGCCGGTGTGAGTGTTGATTTTCAGTTAATGTGTTAATATTTAACTTCTGGGCTCAGGTGTTTACAGTGTGACTCAGCCAATCAGGATCCCAGGACGTGTGTAATGTGGTTTTATGGAGCGGCACATCCACAGAAAACCACAGAGGAAGAAACACTGCAGCTAGTCAAGAGGAGCATGAAGCCTGCAGGTCAAGAGGTGAAGGCTAGAATAGATGATTCAAATAGATACCTCTATTAGCTCAGAGTGTACAGTTCTATCGTTTTGACCTGTTTGAGGGACGCGTAGCCGCGAGCTAGTGAGAAAAAAGGAGAGCAGCCGCGCGATGCCCTGGGTTTGCGTGGTCCGTGAAGCAGCTTCTGGCGATGATGCTGGACACCAGGAGCCGAGTGCACCAGCTGGGCGTACGCCTAGGTGTAACGCTACGTCCGACGTAGAACTCAAAGTTACGACTAACTTAATTTTATGACTAGTGCACCATGTAGTCTTAAGCCCTGTATGCGCTGCGCCTGGGTGTAACTTTTACGTCTGGTATGGAGCAGGCGTAAAAGTTACACCCAAGGCGTACCCATACTGACTGACAGCTGTCTCATCTTGATCTGCGCTGTCAGTGCCGTTCAGTCCTGTGAAGCGGGGGAATCTTCTCCAAAAATATCGATCGATATATATGTGCTGTAAATGGCCGTTTTGGGCGCAGGACCTCCGCTCGTCGGCGGGTTTTTAAAAGCTGATGCGTCGGAAGATCTTTCCATTTCTTCCTGACTTGGTCAACTGCCCGCAGTGCGCAGTCTGCCATCGCATTCAGTACTGATTGCACTTGTGATCAAATGCCATGCATCTTGTTTCTGTTTGTTTGTGTTGGCACTGTTAAATTTGGCTGTGAGAACGTTTTCTATGCTTTGAATACAACTCTATAAGTTTGAGCAGAGTTAGGGCTGTCTGTCAGCTGTCTCGAGCTCGTCTGAGAGAAGTGTGTTGCTTGGCAACAAGCACGTATTCACGTGAACGCGCACGTCCGCAGCCACGACCGTGGTAAGTCAGGCTTAGTGCACTCGGTGTAAATTGAAATCACGTCGTCGGGCGTAGCTAAGACCGGCGTCACAGTTACTTAAGACCTACTTTTTTACGGCCAGCTGGTGCACTCGGCTCCAGATTTTGGATGTCGTTTTTATACGAAACGAACCCCTACGTTTCAGTTTGACGACAAACTGCGACTTTCTTGACATGCAAAGTTATGTTTTAAATTGACAAAATTAGCGTTGGCACCCCGTGGCACAATTCAAACGGGATCAAAAAAGTAATCTTATTCTCCGTCCACCGCCATTCATATTTTTCGCAGCGCTGCTACAGGGAGAAAGCAGGAAGTGACGTTTCACTTTGGCTCTCTATTACTAGTCGTCAGAGGAAACGTTATGCAAGTTGTCCTGCAACTGATACTGTTGAAAGGAAAAGGGAATCCACCAGAGAACAAAGTCTTCAGTTCTGCTTGACTCCTTCTTTCATCTCCCCGGCATCAGTTAACCACAGAAACCAGCGGCAAGTTCACGTAAAGAAAATGTTTGAGAGTAAAACACATTAAGACGTAAAACACTTTAGATATAAAGTGGATTTACTCATTCACTAGAACACAAGCTCAATCTGAAGATAAAGATGGCAAAATGTTATCTGAAGACTTGCCATTTCATAAGGTGTGTTTCCATTACAGTTTTTCGCAAAATAATTGCGATATTTCTACAACTTCGACAATGTACAATTGCGACTTGTAGGCGTTTCCATTGAAGTTAAGTTTGGTCTGACGGAGCGCACACCTGAACGCAATTCCCATTAGCCTACCAGCAGCTGCCTGCCACAGTGGATCTGCCCCATATCCCGTCCCCTGCATGCTCAAATCCAACCAATGGTCAATGCAAATCACAACATGAAGTTACAACGCATATAAACGAGCCTGATTATCAATTCAAAATAAAATGAGTCGCAAAATGTTGCTGGCTGCGGTGAATGCAGTGAGCGCGACAGGCAGAGGAAAAAAGCCTAATAGCCTAATAGCCTACAACTGGTCCGATTTAGAGATGGAGGGGGGAAAAGGCTGATTTGGTCAATAATCACAATGTTGTGTAGCTATTATAATTATAACACTGCACCTGAAACGTGTGTAATGTATTACTCACAGTCACTGTATTCACTTCAGTCAGGAGCACGCACCGCACCGGTGTGTGCTTGCTTTTCATCCCCTCGCGCTGTGCCAAATGCGCGCACACAGGCAGCCTGTCACCATGGACCGATTTCTGCCATTAAACATTATCTATTTTATATATATTTTGCATAACACTCGTCTTTCTGCTAGCGTTGCTTCAAAGTTTTCCATTGCTGCGGAGGTTTTGCCACGGCTTATCGAACCGTTTCTTCCTCATTTTTCGCTGCTTTTCCAAAGCAGAATGGGTCACATGACGTGCTAATGCGAAAAAACTGTTTCCATTACACTTTTGCGATAAACTGCTATATCGACACGTCTGAAAAACCACCTCATGAGAGCGCAAAAACGTTTTGCGATATTTGGGAGGTTTTTCGAAATTTACGTGTTTCCATTACCCAATTTCTATTGCGATATTTAGATTTTGCGCATTTCTGAGGGTAATGGAAACACAACTATAGACGGTTTTCACAAAATGGTGTTGCTATTGTATTTCCTGTCAGCTATTGTAATAGCAAACATTGCAACAGGAAGTAAGCTAGGGGCAATTTAGTGGTGGTGGGGGGGGGGTTGGCTTAGTCTGAGAGGGGAGGCCCACAGTCTCAGACTTTGAAAAGGCCTGCAGCAGTAGAGAATAGTCTGAGAGGGGAGGCCCACAGTCTCAGACTTTGAAAAGGCCTGCAGCAGTAGAGTATAGTCTGAGAGGGGAGGCCCACAGTCTCATACTTTGAAAAGGCCTGCAGCAGTAGAGTATAGTCTGAGAGGGGAGGCCCACAGTCTCATACTTTGAAAAGGCCTGCAGCAGTAGAGTATAGTCTGAGAGGGGAGGCCCACAGTCTCAGACTTTGAAAAGGCCTGCAGCAGTAGAGTATAGTCTGAGAGGGGAGGCCCACAGTCTCATACTTTGAAAAGGCCTGCAGCAGTAGAGTATAGTCTGAGAGGGGAGGCCCACAGTCTCATACTTTGAAAAGGCCTGCAGTAGAGTATAGTCTGAGAGGGGAGGCCCACAGTCTCAGACTTTGAAAAGGCCTGCAGTAGAGTATAGTCTGAGAGGGGAGGCCCACAGTCTCATACTTTGAAAAGGCCTGCAGCAGTAGAGTATAGTCTGAGAGGGGAGGCCCACAGTCTCAGACTTTGAAAAGGCCTGCAGTAGAGTATAGTCTGAGAGGGGAGGCCCACAGTCTCAGACTTTGAAAAGGCCTGCAGTAGAGTATAGTCTGAGAGGGGAGGCCCACAGTCTCAGACTTTGAAAAGGCCTGCAGTAGAGTATAGTCTGAGAGGGGAGGCCCACAGTCTCAGACTTTGAAAAGGCCTGCAGTAGAGTATAGTCTGAGAGGGGAGGCCCACAGTCTCAGACTTTGAAAAGGCCTGCAGTAGAGTATAGTCTGAGAGGGGAGGCCCACAGTCTCAGACTTTGAAAAGGCCTGCAGTAGAGTATAGGAGAGAGGGGAGGCCCACAGTCTCAGACTTTGAAAAGGCCTGCAGTAGAGTATAGGAGAGAGGGGAGGCCCACAGTCTCAGACTTTGAAAAGGCCTGCAGTAGAGTATAGGAGAGAGGGGAGGCCCACAGTCTCAGACTTTGAAAAGGCCTGCAGCAGTAGAGTATAGGAGAGAGGGGAGGCCCACAGTCTCAGACTTTGAAAAGGCCTGCAGCAGTAGAGTATAGGAGAGAGGGGAGGCCCACAGTCTCAGACTTTGAAAAGGCCTGCAGCAGTAGAGTATAGGAGAGAGGGGAGGCCCACAGTCTCAGACTTTGAAAAGGCCTGCAGCAGTAGAGTATAGGAGAGAGGGGAGGCCCACAGTCTCAGACTTTGAAAAGGCCTGCAGCAGTAGAGTATAGGAGAGAGGGGAGGCCCACAGTCTCAGACTTTGAAAAGGCCTGCAGCAGTAGAGTATAGGAGAGAGGGGAGGCCCACAGTCTCAGACTTTGAAAAGGCCTGCAGCAGTAGAGTATAGGAGAGAGGGGAGGCCCACAGTCTCAGACTTTGAAAAGGCCTGCAGCAGTAGAGTATAGGAGAGAGGGGAGGCCCACAGTCTCAGACTTTGAAAAGGCCTGCAGCAGTAGAGTATAGGAGAGAGGGGAGGCCCACAGTCTCAGACTTTGAAAAGGCCTGCAGCAGTAGAGTATAGGAGAGAGGGGAGGCCCACAGTCTCAGACTTTGAAAAGGCCTGCAGCAGTAGAGTATAGGAGAGAGGGGAGGCCCACAGTCTCAGACTTTGAAAAGGCCTGCAGCAGTAGAGTATAGGAGAGAGGGGAGGCCCACAGTCTCAGACTTTGAAAAGGCCTGCAGCAGTAGAGTATAGGAGAGAGGGGAGGCCCACAGTCTCAGACTTTGAAAAGGCCTGCAGCAGTAGAGTATAGGAGAGAGGGGAGGCCCACAGTCTCAGACTTTGAAAAGGCCTGCAGTAGTAGAGTATAGGAGAGAGGGGAGGCCCACAGTCTCAGACTTTGAAAAGGCCTGCAGTAGTAGAGTATAGGAGAGAGGGGAGGCCCACAGTCTCAGACTTTGAAAAGGCCTGCAGCAGTAGAGTATAGGAGAGAGGGGAGGCCCACAGTCTCAGACTTTGAAAAGGCCTGCAGCAGTAGAGTATAGGAGAGAGGGGAGGCCCACAGTCTCAGACTTTGAAAAGGCCTGCAGCAGTAGAGTATAGGAGAGAGGGGAGGCCCACAGTCTCAGACTTTGAAAAGGCCTGCAGTAGTAGAGTATAGGAGAGAGGGGAGGCCCACAGTCTCAGACTTTGAAAAGGCCTGCAGCAGTAGAGTATAGGAGAGAGGGGAGGCCCACAGTCTCAGACTTTGAAAAGGCCTGCAGCAGTAGAGTATAGGAGAGAGGGGAGGCCCACAGTCTCAGACTTTGAAAAGGCCTGCAGTAGTAGAGTATAGGAGAGAGGGGAGGCCCACAGTCTCAGACTTTGAAAAGGCCTGCAGCAGTAGAGTGTAGGAGAGAGGGGAGGCCCACAGTCTCAGACTTTGAAAAGGCCTGCAGCAGTAGAGTATAGGAGAGAGGGGAGGCCCACAGTCTCAGACTTTGAAAAGGCCTGCAGCAGTAGAGTATAGGAGAGAGGGGAGGCCCACAGTCTCAGACTTTGAAAAGGCCTGCAGTAGTAGAGTATAGGAGAGAGGGGAGGCCCACAGTCTCAGACTTTGAAAAGGCCTGCAGTAGTAGAGTATAGGAGAGAGGGGAGGCCCACAGTCTCAGACTTTGAAAAGGCCTGCAGTAGTAGAGTATAGGAGAGAGGGGAGGCCCACAGTCTCAGACTTTGAAAAGGCCTGCAGCAGTAGAGTATAGGAGAGAGGGGAGGCCCACAGTCTCAGACTTTGAAAAGGCCTGCAGCAGTAGAGTATAGGAGAGAGGGGAGGCCCACAGTCTCAGACTTTGAAAAGGCCTGCAGCAGTAGAGTATAGGAGAGAGGGGAGGCCCACAGTCTCAGACTTTGAAAAGGCCTGCAGCAGTAGAGTATAGGAGAGAGGGGAGGCCCACAGTCTCAGACTTTGAAAAGGCCTGCAGCAGTAGAGTATAGGAGAGAGGGGAGGCCCACAGTCTCAGACTTTGAAAAGGCCTGCAGCAGTAGAGTATAGGAGAGAGGGGAGGCCCACAGTCTCAGACTTTGAAAAGGCCTGCAGCAGTAGAGTATAGGAGAGAGGGGAGGCCCACAGTCTCAGACTTTGAAAAGGCCTGCAGCAGTAGAGTATAGGAGAGAGGGGAGGCCCACAGTCTCAGACTTTGAAAAGGCCTGCAGCAGTAGAGTATAGGAGAGAGGGGAGGCCCACAGTCTCAGACTTTGAAAAGGCCTGCAGCAGTAGAGTATAGGAGAGAGGGGAGGCCCACAGTCTCAGACTTTGAAAAGGCCTGCTGCAGTAGAGTATAGGAGAGAGGGGAGGCCCACAGTCTCAGACTTTGAAAAGGCCTGCAGCAGTAGAGTATAGGAGAGAGGGGAGGCCCACAGTCTCAGACTTTGAAAAGGCCTGCAGCAGTAGAGTATAGGAGAGAGGGGAGGCCCACAGTCTCAGACTTTGAAAAGGCCTGCAGCAGTAGAGTATAGGAGAGAGGGGAGGCCCACAGTCTCAGACTTTGAAAAGGCCTGCAGCAGTAGAGTATAGGAGAGAGGGGAGGCCCACAGTCTCAGACTTTGAAAAGGCCTGCAGCAGTAGAGTATAGGAGAGAGGGGAGGCCCACAGTCTCAGACTTTGAAAAGGCCTGCAGCAGTAGAGTATAGGAGAGAGGGGAGGCCCACAGTCTCAGACTTTGAAAAGGCCTGCAGCAGTAGAGTATAGGAGAGAGGGGAGGCCCACAGTCTCAGACTTTGAAAAGGCCTGCAGCAGTAGAGTATAGGAGAGAGGGGAGGCCCACAGTCTCAGACTTTGAAAAGGCCTGCAGCAGTAGAGTATAGGAGAGAGGGGAGGCCCACAGTCTCAGACTTTGAAAAGGCCTGCAGCAGTAGAGTATAGGAGAGAGGGGAGGCCCACAGTCTCAGACTTTGAAAAGGCCTGCAGCAGTAGAGTATAGGAGAGAGGGGAGGCCCACAGTCTCAGACTTTGAAAAGGCCTGCAGCAGTAGAGTGTAGGAGAGAGGGGAGGCCCACAGTCTCAGACTTTGAAAAGGCCTGCAGCAGTAGAGTGTAGGAGAGAGGGGAGGCCCACAGTCTCAGACTTTGAAAAGGCCTGCAGCAGTAGAGTATAGGAGAGAGGGGAGGCCCACAGTCTCAGACTTTGAAAAGGCCTGCAGCAGTAGAGTATAGGAGAGAGGGGAGGCCCACAGTCTCAGACTTTGAAAAGGCCTGCAGCAGTAGAGTATAGGAGAGAGGGGAGGCCCACAGTCTCAGACTTTGAAAAGGCCTGCAGTAGTAGAGTATAGGAGAGAGGGGAGGCCCACAGTCTCAGACTTTGAAAAGGCCTGCAGCAGTAGAGTATAGGAGAGAGGGGAGGCCCACAGTCTCAGACTTTGAAAAGGCCTGCAGCAGTAGAGTATAGGAGAGAGGGGAGGCCCACAGTCTCAGACTTTGAAAAGGCCTGCAGCAGTAGAGTATAGGAGAGAGGGGAGGCCCACAGTCTCAGACTTTGAAAAGGCCTGCAGCAGTAGAGTATAGGAGAGAGGGGAGGCCCACAGTCTCAGACTTTGAAAAGGCCTGCAGCAGTAGAGTATAGGAGAGAGGGGAGGCCCACAGTCTCAGACTTTGAAAAGGCCTGCAGTAGTAGAGTATAGGAGAGAGGGGAGGCCCACAGTCTCAGACTTTGAAAAGGCCTGCAGCAGTAGAGTATAGGAGAGAGGGGAGGCCCACAGTCTCAGACTTTGAAAAGGCCTGCAGCAGTAGAGTATAGGAGAGAGGGGAGGCCCACAGTCTCAGACTTTGAAAAGGCCTGCAGTAGTAGAGTATAGGAGAGAGGGGAGGCCCACAGTCTCAGACTTTGAAAAGGCCTGCAGCAGTAGAGTATAGGAGAGAGGGGAGGCCCACAGTCTCAGACTTTGAAAAGGCCTGCAGCAGTAGAGTATAGGAGAGAGGGGAGGCCCACAGTCTCAGACTTTGAAAAGGCCTGCAGCAGTAGAGTATAGGAGAGAGGGGAGGCCCACAGTCTCAGACTTTGAAAAGGCCTGCAGCAGTAGAGTATAGGAGAGAGGGGAGGCCCACAGTCTCAGACTTTGAAAAGGCCTGCAGCAGTAGAGTGTAGGAGAGAGGGGAGGCCCACAGTCTCAGACTTTGAAAAGGCCTGCAGCAGTAGAGTATAGGAGAGAGGGGAGGCCCACAGTCTCAGACTTTGAAAAGGCCTGCAGCAGTAGAGTATAGGAGAGAGGGGAGGCCCACAGTCTCAGACTTTGAAAAGGCCTGCAGCAGTAGAGTATAGGAGAGAGGGGAGGCCCACAGTCTCAGACTTTGAAAAGGCCTGCAGCAGTAGAGTATAGGAGAGAGGGGAGGCCCACAGTCTCAGACTTTGAAAAGGCCTGCAGTAGTAGAGTATAGGAGAGAGGGGAGGCCCACAGTCTCAGACTTTGAAAAGGCCTGCAGCAGTAGAGTATAGGAGAGAGGGGAGGCCCACAGTCTCAGACTTTGAAAAGGCCTGCAGTAGTAGAGTATAGGAGAGTCAGAGTAGAGGAGAAGAGAGAGTAGGGCGAGTCTTACGTTCAAGGTGACCATCTCGTTGTTGCAGTGAAAGTTCCTCAGATACCACGAGATATTCAGCTGGACCGGAGAGGAGGAGTCACAGGTGTCGGACAGAACTGCACACACACACAGACAGACAGACACACACAGACAGACACACACACACACACACACACAGACACACAGTAGTTCAGTGTCTCTAGAGGTGGTGTGACTCATGGACTCATTAACTATATGAATAGAGTAGAAGTGAAGGTTCTTGTTGCTCTTGTAGCTGCCATCCTGGAGGGTTGTCTCTTACCTTTGAGTCTGATCAGGGTGCTGGAGGGTTGTCTTGGCTTACCTTGTGGCTCATTTCCATCACATATAACAGCACAGTACAGCTCTACTCGACCTGGTCTTACTCGTCTCTACTTGATATAGACTCTGTTTCCATAGCAAGTTTACTCGCCTCCGGCTATAACGTATAACGTTAAAATTAAATCCATATACAGAACTTTTAAACTGTTTATGAAATACTGGTGCCTCTAAATGACCTACAGTGTACATGGGCAAATGTGACAATCGGACAGGAGAATGGATATCACTTTGTTGTTACTCAAACTCACATGCATGCACTGCGCGGGGGACGGGAGAGGTGCTACGAGGAGAACCCCAGCGGCAGCTCAACAGGCAAGACCGCGGCTTCGCCTGCGGCCTAGCGGAGCCAACTACAAAGGGCTTCCCGAGGAGCGGACTTTCTCTCGCTCAAAACAATTGAAAACCACCGCATGTTAAAGCTGAGCAAGGAGATCGATTTTATTTCACCAGCGCCGAAGGCAGCAACACAAAAGACTGATGGAAATAACATTAACAGAACAGAAGAGAAGGTAAGCCCCACTAAACTGGTATCCAGCATTGACAGTAGATACAGTCAACACGATTCTGCCTGACCAATCAGTCATCTGCAGTGTTTTCACGTCACGGTATGGTACCGGGTTCACAGCGCTGGAACCTCAACAAAGCAGGGACCAAAACTAGCAGGACTCAACCCCGACTCAACCCGGGCTGTCCACGTTTTTGATCGGTGGAATGAGACAAAAAAGCGAGACGAGCTGGGCGGGGCCGCGCTGATACCAGCGGTGGAAATGGGCCACGTGAGTCTGATCAGGCTGCTGGAGGGTTGTCTTACCTTTGAGTCTGATCAGGATGTTGGAGGGTTGTCTTACCTTTGAGTCTGATCAGGATGTTGGAGGGTTGTCTTACCTTTGAGTCTGATCAGGCTGCTGGAGGGTTGTCTTACCTTTGAGTCTGATCAGGCTGCTGGAGGGTTGTCTTACCTTTGAGTCTGATCAGGATGTTGGAGGGTTGTCTTACCTTTGAGTCTGATCAGGCTGCTGGAGGGTTGTCTTACCTTTGAGTCTGATCAGGCTGCTGGAGGGTTGTCTTACCTTTGAGTCTGATCAGGCTGCTGGAGGGTTGTCTTACCTTTGAGTCTGATCAGGCTGCTGGAGGGTTGTCTTACCTTTGAGTCTGATCAGGCTGCTGGAGGGTTGTCTTACCTTTGAGTCTGATCAGGCTGCTGGAGGGTTGTCTTACCTTTGAGTCTGATCAGGCTGCTGGAGGGTTGTCTTACCTTTGAGTCTGATCAGGATGTTGGAGGGTTGTCTTACCTTTGAGTCTGATCAGGATGTTGGAGGGTTGTCTTACCTTTGAGTCTGATCAGGCTGCTGGAGGGTTGTCTTACCTTTGAGTCTGATCAGGCTGCTGGAGGGTTGTCTTACCTTTGAGTTTGATCAGGCTGCTGTTGAACAGAGTTTTAGTGTAGGAGAAGATATGCTGCTTCTTCAGAGACTCCTGAAACACACAAACACACACGGTTACACTTCAGACACTCCTGAAACACACAAACACACACACAGTCAGTTACACTTCACAGACTACAAATTACAATGTGTCTATAGGTAAAGGAATAGTGCAACACCTTTAGAATTAAAAAATAATAAGAACTGAGAATTGGTTTTTCCAATTTTATTATTAGTCATGATGACGACAAACCAAGACTCAACATCTTATTCTGCACTAGAGCTGTCACTTTTTAATCGAAATTCGAATGTAACTTCGAATGTGGGGCGGGGGGGGGGGATGTTTGATATGTAATTGACCCATCTGAATTAAAATAATAATAATATTGGGGGGGTTTTGCGGCGGGGGAATTGTTTTTTAAATGTAATTCCTTGATGATCCAGCAGAGGGCGTTCCGCTCTAACAGCATGACCTATCCTGACCACCTGACATGTCTTCACACAAGTTGTTGTTTGATGAGAGACACAAGACAAAATGGAGGCGGCCGATGCTGATGCAGACAACAACAAAGCCAGGAGCGGACAATCGCAACACTAGCCTCAACGCCACTCACGCACTCAACGCGAAATTAACCAATTAACTTATATATACGGATATATTCGAACAAATTGCGGGGCAATTAAAGTTCGTTGGAACTTTATTTTTGGAAAAATTGACATCTCTATTCTGCACTGTTGTATTGTAAGTACAGCTCATTAACTCATCAGTACTTAGTAACGCTTGATTCACACCAGAAGCAGCGCTTCACGGAAGCGTTGAGCAGGAGCCTTGCCATTCACAGCAGAAGCACTCTGTTTTGCTCCACGCCCTCGCTCTGTTTTGCCCGGCGCTGCGCTGCCTCCGCTCACAATTTGCATTGACTTCATGACTTCATGCCTGAAAAATAGACCAGACGCTGAAACTATTGCTGCAGCATGCGTGCAGCTTGGCTTCAGTGTGGCGTGGCTGAAGTGCTGCGGCCGGTGTGACCGGTCTCCCCTGTTAACAAGGACGCTGAAATGAAACTGCCTCCACTAGGGTTGGCACCATGGACGATGGCATCGACCATCGTCCATGGTGCCAACCCCCATCGACCTCTGACCCTTCTACATCGGACCATCGTGATTATCTGTTTGAATTAAAATTTGGCAGATTTAATAATAAAAAACTCCACTCAACCGCGACACACGGGGGACGCACGGGCGGCATTAAACAAGCGGCAAAGCATACCTTAAAATGTTAAGAAAGAAGAAACTTCACGTTCTCTCCTGTTTTCAACCCAATGTGAATAATGTTACAAGTCTTCAACTGTGAATTCAACTCGCCTGTTTCCAGGAACTCTCTCCATTACATACCGTGTAGGCTGCCTGCTGCTGTGTTTCTATCTCTCCTTAACGTAACCCAATGTTAGGTTCAAAACTGAGCCCACACAAATCTATTCATAAATCATTAATTAACCCCACCCCCCCGTCAACGACGATGCCATCGTCCATCGCGATGTTTCACTGTGGAACCATCGCGATGGTTATTTAGGTGACATCGCACAACGCTAGCCTCCGCGCTGCGTTGCTTCAGCGTTGGATAGGCATCTGGTGTGTTCGGGCTGTAAGGAAGTAAGGATCTGTGGCATGATGTGAATTGGGCTTTTAGTCTGTTTTCTGCAAACAACTTATTTTATTTTTTTCCAACATTGTATTTATTATTTTCAATTAACACATTTAAACATCCATAGAAATGACAATACAAACATCCCATACATATCCAACCTCCCTCCCCTCCCCACAATATCACAACAGAAAAACACAAACAAACAAACACAAAGAAACACACCGACATACAGACCATGATTCTACTGGGGATTAAAGCAGCTACGAGCAACTTTTTCGATTGTTATTAAACAGTATAATTACAATATTGATGCATCACATCTTACCTATAATAGTAGCTGAGACCAAAGCCGTGTGAATCGGAGATTGCTCCCTTGGATGATTATTAAGTCTGTGTCTGTCTAAACTCGCGTCAACAGGGGGCTCTCTCTCTCTCTCCTTATCGCCGGCCCGGCTACCCGGAAGTGAAACGCGGAAGTGAAACCCGGAAGTGAAATGCAGCTGCCTGCCTACCCCGTTTGCGCTGCCTAGCAACATAGCATAAACAATGTGAACGCCACGCATACTCTCGTGAACATCTCTCGTTATATTCTAACAGGTTTTTTGGAAGTTATTTTGTGGTTATGGCTAGGGCTGGCACGGATCAGAAAACCCACGGATCGGATCGCGTGACGGATTTTGAGCCACGGATCACGGATTTTTCGGATCATCAAAAATATATATATATCAGATTTTTTCTCTCAAAATTAGATTTTCGATTAGATTTTTTTAATACTATTATAATTCTCTAACCATTTGTTGCCATGCACAGCTCAAAAAATATTTTTTTCTCATAAGTGACACAATGTATGCTTTTACTCTGAAGGCAGAACGACCCAACGTCCTGTTTTAGGTGGCACTGCTATGCCTAACTTCGTGGCTGTTGCTTGCACCAGTCACATGACACGGGTACAGACCTACAGACCGGACCGCAGGTCAGTCTGGAAATATAACGTTGATGCTACGTTAAGCTACTCAGTGGCCCCACGTGTTGTTTTGTTGTTATGTGTCCTAAGGCGACATATTACCGTCCGGTGATAATGTGTTTGTGAAACGTGTGCGCGCGCGTGTGTGTGTGTGTGTGTGTTGTGGCTCTCGTTATCTTGTGCAGCGCGCAACACGCTGATCGCATTCCTGTGCTTTTTCAGAGGTGTTGAAATAAGTTTGTGTGACGCTGTCTTTAGTAGCCACTAGCCACAGCCTTCAGACATACTTTACAGCAGCGACAAGGGATGAGGAAGCTCACTTGTGCTTGCCATGATTATGCCTGTCTGTGTCTGGCTGCGCTGGGCGTTCTCATACACTAACGTTAAACGTTAAATGAAACGAAAGGGGGGGGGGGGGGGGGTCCGCGGACCATTGACGTTCCGAACCGCGTTCCGAACCGTGGGGGCTGATCCGTACGGGTCACGGATTATCCGTGATCCGTGCCAGCCCTAGTTATGGCCGAAGTGGCTGCTGCAAACCGTTTCATTTCACTTCCTGATCTTCCTTGGCCACAGACAGACTACACTGGCCGATTCACTCTGGGTTCAAGCGAGACTCCTCTGCGTTGGTCTCGTCGACTATTAGAGGTAAGATGTGATGCATTGATATTAAATTTATACTGTTTAATAACAATCGAAAAAGTTGCTCGTAGCTGCTTTAACTAATTTAACTTACATCTTTTCAGTTACATCTTGACTCATGTACAGGTATATAGAGTGGAATATAGAGAGCAAATGGAATAAAGAAATAAAGAAATGCAGAGGAAAACAAAAACAGTCAGTCATTCAAACAGTCCCAGGCGCTTCCATCATGTCGGCCACATCTGTCCTCTCTAGATAACAAATGAAAGGGCCCCAAATGCTGTCAAACAATTCCTGTTTACCCCTGATGACATATGTGATTTTTTCTAATGCAAACAACGTATTAATAATTAATATGTTCCCTAATCTAAAGTGTTACCCTATTTGTTTTTCCCCGTGAATTTAAACAGAACTGTGCATGGCAATAACTCTGAATCAATGTTTCCTCTGGATATGAGTCATATGACTCTACTGGAAACCAGTAACGGCTAATATTGGATTTAGGGCCGGCCCTAAAACTGACAGATGGCTGAGGGAATGAGGTCATGTGACCACGTCTAAACACTACAGAGAGAGACAGGGAAATATGCAAACTCCTTCTTGCTTGGTTCTGTCCTGACTCTGAGGTTACACTACAAGACTATTGTTCTGTCCTGACTCTGAGGTTACACTACAAGACTATTGCCCTGGTTTTAGACAGGATTTCCAGTTGGGCAGACTCTGTCTTTGTCTGCAGTTGTTGTGGTCAGATTTGTTGTGGCCAATTGGCACCAAATGGCCACAACAGAGTGGCGAGTTGGTTTGGGACTGTACCGAGACCACCTCTTCAACAAGGTCTTGGTGCGGTTGTTTTCGGCCCGCACCAGAGTGCGTTTACTGTCTTCACACCTGCCCAAATGAACCGCACATAGGGAAAAAGAGTCTGATTTAACCGGACTAAAGGCGCAGGTGTGAAAACACCCTAAGATTAGACCGATATACTGGATAGATATATTGGGCTTTTTTTAAGGATACGCCAACATGTTTAGAGATTCGCCTATTTGCCATATTGCCGATGTTAAATAGGTTAGGTTAAGTTTATTTGATTTGGACATCACGGAGCATTGGCGATGTTACATACATGTGTGCACAGTAACCAGATACACAGTGTTAAAGCAGCTATGAGCAAGATTTTAGATTGTTATTAAACAGTCTAAATTTAATATCGATGCCTCACATCTTACCTCTAATATTAGACGAGACCAACGCAGAGTAGTCTCGCTTGAAAGCAGAGTGAATCGGCGAGTGTTGTCTTGATGATTTTTGATGATTAGTCTGTCTGCGGGCCGGTGTCATCAGGAAGTGAAATGAAACGGTTTGCGGCAGCCACTTTGGCCATAACCACAAAATTACTAAATTACTTTCAAACAAACTGTTAGAATATAATTGCTACTTTCTGCTCTCGCAAACATCTCTCGCGGTACAGCCCTCATTGCTACTTAGCTTAACGTTCAATCGCCCAAAATACACATTCCAACAGCGCCAGAAACACTCACATGTACTGTGTTTCCCATACATAAAGGAATTTGTGGCGGGCCGCCACAAAAAGATGTTGACAAAAAAAAAAAAAAAAAAAAAATTACAGTGCACCTGAACGCAACATGCAAGATATCCGCTGAATAAGTGTCCAATAAATGTTCATGTCATTCTGGCCAATACTTCTGTTATGGCATTTCAGTCTGGAATATGGAATATCTTTCAATAATCTATGATTTAGCTGCTAAATTGTCAAATACTGCCATCTGCTCGCTACCCAGGCACTTATGTATGTACTTAACCTAACTAACTTAACCTAACTAACTATCCGGTGTGCACAACACTGTCAGCCTAAACTCCGGCTGACACCCCAAAAACCTACAATCCGCTACAGAAAAATGTATATTGTTTGTTTATTAACTGGCCCCTCGCCTTCTATCATTTCACGAAAGTGGCAAAGCAAGTTGAGTATCCCTGACCTATAGGGAGAAATTTAGTTTGTCATTGTAAACCCACAGCACAGTAATGATGACATGTTCTTCATAGATCTAGCCTTTTAATTTTGCTCTTAAGCTTTCTCAAAGTACACCAAATTCATGCATTTTACTTTAAAATGTTTAAAAAAATCTTGCGGGGGGGCATGCCCGCGCACCCCCCTAGGGGGTCTGCGGTCCCCCACCACAAATACTCAAAATCCTGTGGGAAACACTACATGTTGCGATTAAATAATAATCAAAATTTAACGGTCATTTTCTAAGTATATCCATAGGGAGAACTAACAAAGAGGGTTCCCTCTGTAACCAAAGTTACTTCCTCATTTGCCACGAGGCACATGCACTGTACTGATGAGTGCACACAACACAACCCATATCCGCTTTCCTCCATTCTCCATTATAGTAGCGACGTCATTGGAATCACGTGGTTGGAAACAAGCTATTAAGTCAAGTCTCAACTAAGCAGTTAAAACTGACTCGAATCCTCAGCTCTGCCAGAAAGCAGCTTCAAACCCTACTTAACACTCCTCCTATTTCTGTATATGTATACATTGGACTGCACTTGCAATTTTTTGTGATTTTGTCTTTTAGATAATTTCTTTTTGGTATGACCGCTGCACTGCATACTTAGTCTAAGACCAATTCCTTGTATGTGATCTTGCATATTGTGGCAATAAAAGTGATTGTGATTGTGATTCAGAACTGAACTGAACTGATTTCCCTCTTCACTGACTCTTAATGACTCTGTTTACACGTTGGCTTCTGACTGTACTGTGCAGCCTCCTGGTCTGGGTCCATTCCAAATGGGGCAGGGAAATAATATCATATTGATATTGTGATCATATGAGAATAGATAGTGGATAACGATACAGATTTGTCTGTTCCTTTACTTTACTTTACTTTATTGTTTAGTTGGACAGGACAGTGCACATTAATAAAACAGTTTTACACATACAGAATCATCCATACGTGACAACAGTAAATGTGCCGGGATTAGCCGAAGCTAATTTTCACCCGCAGTCCTCGGGACATAGAGAACTAAAAACTACAAGATAAATACAGGATACGGGAATAAAAAAAACAATATAATAAAAATACACAAGGGATAATACATACACAAGGGATAACAATACATACTCAGGATAAAAGCAATACACACAGACAAGATAAAAAAAAAATATATATGATAAAAGATACAATCAATCACCTTTTATTTCAGACCCATTGGTCCATAAAAAACAATACAAAACATAAAAAGCAATACAATAACATTCAAAAGAGATGCAGACAAAGCATCAGCACAGACACCTATGCTAAAAATAAAACCAGTGTATTTTAAAAAACATATAGACTGCAGGTCCAGTGCTTCCAGAAGCAAGACAGGTACCTTGTGTCACTCTGTGATATGTCAGTTAAGGACACAATCATTTTATTTTTTAGATCCAGTGAGTCTACACATGAATCTATGCATAAAATTCCTCAAAACAGCATGAAAAGTACCGTAGGTACATCTCTAGTCACAAACATTTCACTTGCACTGCTCCACCTGGGGAGTTTGAGTAGTATTCTGAAAGCATCATTATATGCCACATTAAGTTTTTTCATTTTCTTACTACTATAGTTGCACCACAGGTGGGCCATATATAGTGGAGTACAGTACGTTCTGAACAAAGCTACTTTAACATAATTTGTACACATGTGAAATTTGCGTGCCAGCATGTTGGCTTGGCCATACAGTTTACCAGACTGACGCTGCACATCGTCATCATCACAGAGATTTCCCGTGGTTGATAGGGTCAAAAGCTTTTGACGCATCAAGGAAACACATAAATATTGTGCTGTTACATGTTCTGTACTTGTGGACAATTTCCTTAAGTGCATAGATACACAGGTCAGTGCCATGTTTATCCAAACTGATTATCTGTGGATTCTATGTATTCTTTAAGCCTATCCATAAGGACCATTTCTAGTACCTTGGATAGTATGCTTGCAAGTGATAAGCCTATAGTTATCTATGCTAGTTAATTTACCAGTCTTGTTCTTGATTACAGGTACCAGCAGGACAGATAACATTGATCCAGGCAGTATTCCATGCATCATTAAACCAGAAAAACATAAAGCAAGTAGCACAGAAATACTATGGCTAGCATATTTCAGGTGTTCCGCTGTTATTTGATCCTGTCCACAGGCTTTGTTCATACAATTTTCCTGGCTTTAAAGACTGCATTACAGTAAAGTGATGTCGTTTTCTGAACTTTGACTATACTAGCTTTACCTATACCGTCCGGTAGTCATTATTTCCACATTACTGATGATTATTTATCAAAAATATCATTGTGTAAATATTTTGTGAAAACACATATAGTCAGGGGAAGGATGGTGTCTTTGCTTTTTTTTATCACAATCTTATGACATCTCACATGTGGCAAGTGGCTTTGACTTACAACTGGACCATTTGGTCCATATCGCCCAGCCAGATTTCCTTATTCGGTGACTCTCGCTGACTTTGTTTACACGTTAACGTTAGCTATCGTTAGTTTCTGACGCAGTGTAACCGACAATGGAGCTTAATAAAACCACACCGCAGCTTTCTGTCCGTCTAAATCCACCGTATTACCGTCAGTGAGCCGTAAAGTCCGGTGTGATCATGCGACACACCGGAGTAACGTTAGGTTCAGTGAAAGTAGATCTGTCAGGCGGAACACAACACAGGCAGGCAGGCAGAGGGAACTCACACTGTCGACGGTCAGGCTCCACTTCCCCGGCTGGGACACGGCCTGGCACGGCCCGGGCCCGCACAGCTCGCTACCGGTCAGCAGCAGCAGCAGTAGCAGGGTGAGGCCCCTCACACCCGGGCCCCCGGCCACAGCTTGACCCGCCACAGAGACACACATCTCTGACTGCCAGCCAGGAACAAGCGACGCGACAACTCACAACAACAGCGCCAACACTGCTTCCTGCTTCCTGGTTACGTCACAGACGCTCACAGAGCGCTGCCTTCAGGTCCCGTGGGAAAGATTCAAGATTCAAGATTCAAGATTCAAGATTCAAGATTCAAGATTCAAGATTCAAGATTCAAGATTCAAGATTCAAGATTCAAGATTCAAGATTCAAGATTCAAGAAATTAGGTCGTTACTTGAGATGAGATGAGATGAGAAGAGAAGAGAAGAGAAGAGAAGAGAAGAGAAGAGAAGAGAAGAGAAGAGAATTATTTATTTGGTCAAGATATGTTTAAATTAACTTGGATTTGAAACAAATTCCTGATCCACAAATGTAGGTTTATTAACCAAAAGCCTGGATTTTGTGTCTTCTTGACTTTAAAATGCTATGGGCTATCAATGACTAATGAGCACTAAGGAAAGTATCCTAATGTAGCATTTACTCAAGTAACCTACTTGTAGCCTACTTTACTTGAGTATTTCCTTTATTGCTACTTTGCTACTATAGTCCACCATGTTTTTGAGTGAAATATTGTAATTTTCACTCCATTGCATTTATTTCACAGCTGTAGCCTAGTTGCTAGTTGCTTGTGTTTTGTATTCCAGCAGCTTAAAAGTGGCTGTGCACAGGCCTCTTCACGTGCCTGGTAATTGTTTTAGTCTGTGTGTGTGTGTGTGTGTGTGTGTGTGTGTGTGTGTGTGTGTGTGTGTGTGTGTGTGTGTGTGTGTGTGTGTGTGTGTGTGTGTGAAAATGCGTGTGATCTCTGACATCCCCCCAACACACACACACACACACACTTACACCCCTGGCCCACATTCATTTAAATTCCGCGTTCCACTTGCACTGGGAACAGACGGGAACGCCCCCTGTGATGTCACCTGAAGCATTACGGTACTTCCTACTTCGAAAGTCAGGGACACCTCCCCAACCCCCGACCTCAAAATCCAAGATGGCAGCTCCCGCATCAACAGTACTGAAGGCTGTAGTAGTACACTGTTTATTAGCATTCTCATTCAATCAGTCGTACCCACAGTACTAACTTCTATCTGTGGTCATGTTGCTGTACTGTTCATACGTGCCTCAGGAAAGACACAAGAAGGTCAGCAACGACTCAACCCAGCCTGTTCTCCCTGTTGCCATCAGGGAGGAGATAGACGACACCCAAAGCACGAACCAACAGACTGAGGATTAGCTTCTTTCCTCAGGCCACAAGTCTCGTCAACAATAAATAACACACAACACACACTCACAACACGCGCACACTCCCACACAAACACACACACACACACACACACACACACACACATTTAAATGATTTATTTATGTCCACATGGATACAAGGTACAAAGGACATACACATTAATAATGTAATCAAATGCTGGGAGTTAGTCAGTTACATGAGTGCCTAATTGGCGACCAGATTCACAAAAAAGATAACACCACACATGACAATGGCAGGTGGACAAATACAGTTATACTGTAATACAACGGTCAGTATCCACTTCATGGGAACAAAAGCAACGCCTTCTCCATATGAGCGGCTACCAATAATAGCAGATTTAACAACACCTTGCTAACTGCTTGGCCCTTCTCTTAGGTATGCCAGCCATCTGGAGACCTCTTGCAACCAGCAATATGAACATGACCCAGGCTACAGTTCTCTCCCCTTCTCAAGTTTTGTGTTGGTAAAAAAAAATCTATTAAATTCACGTGCACTATACCAGTATTTGTAGTTCACACAGACTATGATTATGTTTTTAGGCCTAAAAGCAAGACCCAAATATACCATGCGTTTAAGGACGACCATGTTTGTTATCATTTGTCTTTCCAGGTTTCATTAAACAGCAGTGAACACAAGGCCGTTCAGCAGAACAGGTTGGGCTTTCCCAGCAGCACATGAATGCAGCATTCCTCTTCTCGTACCGGACTGGTGGGCTTTAGGACCTGGAGCCAGCCTGTCCAGGGGCGTACTGTGTGTGTGTGTGTGTGTGTGTGTGTGTGTGTGTGTGTGTGTGTGTGTGTGTGTGTGTGTGTGTGTGTGTGTGTGTGTGTGTGTGTGTGTGTGTGTGTGTGTGTGTGTGTGTGTGTGTGTGTGTGTGTGTGTGTGTGTGTGTGTGTGTGTGTGTGTGTGTGTGTGTGTGTGTGTGTGTGTGTGTGTGTGGTACTGGGAGGGGTTGATGATGCATTCAGAAAGAACTCTGCTCAACTGGTTTTTTTGGACTCTGGAAGTGGGAGTGACTCTCTCTCTCTCTCTCTCTCTGTCTCTCTCTCAGTGTCCACGGTGTCCACCTCTCTGCTTGCTCGCTCTCTATCCCTCGCTCTCCAGAGAAGCACACAGTAAGTACTACTTCACTTGTAGTCGGTTATGTCTGTTTTTCACTTCTTGGTTTTGAGGTACAGGCTGCCATGTTGCTGAGCTGTGTGTGATGTTGTAGTGTGTGTGTGTGTGTGTGTGTGTGTGTGTGTGTGTGTGTGTGTGTGTGTGTGTGTGTGATGTTGTAAGGAGTGTGTGTGCTGTGTTGACACTTGATCCAGCAGTAGAGATTAGGTGGCTGAGCAAAGTTTTCCGCTGTCTGTCTCTCCATGCTTTACTGTATTCAAAATCAAAGATGATAAACGCGTTAAGATGACCATTCTGTTTATTTTACTGCAGGATAATTGCTTTGTACGACTGCGTGTAGCTGCTTGCTTCTGAGGTTGTTTCTTCAGTGAATGCTGTATTTTCTTGCAGAAACACAACTGATGACTTATCTTTGTTAAGGACTGGAGAAACAGACGTGCTTACTAAGCTTTACTAACCGTAACCCTGTTAATTAATGGTTAATTCATGCTTATTAAGCATTAACTAAGCATTGATTAACCCTTACTTAATGTACCCTTATTGTAAAGTGTTACCGTTATTATAATACAGATATAGTATTAATGCATTGATTGAGGTGTTGGTGTGCTCAGTCTCAGCTTGCAAAAGGCTGTAAGGCAAATCAACGCGGAATGTATCCAAAATGTTGATGCGTGTGTGTGTGTCTCTGTCTCTATTCTCTCTGTCTGTGTATCTCTCTCTGTCTGTCTCTGTCTCTGTCTCTGTCTATATTCTCTCTCTCTGTCTGTGTATCTCTCTCTGTCTTCCTCTGTCTCTGTCTGTCTCTCTTGTCTCTCTGTGTGACAGACGGCAACATGTTTCTGGCAAAGAGACTGATAGGAGGAATCCTGGATGTAGTGAGGTGAACACACACACACACACACACACACACACACACACACACACACACACACACAGTCTGCGTATAGTTAGTATTCACAGACTGTCACTGTGCTGGGTCAGTCAGTCAGCTTGTACCTTTAATGATGCTGAAACACACTCAACATTGATTATCTTCAGTCAGTCAGTCAGCCAGTCAGTCAGTCGCTCTGTACTGTCTGATCTCTGTCTCTATGACTTTAACTCCCACAGCAACATCGACCCCGGTCAGTTTGTTCCTTCAGATCCCGTGAGTCAACCTCTTCACTTTCATCACACACACACACACACACTCTCTCCCTCTCCCTCTCTCTCTCTCTCTCTCTCTCTCTCTCTCACTCTCTCTCTCCCTCTCGCTCTCTCTCCCTCTCTATATGAGTCCACCATCTCCACCTCCTCCCCACGGATGGTGATGGGAGTTGGGGACCTCCTCTTACTCTGCCGGTGGTGTTGAGTTGGAGGTTCACCCTTAGCTGCTGCTTGTGTTTGAAGCCCCATAGGAAAAGCTTCAGTTCCTATCAGTAACATTAGCCTGCTAGCAGCTAGCTTAACGGTCTGCTGAAGTCCACAGTAACATTAGCCTGCCAGCAGCTAGCTTAACAGTCTGCTGAAGTCTACAGTAACATTAGCCTGCTAGCAGCTAGCTTAACAGTCTGCTGAAGTCTACAGTAACATTAGCCTGCTATAGCAGCTAGCTTAACAGTCTGCTGAAGTCCACAGTAACATTAGCCTGCCAGCAGCTAGCTTAACAGTCTGCTGAAGTCCACAGTAACATTAGCCTGCTAGCAGCTAGCTTAACGGTCTGCTGAAGTCTACAGTAACATTAGCCTGCTAGCAGCTAGCTTAACAGTCTGCTGAAGTCCACAGTAACATTAGCCTGCTAGCAGCTAGCTTAACAGTCTGCTGAAGTCCACAGTAACATTAGCCTGCTAGCAGCTAGCTTAACAGTCTGCTGAAGTCTACAGTAACATTAGCCTGCTAGCAGCTAGCTTAACAGTCTGCTGAAGTCCACAGTAACAGATGCAGTTCACTGTCTATGAACAGTTTATAATCTAGTCTCATTACTGTGATTGGATCAGGGCAGATTTGACTGGGTGGAAGTTTTCCTGTGCAAACAAACTAAACACACTTACACTGAGGAATGTGTGTGAGTGTGATCTGACAGTAGCTTCTTTGTGTGTGTGTGTGTGTGTGTGTGTGCGTGCGTGCGTGCGTGCGTGTGTGTGTGTGTGTGCGTGTGTACGTGTGTGTGTGTGCGTGCCTGTGTGTGTTGCCTTCTTGCATTTTCTCTAGTCTAGACTGTGATTTGCTTTTGTGTTCTTGTGAAATGTGTAGCAACAGTCTCTAAAATGCACTTTATGCTTGTTAAACTCAAACTTGTGTGTGTGTGTGTGTGTGTGTGCGTGTGCGTGTGCGTGTGCGTGTGCGTGTGTGTGTGTGCAGCCTCCTGCTCGGCGCCCTCTAGCCTTCGCTGAAGCCCACGAGAACGATGAGGAGAAACAGTTTCGCAAAGTCTTCGCGCAGCTGGCCGGAGACGTGAGTCCACGTTCACTATAACACACTGCCTATATACTGAGGTGCCTATATCAGTCTGTTACACTGAGGTGCCTATATCAGTCTGTTACACTGAGGTGCCTATATCAGTCTGTTACACTGAGGTGCCTATATCAGTCTGTTACACTGAAGTGTACCGGTGCTTACCGGGGTGTGCCATGTCAATGTGTGTGCCAAATTAGAAAACTTTTGACTAAAGCTGTGTTCACACCGAGATATTTATTTTTCTCTCTGTCGCTCTATTCAACCCTTTGGAATCGCTCTGTCGCTCTGTTTAAATCGCTCGTCAACAGGCACAATAATTGACGGACATCTGGCGGCTATAACGTTACGCAATGTCATGATGTTTGTCCACTACGAGCCACCGTAGTTGTTTACAAGCTAAGCCTATCAGCGTGCTCCTAACGTGAGCTCTATACCGGTAGTACAGACTTCACTTCATGTCAGCTGTCAGCCTGTCAATCAGCTGTCAATGCGGTTTGTTGTCACACAATAAACCAGCGGTTTGTTCCAAGCCAGTGTGATCCTTGACTCACTCTCACACGGCAGCCAATCAGCGTTGAACAGCGAGCGACTGATGCCAGCGTAATTTCGCTCGAGTTGGGATATTTCATCTCGGGCGACGAGCGAATTTTCTTCCTATCGCTCTGTCTCTGTCGCTCGGACGCCCAGCGATTTTTCTCCCGGGCGAATATACGCTCAATCGCTCATTTGCATTGACTTTGTATGTAAACTCGATGCCAGCGAAAAACTTTAATAGGTCGGTGTGAACGCAGCTTAAGCAGACATTGAGCTAGAGCCATTTACAATAGGGTACCGTATAATCATAAGAATCTGACCAAAAACGACATAGTAAATAGAAATAGCCTTGAAACAAAAGAGAGCTCACACAGTGCGGCTCTTTACTCTGAGTTGTTTGTATTCGCTCACCTCCTCCTGATCCCAGAGCAGCTTCTGTACCGCAGGCTGAGCCTCACATCTGCTGCTTGCTCACCTCCTCCTGATCCCAGAGCAGCTTCTGTCCCGCAGGCTGAGCCTCACATCTGCTGCTGTTTTACAGTCTGCAGCTCACATGCTAACAAACCACACACACACACACACACACACACACACACACACACACGCACACACACACACACACGCACACACGCACACACACACACACACACACGCACGCACGCGCGCACAACTTTATGACTTGTTTACAGCAGTCTCTTCAGTCTGTCTGGGTTTTCAGTCTCCATTTCAAATTCCAAGAAAGAGCCAATCAGAGCTCTCAGATGAAGTGGATACTTTGTGGTTCATGGTAATGGGCTCCATGCAACGAAACGCTTCCTTGTTTGACAGTTTCGACACAACTTGGTACTGGGTTATTTCAACTTGGTACTGGGTTATTTCAACTTGGTACTGGGTTATTTCAACTTGGTACTGGGTTATTTCAACTTGGTACTGGGTTATTTCAACTTGGTACTGGGTTATTTCAACTTGGTACTGGGTTATTTCAACTTGGTACTGGGTTATTTCATTCGATATACATGAAATTAATTACATCGTATTCAATAGCTTTATAACCCTTATCGTTTTTCACCCTGATAGCGGTTATTGTCCCGTAGCTGGTCCCAGGCTTCTGTCCTGACAGCACAAAGAAAGAAAGGAAACCTTTTGTCATCTGATCCTCCAGAATAACTCAGCAGTATCACCACCCACCTACTGGGCCGGGCCGGGCCTGGCCGGCGTCTCTGCTGGTGGTTGTTGTGCACAGACTCAGTTATTGTTCAGCTTCAGCACCGCACCACAGCTGCTGCACCTGCTTTACTCACCTTCACTCCTGAACACAACTCAACAACTCCCTCATGTCTCTCATGACTCTGTCATGTCTCTGATGTCTCTGTCATGTCTCTGATGTCTCTGTCATGTCTCTGTCATGTCTCTGTCATGTCTCTGATGTCTCTGTCATGTCTCTGTTATGTCTCTGTCATGTCTCTGATGTCTCTGTCATGTCTCTGTCATGTCTCTGTCATGTCTCTGTTATGTCTCTGTCATGTATCTGATGTCTCTGTCATGTCTCTGTCATGTCTCTGTCATGTCTCTGATGTCTCTGTCATGTCTCTCATGTCTCTGTCATGTCTATGTCATGTCTCTGATGTCTCTGTCATGTCTCTGTCATGTCTCTGTCATGTCTCTGATGTCTCTGTCATGTCTCTGATGTCTCTGTCATGTCTCTGTCATGTATCTCATGTCTCTGTCATGTATCTGTTATGTCTCTGTCATGTCTCTGATGTCTCTGTCATGTCTCTCATGTCTCTGTCATGTCTATGTCATGTCTCTGATGTCTCTGTCATGTCTCTGTCATGTCTCTGTCATGTCTCTGTCATGTCTCTGTCATGTCTCTGATGTCTCTGTCATGTCTCTGATGTCTCTGTCATGTCTCTGTCATGTCTCTGTCATGTATCTGTCATGTCTCTGTTATGTCTCTGTCATGTCTCTGATGTCTCTGTCATGTCTCTGTCATGTCTCTGTCATGTCTCTGTCATGTCTCTGTCATGTCTCTGATGTCTCTGTCATGTCTCTGTCATGTCTCTGTCATGTCTCTGTTATGTCTCTGTCATGTCTATGTCATGTCTCTGTCATGTCTCTGTCATGTCTCTCATGTCTCTGTCATGTCTCTGTCATGTCTCTGTCATGTCTCTGTCATACCTCTCATGTCTCTGTCATGTCTCTCATGTCTCTCATGTCTCTGTCATGTCTCTGTCATGTCTCTTATGTCTATGTCATGTCTCTGTTATGTCTCTGTCATGTCTCTGTCATGTCTCTGTCATGTCTGTCATGTCTCTGTCATGTCTCTGTCATGTCTCTCATGTCTCTGTCATGCCTCTGTCATGTCTCTGTCATGTCTCTCATGTCTCTGTCATGTCTCTGTCATGTCTCTGTCATGTCTCTGTCATGTCTCTCATGTCTCTGTCATGTCTCTCATGTCTCTGTCATGTCTCTGTCATGTCTCTCATGTCTCTGTCATGTCTCTGTCATGTCTCTGTCATGTCTCTGTCATGTCTCTGTCATGTCTCTGTCATGTCTCTCATGTCTCTGTCATGTCTCTGTCATGTCTCTCATGTCTCTGCCATGTCTCTGTCATGTCTCTGTCATGTCTCTCATGTCTCTCATGTCTCTGTCATGTCTCTGTCATGTCTCTCATGTCTCTGTCATGTCTCTGTCATGTCTCTGTCATATCTCTGTCATGTCTCTCATGTCTCTGTCATGTCTCTGTCATGTCTCTGTCATGTCTCTGTCATGTCTCTGTCATGTCTCTGTCATGTCTCTCATGTCTCTGTCATGTCTCTGTCATGTCTCTGTCATGTCTCTCATGTCTCTGTCATGTCTCTGTCATGTCTCTGTCATGTCTCTGTCATGTCTCTGTCATGTCTCTCATGTCTCTGTCATGTCTCTGTCATGTCTCTGTCATGTCTCTGTCATGTCTCTCATGTCTCTGTCATGTCTCTGTCATGTCTCTGTCATATCTCTGTCATGTCTCTCATGTCTCTGTCATGTCTCTGTCATGTCTCTGTCATGTCTCTGTCATGTCTCTGTCATGTCTCTGTCATGTCTCTCATGTCTCTGTCATGTCTCTGTCATGTCTCTGTCATGTCTCTGTCATATCTCTGTCATGTCTCTCATGTCTCTGCACCACATCTGTTCCCATTATCACATGACGTCATATTGCCTGCATGGGTCCACTCCAGACCATTGAATCCTGTCAGTCCTGACTTGCTTCTGGTCTGGCTGCTCTGGCATCTCGTCTGGCAATGTGACATAAAACAGCAGTTTCTTGGTTGAAAAACGTTCGGTCCAATGAGGGACTAACGCAGGTGTTCCCAAACTTTTTTGGCTTGTGATGTCAAAAACATCTAGGGACCCGAGACATTCAAATTCCGATACACCATAGATAATATGATCAGTGACATCATCAGTGATGTCACATGTAGCAGTATGCTTGTTTTCCCCCCTCAGAATTCTGACTTTAATCTCAAAATTCTGACTGAACCTGTTTCACTGTAAAACCAACATTTGTTTTAAAAGACGTCTTTTAAACACTGTTGTGTTGAGCGCTTTTAGTTTGACTGTAGCATGAAAGCAGACTGTATTCTCTGGCCTGCTCAGCTGATGTTTCCATTTCCTGCTCAGTTTGAATGTGAGTCAGTATCAGATAGAGAGAGGGGGAACCACCAGTGTTCAACTTCAGAAGATATTATTTATGTGCGGTTGCTTTCTCCAACCCCACAGATTTCCCTCAGACCACAGAAGATTCCGAAAGACTGGAGCCAACTCAGGGTGTGTTAGAGAGGGAGAGAGAGAGAGAGAGGGGGGGGGGGGGAGAGGCAGAGAGAGAGAGGGAGAGAGAGAGAATGGCAGGGAGAGGGGGGAGAGAGGCAGAGAGAGAGAGAACCTGTCACTCCTCTCTCATGCATTCCTACCATTGTCTGGCAGGGCGGCACTCATGCCTGAGGGGGCGTTGTTTGTGTGTGTGTGCGTGTGTGTGTGTGTGTGTGTGTGTGCATGAGAGAGAGAGAGAGAGAGAGAGAAAGAGAGAGAGAGAGAGGTTTTCTCTGAGTCATAGGAGGGGTGTGTATACCAGTTGGACCAGACCTCAGCCAGACACCGCAGGGTGGACTCAGTCTAAATCAGGGGTGTCAAACATGCGGCCCGGGTGCCAGAACCGGCCCGCCAAAGGGTCCAGTCCGGCCCACAGGATGACTTTGCAAAGTGCGAAAATTGCACTGAGAAGTCCTTCAGTCCAATGTGATGCACTTGTGAAGGCTAAGAGGTAGCAGGTTTCAGGAGCAAGTTCAATATTAAGTAGCCGATTCGTGTTTTCTGTGTTCATCACTAAATGGTCAACTATGGTAAATGGTAAATGGCCTGCATTTATATAGCGCTTTTATCCAAAGCGCTTTACAGTCAGTAGGTACATTCACCCATTCACACACCGATGGTGGCAGGTTACCACGCAGGGTGCTGGCACACCAACGGGAGCAATTTGGCATTCGGTGTCTTGCCCAAGGACACTTCGACATGCAGACTGGAGGAGCCGGGAATCGAACCACCGACCTCTTTTATCCAAAGCGATTAGTGGACGACCCGCTCTACCTCCTGCACAGTTACAGACAGATTTAATAATTTCTTATAGCTGAGATACAGTAACCCTTTGTGTTCTTAGTTCAAATGTACCTGTAATTCTTTACACTCAAAGTAATGAGGACATTTGGAGGTTTTGTCATTTATAGCCAGGTGATTATTCTTTGTCTGACCCACTTGAGACCAAATTGGGTCACAATTGGACCCGCTGGAAATCAACAGTACTAATGATGGTGGTGCTGAAGCTGTGTTTAGTGCACCACAGCTGGGTGAGGCTGGGTGCTGGGTGGGGTGGGTGAGGCTGGGTGCTGGGTGGGTGAGGCTGGGTGGGTGAGGCTGGGTGCTGGGTGGGTGAGGCTGGGTGCTGGGTGCTGGGTGGGTGAGGCTGGGTGCTGGGTGGGTGAGGCTGGGTGGGTGAGGCTGGGTGCTGGGTGGGTGAGGCTGGGTGGAGTGGGTGAGAGCACCCAGTGTGGAGTGACAGGTAGAGTGAAGCTGAAGGGGGCGGAGTCTCGTCTGACTGGATTCTATTGTTCGACTCCCAAGTGCTAATCCAAGAGATTAGCGCGCTTTTCATTTTTGCAACACCTCTGCACGTTGTCGTTTTACTTCTATACAAACACGTCTCAGAGGCAGGAACAATCGGATTGGTTGAGTTAAACCTCGGTGGGCGGAGCCAAAGAAGCACATTTTTGTCGGGCTTAGGAACAATAACGTTCGAATCAGAATTGGAAAAGTGGGTTACGTTGCAGTTGCTCACATTCTAGAAGAGATGAAGAGATATAACCATGAAATTATAAGGAAAAATAGAAATAAAAAATATAATAAATAAAAAGATGTAAAACTTGTGCCTTATACGACAATATATCGACAATAATAGAAATAAGAAAAATAGGAAATATGTACGTGGAAAAGGCAATGGGATTTTTGTATGGATTTTTGTCCAACATTTTTGCTTCCACAGCCATGGAACTGCACATGTGTAAGATCAGGAACGACATGGGTGTATGATTATCTTGCTGTTACAACTGTACAACTGTACAACTGTTACAACTTCATGATCCCCGGTCTCCCCTACTCCATATTTTTAGCTCCTATCGTGTTGAGGAAACGATGACTCACATTATGCACATGATCTCACAACAACAATGGTTGCTATCGGAAACCAAACTCCGATTCAGAGAAGAAAGAGGAAGACAAGCTGCTGGAAGAGAATCCCAGCTCCGCTGTTTTCAGTTGCTTGGCTGTGTTCTGTGTTTTCAGTTGCTTGGCTGTGTTCTGTGTTCTGAGTTGCTTGGTTGTGTTCTGTGTTCTGAGTTGCTTGGCTGTGTTCTGTGTTTTCAGTTGCTTGGCTGTGTTCTGTGTTTTCAGTTGCTTGGCTGTGTTCTGTGTTTTGAGGGGAGTTTGACACGTGTTTGTTGTGGTTGTGAGAGTTTGGAGCAGCTTTCATATCTTCAGCTGTGAGTCAGGAGCTGGAAGACATGACGGGCTTGAGTGAGCCTCTGCTCTCTGACTCACTTTGTGTGGTGGGCGCTTCCTCTGTGGAAACATTACTGAGGTCAACCCTTCTGTGTGTGTGTGTGTGTGTGTGTGTGTGTGTGTGTGTGTGTGTGTGTGTGTGTGTGTGTGTGTGTGTGTGTGCGTGTGCGTGTGCGTGTGCGTGTGCGTGTGCGTGTGCGTGTGTGTGTGTGGACAGGACATGGAGGTGAGCCCCAATGAGTTGATGAACATCCTCAACAAGATCCTTTCTAAACGTGAGTTTTCTGTTTTCTGACTTTAACACCCAAACACCTTTTTCTCTTTAGTAGTTGAACTGTTAACTTGAATGCAGGGTGTCGTCTGTGAGTCATGGATCTAGATGGACAACTATAGCTACAGCCCAAAATAGTTCAAAGTCGAGCTGAACCCAAAAATGACGTAATGCAGTGCACCTATTTAATCATGTATGCAAACAAAAATCACAAAAATCTAATTTCTTTCGTTTTTCACACTTTTTAACATCAAAAGTTCATTTTTCAAGATTTCATTCATAACAGTAATCTACAGTTTGCTGACGTCACATAGTACTATCACATTTCTACCCCATTTCAACCAATCATATCACGACATGGCAGCTGTCAATCAAATCTTCATTTCAGGATATGCCAAAGCCAGTCCCCAGAATTGTCAAATCAAATCATCGACACCGTATATGGTCCGCCTCTCAACGCTGTCATCTCAGACAAGATTTGTTTTCAGTCTCCGACGCTCGCGCTATTGATTCAAGATTCAAGATTCAAGATTTCTATTGTCACTCCGTAGTACAAGTATCACGTGTGAAATTCTTGTGCTGTAGACTCCGTTACAACATAGTGCAAAATGACAGGGCATATAGGTGCAGGAAAACAAGAGAAACAACAAGCAATAAGGCAGTAACGCAATAAAACAAGCCAAAAAACAGTGACATATTCACTGCACATAGGTGCAAATAGTATAGACATAATTGAAACATAATTAAACATAATTAAACATTCTGTTTGCACAGGTGCAGATAGCATAGGCCTAGTTAAACATACGTAATGGTAGCAGCTGCAGTGCAGCTACTACATGATTGTTGGGAGTTTATTTGTGTATGTTCCGGTTCATTTAGACTTTAACTGCAAATGGGATTCGTATTTTAAACTGAACTGAACTGAGCTGAACTGTGTTGTGTGTTTCCAGGTGGAGAATTGACGACTGACGGCTTCACAATTGAGTCCTGCAGAAGTATGGTTGCTGTCATGGATGTATCCTTCCACATAATACTAGTATAGTACTGACAGTAGTAGAAGGAGTAGTAGTAGTAGTAGTAGTAGTAGTAGTAGTAGTAGTAGTGGTGTAACCGAGTGAATGTGAGTCCTCGTGAGTCCTGAGTTGTAGTGAGTACGTTGGTTAAACTCACTCCTGAGTCCTGAGTTTGACCCTTGACCTCGCTCCCTCAGAGTGACAGCACAGGCAAGCTGGGCTTCCACGAGTTCAAATACCTGTGGAACAACATCAAGAGGTGGCAGGTCAGTTCACATCCATATCACCACTTTACATGTTGAACAATCTGTTACATTCAGAAGCATACAAGATTATTGCCATTTGAAAACAATATTGTGATATATTGCGATGTATTACCTTTGTCAACTGCAAATGATGTGCTCAAAATCTGTTTTATCTCATGAAAAAGTTTCCAGTCTGTTCATCTCACTTCAATCATTTTTATTGCAGCAAAATGGGATTGTCAAGCAGACAGACTGACCAACATAAAAACCTGTCATAAATGCTGCATGCACTTGACAATTTATATAATAAAATATTGTGATACTTGGCATTCGATAT
>NC_139642.1:14926179-14928679 GCF_964638095.1 Poromitra crassiceps | reverse complement strand
CGTGCGTACCGGCCTCAGGGCTAGCAACCCGGAGGGCGCCACCCACTTCACCTGTGCCTCTCACCTCACCCCAGGGTCAGGTCAGCACGGCGGCTCCAGAGCCAGCGCCCCAGGCTAGGGAACCCCCGGTTCCACTGCCCAGACAAAGGCAATGGCCATTACAGATGCCACCAACACCCGCACCCAGGACACGTCCGCCGGCAAAGGTTGCCGACCCTGAGCATACCATAGAGTGCAACGGGGCGGCCAAGCCCGCCACTGAGATGCACCAGACTCAGGGAGGCATGGCGAACGTTGAGACCAACAGCACAGGGCACAGTCAGCCGGACGGCATCAACCACCCCAGGATAGCCGAGGTCGACAGCTGGGACCCCCCCAGAGGACGGGACCAGCCATCTCAACTACCTATTCCCAGAACTCACCTCCTGGCCCTGCCCGGGCTCACGGAGACGACTCCAGCCAAGACCCCCAGGGAGGCCAAGAAGTCAGGGCAAGTGGAGCAAGTGGACATGCCTTGGCGGACGGCGAGGCAGGAGCCCCAGATGCTTCACGGGGCGGCCGTCTCCCTCATCGTCTCGCCGGCAAGTCGCCCAGAGCAGACCTATTGCACCGAGAGAGCCTTTGCGGAACCGAACCTTGGTCTAGGCGAGCAGCCCTGCCCCATCACCGCCCTGCAGCAGGAATCCCGCCCGAGGAGTTTGCCCCTCCATCAGTTCGGGAGGATCCATCTTGTCCTGCTCGTGCACCACCGATGGAGATGGGAGCCAGGCTGGGATGGTCCAGTTCTACCTGAGACGCTGCTGCAGGCCTGGGAAGAGTGGGAGGACGACCCACCGCAATCACAGGTAGCTGTTGTGGTCGACACTGCGTGGGGAAGGCCTCTTCCCGCACTCACCACCAGCAGGCGGGGTTGCGGATCCCCCTTCCCTCTTCTCAACCCAGACAGCTGGCCAAAGACACCCCGACTCCACACGACTGCGGATAAGAGCGAGGAGTTGAAGCCGAGTTACGGTGGCCTCAGGTCGGCTCCCCCCAAGCCGGAGGAGTGTACGACCTTCGGTGCCCTCAGTGAGGATGCCACACCGGCGCTCCACGGGGCGGCCAACGAGACACTAGGGGCAGAGGCCTCCCTCCAACGAGGGCAGACAAACTGCTCCCGCACCGATCCTACGCCACTGAGTCTCATCGACTGGAAACGCAAGCCACCAGAACCAGAGGCTCCTCACTACCGCAGTAGCTGGGTAGGATGGGTAGGATGGATAGACCCCTGGCTCCTGAGCGGCTCCCGCGCTGACCTCACGCCGCTGAGTTTCGTCAACTGGAAGCTCCAGCCCCCAGAGGCCATTACAGCTCGCTACTGCAGTAGGATCCCACACACATCCTGGCCAACGAGGACAGTCACCAAATCTTGGCTCTTGTGATGTACGGGACTGGACAACGGCGTGCGGCCGGTGGCCAGGCGGACCACAGCCCCCCTCACTCCCAGAATAATCAACCAAGCCCTGCCTATACCAGGTGGGACTAGAGGGCCATTCCGGCCATTTCTGGAAGAATACAGATTCCCCACAGGAATCTGGGAGCGGCTGTAGAAAAGGGCCCATAATGGCCCACCGTCAAGCCTGTTCTTGGGGCAGTCGATGCCCACCAGCCGGCGCGCCACGACGTAATGATGATGACATCATCAACAATGACACCGATGATGTCATAGCATAGAGCTCACCTGTGAGGTCATCGGCAATGTCAGACATAACATCGATGATGTCATAGCTCCCTAGAACGTTGTGACATCACCAATGACGTGATGTCATACACCGAAACGCGAGCATATAAGCCAGGTGTCCTGTGACGCTATGCTTGACTAACCTCATCCAAGAGATTCCAGCTTGATTCACCACATCCGAGAGATCTGCTTGATTCCTCCGAGATTCCTTTTCCTTCATAATGTTCACCTTCACCGCGACCAAACCCGGACCCGAACTGAATCCTGGCCATCTTCCAACCGGCCAGGCCCTGGTGCCTGATTGCCTTACACCCAGTCATCCCAGTGGTATTTCAACCGAGTCCCAGGACCGACAAGTCGGTCCCTATCTCCATCTCCGTGATTCTGACCGATCAGAGCGCGTGAGCTCTCATCCACGATCCAGCACACTTCACGAGGCAAGCCCAAACGCTTTGCCTCCAGCAAGCCAACAAGCTTCGCTACACGTCTTGTGTTCTGCTCTAGAACCCCCAAACATGTAGTTTAGAGCCACAGCACCGTCTTTTGGTGAGTCAGCCCATGAGATATATTATGGCCGGTTTTACCCCACTCGCGCGCCAGCCATTTAACATTTTGAGGGCGTTCCCACACATGCCGACTGTCTCTATTGGTAAATAATTCCATACATATTAGGCACAATGTGAAGGGTTCGACCGCCTGCCTTTAACAGAAGAGCAAGAAGACGATCACCTTTTATTCACTCACACTGTAACTGCTCAGTGGATTATATAATGCTGGATT
>NC_139642.1:14903679-14921179 GCF_964638095.1 Poromitra crassiceps | reverse complement strand
ATGTCAACATCACCATGGCGGGCAAGGATGATGGATGACACCTTGTGGACATAGTCCGACCACTTGTATGGGGTGCCATCTTGTGTCTGCCGATCCAATTGCTGATGGAGTTGCCATCCTCTAGATCATGCCCATGTCAACGAGAGTGATGTAGGGTTCTTGCAGCCCTACAGATTGGAGATAGAGCTTCTAGATGTGCTTGCTCTTCTGCGTCTTCCTGTATGTGATGTTGGAGTTGAATAAGGCCACACATTAATCAAAAACACAATGTTCCAGCAACTCGTGGAGGTTTACAAGTTGACCACAACCAGGTCAATCACTGCCTTGGAGCGCTCCACTCCATCTCAGCAGCTCCTACCTTGAGTTCCTCCCCGCGTAGTCTCGCTTGCCAGACTCCCTCCCTACAATGGCAGAGTCTGGCTGCTAATACCTCCACCCTGGTATAGGGGAAAAAGGCTCCATTCACCTTTACAATTATCCACCAAAAGTATCAAGCAGGCCTGCTTTATTGCACAATCCAGATCCAACCGTTTTCAGCATGTAGCAACGAGCTAGCATTGTTGATGTTGTTGTTTCATAGTGGCACAGGCATTTGAGATAGACAGATTCGACAAGGAGGGAGTGGAAACGAAATCCATAAATGGTTGCCACCAGTCAGTCAGAGCGGGTTGGAGCATGCATGCAGGGAGGAGGGTGGAAGATAATTGTGATGGTGCAGACGCAAAGTGCCGCTCTGTGTAAATTCAGCTCGAGCAGGACCCCATTCACACCAGACGCACTGCTTTGCTCCACGCCGGTGACAACTTGTACTGACTTCCTATCTGGCTTCACACAATCACTCACGGGTCTCACACAAAAATAGATCAGACGCCGAAACAATCTCTGCATGGGGCGAGCTGGCCGCATCACGGCTGGTCTAACTGAATGGTCTAATGTGCTAACAAGTCAAGTGCGCCAAAATAAAACTGGCTGCGCTTCCAGATGCTTCGTCACTTCAGCGTCTGGTGTGTTTGCACCTTTTCGCATCCATTTTGAGCCATGCCTGCATGTGTGAGTTCAACTCCTTCCCGTTTGACCTGGCCTCCCCAACCCTCCGCACCCTACAGTCTGCCTGCCTCTGATGAACTCATTGCAGCCCATGCTGCAGGAGAGGAGAAGTTGACCAGATTCTTGCAAGTCCCAGGGGCCCTATCTTCGCAAAAGTGGTACGCCGCGCGCAATGCAAATTGGGGGCGTGCACAAGCGCATGCCTGTTGTAATTTTACTGGACATAGGCGTCCCACAATCAGGCGTTTCTGCGCAGAATACGGGGCAGCACCTCTTACGCCCTAAAAAAAGCACCTCTTACGCGCTAAATACTCCGCTGCGCTTGAGCGCACCATAATCTCTATGCTGTGCAGTGCAGCGCAGAGTAAAATTCCTTTTGGATATGTCATTACACACGGACGTGCCACGCCAGGACATCAAATTCTGCTGCTAAAATTGGATATTAGCAGATAATTCAGTGAGGCAATCAACTATAACTCACTGAGAAACTTTTATCACATCGCAAAGAGGGAAATTAATTGAGAAAACTTGTTGGACAATGGACATAGGCTATTCACCTTCACCTATCCCATAGTCTTGCTGGCCAGCCTCCCCTCCCACGCAGGTCTCCATAGTGGGATTGCGATGGGCGGCGCGTAGCGACAGTGCCCTTGGAAAATAGTTTCCAACAATCCAACTTGCCCTTTTCAGCGTGTAGCAATGAGCTAGCGTGTAGGTTTCTGCCGTTAGCTTGCTAGCTAGTTAGCGTTGTTGTTTTCACTGAGGCGGCAGGGCACTATTTACAGCGACACACAGGGAGGAGGGAGCGGAAGCTGCTCTGATTGACGTGGTCGGAGCCAATGACAGAGTTTGTAATAAGCCGGGAGCAGACATCCGGCAGCCACTGAAACAGTCGCTCCAATGGGGACCAGCTGTAGAGCAGGGGAGGGCTTATCCCAGTTGCCTGTTTCCGTGGCGCCAGACTCCTCTCCCGGGAGGGGAGGCTGGCCAGCGAGACTAACATAATTATGAAATTACCCTCAAAACACAATAATTGTCATTACTAAACCATGTTTGGTAGGCATGGATTTGCAATTAAAATAGCTATAATTCACCATTGTTAATCTCCGTCCTAAAATCAAAATCAAAATCAACTCTAAAAATGGTAAACCCCAAATACCACATACGTATATGTTGCCATTCAAAAGTTAAGTTTTCACTCTACTGGATGGCAGCCATCTTGGAATTCTGGGTCAAAATTATGTCAGAATGTTAAACTGAACAGAATCAGATTATTTGTGGTTGACTTACACTGAAAAGTGTCTTCATACATTATTCTAGGTGCTCTGGTTCAAAAGTAAATTTTTCAAGATTGTACCAGTGGCCATCTTGGATTTGGCCGTCTGGCAGAAAGTCACAGGATGTTTGGGAGGGGCCTGGGGGCTATTTTAACAAAAGGCCCATAGAAGCCAAATTACTCATCAAAAAATGTTAGCCAGAGAGTGGTCATGGAATTGAGGTTATAGCATCAGTTATCAGAAACTGTGATTTCCTTCTCACGTCCTTAAATTCACCATTGATTAGTTACTTTAACAGTTTATGATGTTCTATATGGTATCATTGTAATCCTTAACCATGAAAACATAGGGATAGACATAACCTTTTCTGTGTTATCATGTGTGGTTCAGGAGATATGATGCAAACTACATAATTCACTTATGGCGGAATTAAAATGGCCACCACGAGGCATTTTTGTGATGGCTTAATTTCTGAAGATTTACAGGGCCCCAAACTATATGCGTACCAAGTTTCATGCTTTTATGAAAATGTGAACATGATTTTCACATATCATCTGGACTAATACACAGAAATCAGGGTTTTGTCATTTATATGGGAGAAGGTTTTTTTTACAGAGTGATAACTATCAATAAGCTACCAGATTGGCAGGGTTATCATACCAAAATATAAACTAGAGACATGTAGGAAGACAAAAATACAAAAATTGCGCGGTCCCCTTAGGTAGTACCGATTTCATCATTGGCCCATGGACTAATTGCATTGTATCCTTCTCAAAACACCACTGAATTCACCAAAACACCACTGAATTCACCATTAACTATTCATGTGAACAGTTTATGATGTTGTATAGGGTGTCATTGTAATCCCTGACCATGAAAACATAGGGGTAGACATCACATTTTCTGCGTTATCATGTGTGGTTCAGGAGATATGATGAAATCAGGGTTTTGTCATTTTTTGGGGGTAGGTTTGTTTACAGAGTGATAACTATCCTTAAGCTACCAAATCGGAAGGGTTATCATACCAAAATATAAACTAGAGACATGTAGGAAGACAAAAATAACAAAATCGTGCGGTCACCTCAGGTGGTACCGATATGTCAAAATTTCAGCCTTGGCCCATGGACTAATACAACATTCATGGTACAGATAGGTAGATAGATAGATAGATAGATAGATAGATAGATAGATAGATAGATAGATAGATAGATAGATAGATAGATTTAAGCAATATCACATGAGAGGGAGTGCGGTTGTTGGCTAATATTGGCACTAATCACAGCAGTGCCAATATTAGACAACAACAGCACGACCTCGAGTGTGATATTGCTTTTATACAACAGTTCTATTAAACAAAGCTGATTTAAAAAAATGACAAAAAGCTGAGAAAATATATGATTTCTGTATTTATTCCTCCGCCAACAAAAAAAGTCCCCTCAGCTTTCTGCTTTGCTGAAAATGTAGCCTAATCAGCCTAATTAACTGCAGGCTGTCTACTTTTCTACCGTCTACTCTACAGCTGTGAAGTGTTTTGTTGATTAGCGCAGCTGTGAAGCGGAGTGATCTACACACAGTGAAGCACCAGTGCATTATCATGAAATAACGGCACTCGTAGGATCCCTCTTGTCCAATCAAATTGCTCGGCCGGAACTACCTGTTGTATAAAGATAGATAGATAGATAGATAGATAGATAGATAGATAGATAGATAGATAGATAGGTAGATAGATAGATAGATAGATAGATAGATAGATAGATAGGTAGATAGATAGGTAGGTAGGTAGATAGGTAGATAGATAGATAGATAGATAGATAGATAGATAGGTAGGTAGGTAGATAGGTAGATAGGTAGATAGATAGATAGATAGGTAGATAGATAGATAGATAGATAGATAGATATGTAGGTAGGTAGATAGATAGATAGATAGAGAGAGAGAGAGAGAGAGAGAGTACTACCGGTATCCCAGAAGGACTTTCTGGCATTACAGCATCACTTTACATAAATTAAAAAGAACACAGCATAACTTATAACAACCACACAAACCTCTGACCACCTACCAATTATAAGCAAAATACAGTTCAATGGTGGAGTTGATCATAATTTCTTCCTCACTTCTAAATCAACTATAGTCTAATTAATCATATGGATGACTTACCAAACCAACCCCTGTCTCTTATAGTCTAGGGAAAATAAGGTTTGACCTTAAACTAATTGCAACAGAATTTATTTTCACATTTTTATGTTCATATTGATACCCGAAACACTGTACTAAAAATCCCAGGAAATCCCATTAGTGGAAGTATGTTAAAATGACGTTTTTTCAAAATGGCTGCCATTATTCAAATTTTGGCCATATCTTGACTCCAACTAGACCTAGAATTACAAATTTGTTGTCTATTTCCACAATTTTGGGGGCAAGGAATCCACAGAAATGGTTGTTGAGTCTCTAAGTAGAACAGATTTTTATTTTCTCATGTAAGTATATAGTCATAATACAACATGGCATTTCTCACAATGTTTGCTACAACTTCGTATTTGTTAATCATACACATTTTGGGTGATACCCACTACCCTTGAGCATATTGAAGTGCTTGCCATTGAAAAAAAAAGTTTGTTGTTTCATATTTCCAATTAAAAATGTGTTCCGGTAATTAATTTATTCCCTCACAGTGTCTCTAAAAGTGTCTGGAAATACATCAAAAATGAGCACATCTATTATGTAAGGGAGCTAGGGCTCTGTTTGTTTGTCTATTTATCTGTCTGTCCCAGTCCCCATTACAGCCAGTCTCTTTTTGAGGCCAATGCGGAAGTTGCCATACTCTCAAATGGCCAGTGGGGGGCGCAGCTTGTGTAACATCATCCCTGAACGTCCATTCAACTCTATGTGAAACGAGCCAACTTCTCTCTCGGTCTCTGTCTTAAATAAACACTTTACAAATGAGTTTATGGTCTGAAAAAACAATTTCAAGTATTTTTCATGCTCTCAAGGCCCCAGTTTTTTTAATTATAGCCCCATTCCGAGGAAAATAGGCGATATACTTTGGATATTGGCAAACAGTAATACTTCCGCCCGTTAGAGGCAGCAATGTGCCGCAAAGGCATCTAGTCTGCGGAAAGTACACGAATAAGAAAACCTAGCAAAACAAGGCTAGTATGGCTAGCAGATAGCAAGTCATACTTTAGCAAATTATCAGAAAATAGCGCTACTTTATGATATTTTAATAATGTTAGTAGACACACGTAACTGTATAGATGGCATACATGTAACGTGACGCTCATAACATGGCGGACCATTTAACGTTATCTAACGGTATGTAAAGTAGCCTAACGTTAAATGGTCTGTCCATGTTATACAGTAAGCGTCATAAGGTTATATGTCAACGTGACATAACATCACAAGTTTTTGCAGACATGAATGCTGTTGGTCGTTTGTTCAATTTTCTTTTCTGTATGGTATTGGACATTTAAAAATGATACATACTTGTCTTGAGGCATCCGCCAAGCTCAGCAATTTGTTATCCTTATTTTAAAACATACTTTATCAGATCGATAGAACTCAACATAGCCTAAGGTCTTGCACTATGTCTACTGGTAAATTAGGCATATATAGATAATCTACCAAGCAACACTTGATACAAATATAGGTAACCATTTCACAGCAGTACAGCCTACCATGGTGGAAAATTAACCATTCTTTAAGTTTGAATGATATCAAAATATATGTTGCATGGTGTAGCCTTTGTTTATGTCGAATTGTTACAGCTAACCATATTTCAATAAATATAAATCATTCGTTGATTTGAAGCAGTCGGTTGGTTCTCCATCTTCATTCTTCTTCCTGTCATTTGGTCGAAGCTGGTTCACTCGACATCAAATATCTTTATATCACATCTTATTAACAACCTGCCTGCTCTGACCAGACAACTATAATGGGCTTGTTCTATGAGATTTGCGGTACATTCGGGTACATGATTTAATTAGCACATAGCCTACACAACAAGGTTCTTTGTTGGCAATGTTTATTGACAAAAACACACTGGCAGATACATACCAAATGGTTCAAAGTAAATATATCAAAAGTCTCAAATCTGTCAGCATTTAGCTTATGTTATTGCAATATCTTAGGTTGAACAACTGATGATCAGCAATATTCTCACAGTAATATGCACATGGGAATCAAAACGTAGCATTCATTTTCACAAATAATTTGACCAAGGGACAATGTGCCTCTGTTCTGTTGTGCTGTTCCTGCTCCACCATGGTACTCCGACGGCCATCCCTTGAAGAAACAAACGACACCGTGTTATATTAATTACTATAACATAACGCCACCAAATTTCAGTTAAAGTAGGCTATAACGGTGCTCACACGTTAGCACACGATGCTAATCGAGCTAGCGTTAGCTTACAAACATGAGCATCACTCAAACAGTCCAACGAGTCCAACATAGCAGAGCACCAAGTGCGCGACCAAATCCACCTCAGTTATAAATTTTAGAGTTTGCCCAGAGATAAGTATAATAGCAGTTTACCTTGTGGAGGCTTAGCAGCAGCTAGCAGGCTGGAGACTCACACCAGGCACAATGCACCAGGATCACACCACACCATGGTCTCTTGGCCAGGCCCCGGACAAGACGGTGGTCGGCTGGCTGGACTCCTACTCGCCCATACCTTCGGACTAAAAGTTATTATATTTGTTGTCCTGGACCATTTCACCACTGCAACCAGCCAGCCAGCGAGCAAGCTAGCAAACAGAAGCGAACAACAAGATGGCAGTCGTTCAAGCCTGTGAGACAAATTCGGAAACTCCCCCGGCAGCCGCTAGGGACAGCCGCCCCCTCCTCCTTCTTCTTCTTCTACTAGTGTTTTAACAGCCCTCTCTCCCCGTACTTCCGTGTAAAGTTAATCCATTCAACCAATCAACGATGAGCAGGAAGCGGGAGATTCAAGCCTCATTTTGTTCCATCAAAACCCAATGGGTGACGTCACGCTGACATTATCCAGTTCTATTATACAATCTATGGTCTGTCCCACTGATGACATCATCAGTGATGTCATAAATCCACTCACTCACACACACACACACACACACACACACACACACACACACACACACACAGTCTCAGTGATGATCTCATCAGTGATGTCATAAATTGTGACATCATCAGTGATGTCAGAGGCATTGTGATATCATCAGTCATGTCATAAGAGGTTGTGATGTCATCAGTGATGTCATAAAAGCAGTTGTGACATCTTCACTGATGTCATAAGAGCAAAATCAAGTCCCAGGGGCAGACACTGAAAGAAGTGGGAGTCTGGCTTCAGTCTTCAACCATGGACAGCTGTATGTTACCAGCTCCAGGACAGGTGATCCAGCATCCCTGAAGTATGCCATCAAGGAGCAACCAGGGTCGAGGCCGCGTAGCGGCCGAGCTGCTTATGCGAGCTGCAGGGCCAGCTCGGCGAGATGCAAGGCAGGCGAGCTCACGTAGCGCGCAAGATGCCTAGTGGATTATAATTTCAATTTGAATGGTGAAATTAGATCCTACTTGATATCTTCTTGATATCTTTGAGTTTTGCTATGAGTTGTACCATGTTCATGAGAATCACCCACCTGTGGCATTCTCAATCCATAGCACATGAATGAAAGGCCAGGGGTCTCTGATTTCCACATGTGGATATTGATGTGTCCAACTGCTGCTATGATGTCACAGTTATCAGAGGTACTGGTTTGGATCTCTGGTGTAACTCCAGCTATAATGCCCAATGCCCATACCATGTAATGTGTTGTGGCCATCAATGGTTCTGATGTTATGGTCATATCAGCAATGTACTGAATGAAGTGACCTTCAACATTGCCAGGGAGTTATGTTCCTTGAGAAGCAGCTGCACTTGACTCAACCTTTTCACCTCCTGATATGAGGAACAGAATCGAAGGTCACCAAGTGTTTTCACCAAAAATCTAGATTGAAATTGGTGATGCATTTGTCAGTCCTATCTGTAATGGCGTGATGAGAACCCTTGCCCTTGCTGCCCGCATGGCCTGTCCTATTGCAGATATGTTTAATTCACAGTTCTTGCCAGCAAACAGTTATTTGTGGAGAAGCTGAAGGGCTTCCATGTTTCCTTTGGCAGATGATATATTTTGAGGGATATGCATCTCTGGGAATCTTGATATCTTTTATCTCAGTCTTTACCAGTCTGGCAGCAGTTTTCACAAGACACACTTTTTCTTCATCAACATCACTATTGTCCTTATTAGATGCATGCAAAAATGTACTCAAAATATTTGAGGCCTTCGGCTTCAATATAACCACTTCTGGTTTGCCATTGATTTCTGTAATGATTATTTGGTCACCACTTCAAGGTATTGTTCAATTTTCACAGTTAGGTCTCCAAGAGCAATTTGCTCATCATCATTCTGTTCTAAATAGCTGTCTGCTCTTTTGCTTTGGACAACCATGTTCTTCAGCAAAGGTCTGAGGTATTTGTTTTTTGGTACAGATAGATGGCATCTGCAGCATGAAGATCTTGGGCAAATTAATCCTGAAGGTCTTCTTCCTCTGTGGTGTTTTATGGCAGTTGGCATCCGTTGTTGCATTACCACCTCCTTCTGAATTTATCCATCCACTGTTTCCCTACATTCTGTAAAATCCGTGGCTGGAAACTGTGAAGGAGGTCTTTCGACGCGTCACTTGGGGTATACCCAACGAGTCGGCGGTGACCCGAATCCTAGAGTTTGCCAAGGGCAGGGCGATCCTGGATTTGGGATGCGGTTCGGGACTGTGGAGCGCTATGCTGCGGCTGAGAGCGCCCGAGTACCAGTGTCAGGTCCACGCCGTGGACTGTGAACAACGGGAGACCTTGACAGAGGTGCAGGTGGAGGAGGAGGCTTGGTCTGCGTTTTTCTCTGGGGGAAAAGCCAAACGTTCGGTTCTGCTGCTGGTTTGGCCCCCATGGTGGGAGACAATGCCGGAAGACGCGCTGGTAGCATATCACGCAGACGGAGGGGATCGGGTCGTCTATGTGGGTGAAGATGACACTGGCTGCACGGGAAACGGGTACTTTCACGCGGAGCTCGAGGACAACTGGGTTTTGAGCAGTGACATTGAGATCCCGAAATGGCGCAACGTATCTGACTTGTGTAAGTTCTACACCAGACGGATTTAGTTGTTGCTATCTGCCAAATGATAAATAAAAATGTGTGAAATCTGACTTTTTGTTGGATGTGTCTTTGTGTGTTTTGTTGAGTTCCACATTTTACACGACATTGAAATGAAAAACAGACAAGAGTCTACATCTATCAACACAGAAACGGATTTTGTCAGAGGCACAAAGTAACATTTTTGTCAGAGGGAGGCGGGAGCACCGCTATATTACGGCAGAGCAGAGAGGGTCTCAGTTCAGAAGGAGACTGAGGCATCATCTAGGCCTACTTTAGTTTGTTTGGCGTGTGTGCCACGATTGTGATGTCAAGATTCAAGATTTTTATTGTCACTCCGTAGTACAAGTATCACGTGTGAAATTCTTGTGCTGTGGACTCCGTTTACAACATAGTACAAATATAACAGGGCATATGAGTGCAAAAACAACAAGAGACACAACAAGCAATAAGGCAGTAGAGTGATAAGACAAGTCAGAGACAGTGGCATATTCACTGCACATAGGTGCACATGTCATGTGCATACTTTAGACGTGCTTAAACATTTTAAATTCGACGTATTTGACGTACAGGTGCAAATAGCATATACCTAATTAAACATACAATTAAACATTAGACATACATAATGGTAGCATCTACAGTGCGGTACAGTACGGCTACTACACTATTTGTGTATGTTAAGGAGTCTCGTGGCCTGCGGGAAGAAACTGTCCCTCAAGCGATTTGTGCATGCTTTTGGGACCCTGTATCTCCTCCCTGAGGGTAACAGGGAGAACAGGCTGTTGTGGGGATGGTTTGTGTCTTTGATGATCTTCAGGGACCTCCTGAGGCACCGCTGGTTATACAGTTCCTGCAGTTCTGGCAACTCACATCCTGTTACGTGCTGGGCCGTGCGTCTCACTCTTCGTAGCGCCCTGCGGTCCATGGTGGTACAGTTCCCGTACCAGGTGGTGAAGCAGCCAGTCAGCAGGCTTTCAATGGTGCCTCTGTAGAAGTCCCTAAGGATTTCTGGCCTTAGCCCAAATTTCTTCAGGTGCCTGAGTCCGTGTAGTCGCTGTTGGGGCTTTTTGACAACAGTGGCGGTGTGACCGGCCCAAGTCAGGTCCTGGTGGATGTTGACTCCCAGGTACTTGAAGCTGTCCACCCTTTCCACCACTGTGCCGTTGATGGTGATTGGGGGGTGTGCGCCCCCCCCCCCCTCTCCTGTAGTCTACAATGATCTCCTTGGTCTTGGAGACGTTCAGAGAGGCGGTTGTCCTGGCACCATTGTTCCAGGGCCTTCACCTCCTCTCTGTAGGCCGTCTCGTCGCCCCCCGAGATCAGCCCCACGACTGCTGTGTCGTCTGCAAACTTCACGATGGTGTTCGAAGTTTGAGTCGCCACGCAGTCGTGGGTGTAGAGGTCGTACCAGAAGGGGCTGGAGACGCACCCCTGGGGCGCTCCTATGCTGATGGTCAGTGGGGAGGAGGTGAGGTTGCCCACCCTCACCACCTGGCGGCGATCTGTCAGGAAATCCAGGATCCAGTCGCACATTGCTGTGTTTAGTCCCAGATCCTTGAGCTTGCGTACCAGCCTGGGCGGTACTATGGTGTTGAATGCTGAGCGGTACATCACTGGTCATCAGTGATGTAATAAATCCTTCTTCTGGGGTGTTTTATGGCAGTTGGCATCCTTGTTGCATTACGGCCAGGCTGAGGCTTTATAAGTGGTGGGAGTATAAGTAGGGAGAAGAACACAAGTGGTACATCATCTCCAGAGTAAGTGTGTATTGTTTATTTATTTTTGTTTATTTGCACAAAGAAAATGAATAACAACAGATAGTACAAGTATCTTAATAAGCTATTATTAAGCTATACCTATTAGTAAGCTATTAGCTAACTAGTAAGTGCTTATTAAGCTAGCCTACTTTGAATGGTAACAGACAATGACTGTCATTGGTAACAGACAATAAATGGCGGTCAACTTATCCATAACCTTCGGATATGGAGAACACTTAGCCTACCTGTCCACTCGTCTGCATGTTTGAGCTACAACTTGCGCTGTGCCTTGCTGAAATCAAATTGCCTCCAATGCGAGACTGGTGAATGACATGACTATGAAGTTATGGTTTGCGATGGCTGTCTGAGGGAACAAGATGTGCATGAAAACTCACCCTTTTCCACTAACTGCAACATTAGAACATATTAGCCACACTTACATTTTTTATGTTTTGTTTTGTTATGTTACAGTATGTTTGGTAGGGCTTTTCCCTAGCCTAATGGGTTCTTCCTTGGCCCATGCTACACCCTTCCACCAGGTTTCATGAAAATCGGCCCAGTAGTTTTGCCGTAATCCTCCTGCTAACAGACAAACGGTCAGACAAACGGCACCGAAAACATCACTTTTCTGGGATTTTCTGGGATTTTTAGTATGTTAAATTGGAAGGTTTCAAGAACTGAATACAACAAAAATAATTTCTGTTGCAATTAGTTTAAGATTGGGTCATTTTTTCTAACAGATTCCCTAGACTATTATTCACCTTATTCTTTGCCTATACATACAAGGACGCTTCTGCATGACGTCATTTTGTAATCGTCTTTCCGGTTTTAAACACGGAAGTAGATTACGCCTACCGTAGCCATTTTTAGACTTGCCAAAAAGTTGTTTCAAGCAAAAAAACCCAAACTGTTTTAAAGTTTTAATATTTTTCGGGTGAGAACGTAACATATATGTGACCATTTCGTGTCAGAAAAGGCAGGGTAAACAGAGGTGCAAGCAAAACACCAATGAGGGTTTCCAACTTCCATGATTGGAATTTGGAAACCCTCATTAGTGTTTTGCTCGCACCTGTGTTTAGTCTGCCTTTTCGACACAAAATGGCCCCCGTGAAAAGGGTCTATTGGGCCGTGATCTGCAAACTGTGCGTGTCTTAACTCCTCCCTGCAGGGACGATGAAGTGATATCATCAGTGATTGACGACTATAGGAACTGCGCTGCTGCTTTGAGCTAAGAGGTTCCTGGATGAGGTGGACGTATCTGGAACAGAGATACGGTAGGTCAAATAGCCTACTGAGGGATGCATTTGCGCAAACTCAGACAACTGGGTCTGAGTGAGAAGAGGAATATTCCCCAACTGTGAGAGGCACCAATGTGCCGCAAGGCGTCCCTCCAGTCTGCCGGAAAGCTTTCAGAAGATTTATGAGTAGTAAGGATAGATAGATAGATAGATAGATAGATAGATAGATAGATAGATAGATAGATAGATAGATAGATAGATAGATAAATACTTTATTAATCCCGAGGGAAATTCAGTTGTACAGCAGTTTCCAGTTGCACATACAAATAACAAAGTACATATGAAGGATAAAAATCATGTTAAAATACTAAAAACGAAGAGATAAAAAAAATAAACAAGATAAAAAAGTTAGGAGAGCCAGTCCTGGTAGGGACATGGAAATAAGAGAGAAGACAAGTGCCTGTGCCTGTGCAGTGTGCAAACATATGCATAGAGAAAGAGAAAGTGCCTGCAGTACATACACAAACAAATACTAAAGCCTCAAGTCTAAAGTCTCAGTGGCCCAGGTTGCTGGGGCCACGCCCCCTGCAGGTTGCTGGGGCCACGCCTCCACGCCCCCTGCACAATGGGGAGGCATTGTACAGCCTGATGGCCCGTGGAACAAAAGTGTTCTTGGTGCGATCTTTCTTGCAGCCAAGAGAGATCAGTCTGTGGCTAAAGGTGCTTCTCTGGCTGTCCAGAGTGCTATAGAGAGGGTGAGAGGGGTTGTCCATAATGGCGAGCAGCTTGGCCAAAGACCTTCTCTCCACTAGAGCTGTGAGGGAGTCCAGCTCCATACCGACCACGGAGCCAGCCTTCCTAACCAGCTTGTCCAGCCGCCTTGCATCCCTCTGTTTAATGCTGCCTCCCCAGCACACCACAGCATAGAAAAAGACGCTGGCCACCACGGACTGGTAAAAAAAAAAAAAAAATTATGCAGCGATATGGGCTCTGATACTGGTATCATTTAATGTACTCATTTACTAGCCTGGTAAAGCAGCCCGTCACGCGAACTCACATTTGGTTTCTGCGTGATGGTCCGGAGTTGGGGCCAGACCAGAACCAAATGAAATGTGAGTTCACGTGACGGGCTGCTTTACCAGGCTACTCATTTACAGCAACATGATGCTAACCTGAAAGTAGCATCAGGCTCACAGCTGATGCAGCAGCATGGCAGAGAAGCTGGGCTGTTCACAAAGCAGCAGCCAGAGCGCCTGTGTGTGTGTGTGTGTGTGTGTGTGTGTGTGTGTGTGTGTGTGTGTGTGTGTGTGTGTGTGTGTGTGTGTTTCTACAGCTCAACTCTCTGACTGTGTCACTCTGTTTTGCAGGTGCCAAAACCACCTGAAGCTAAGGGCTATCTGCTCACCAGGGACTGAACACACACACACACGCACGCACGCACGCACGCACACACACACCACGCACGCGCGCGCGCACACACACACACACACACACACACACACACACACACACACACACACACACACACACACACACACACATACACACACTCACACACAGGGCTGGCCTTCCCCTCAGCCAAGATGGCGTCAGATCCACCCGTCAGGACAGAGCAGGAGGAGCTACAGAGGAGAGCCAATCAGGTCACAGATGAGGTAAGTGATTGACAGACTGAGTTTTGTTTACTTTAGCTGTGCCACAGGGCGGATTATAAAATGTCTGCTGTGGCCTGCAGTACGACACAAGATTAGTTGCTTAGCGAGGTAACTTCACGTTTAACCCTGGGTTTGTCATCCTACGATGCTAGTTGACTTCTTACCGAGATAGATCACCATAGCAACTTATGCTGCACAGCTAACCTGCAGGTTTACGTTCAGAGGATAAGATCAAAACGCATGAAAGATCCACCTTCTGACCAATCAGCTCTCTGGAAACATAGAGGCACCATTCCCACAGCTTCCCCTGGCTTACTTGGTTGCCATAGAGACGGCTGCTCTCAGGGAAACCCACACATGTACATGTACACGCGCGCACGCACACACGCACGCGCGCGCACACACACACACACACACACACACACACACACACACACACACACACTCCCAGCGGTGAAGAGGTTACTGCAAGTCAAAGCCATTTGTGACCTCATCATCACCTCAGTGGGGAAGACCCCATCAGGGACTGACATGATCTTTGCACACACAACGCACACACACACTAGGGCTGTGAATCTTCACTGGCCTCACGATTCGATTCGATTACGATTCAGAGGGCTACGATTCGATTCGAGTACGATTATCGATGCATCTGGTTGCATCTCGATGCATCTTAAATCGATGCATCACTTTTTTCCGCAATACATGATTTATTTTTTCTCACTTTCTTTTTTCTCACTGTGTGGCTACTTTTAAAATAAAAGTGCATTTGGAATTGCATTGTATTATGATCCATAATTAAAATAAACCACTGCATGTACTTCCATTATATTTTATTTGATTATTAAAAAAAAAAAAAAAATTGATTTTTGATGTTTGTGAATCGATGCAGAATCGTGAACGTCCGCATCGCGATGCATCTTATAATCGATTATTTTTGACACCCCTAACACACACACACACACACACACACACACACACACACACACACACACACACACACACACACACACTAGTGATCTTTCTGTTCATGTATTCTTTGAGATGATTATGATTTAGATTAATTGTTATAAATGTCAGTGTTAAGCTAGTGAAGTGTATGTTTCCTCTGTCCCTCAGTCCCTGGAGAGCACACGGAGGATGATGCAGCTGGTCGAGGAGGTACAGTATATGGACACACACACACACACACACACACACACACACACACACACACACACACACACACACACACACACACACACACACACACACACTGAGCTAGACAGTGAAAGAGAGAGAGAGAAACACAGTGTGGAGAGAGATAGGCTCATGGTCGTCGTCGTCATCATCATCAAAGTCAACTTTATGGTCACTTTCCTACAGTAACACTTTGACTACTGTGATTTTCTACAGTAGGGTGATTTTTTATATATATGTATATATATATATACAGTAATTCACTGTGGATTTCACAGCGATTTTATAAGGTAAACCAGTCTACTAATGTGTGTGCGTGTGTGTGTGTGCATATGCGTGTGTGTGTGCGTGCATGCGTGTGTGTGTGTGCATATGCGTGCATGCGTGCGTGCGTGCGTGCGTGTGTGTGTGCGTGTGTGTGTGTGTGTGTGTGTGTGTGTGTGTGTGCATATGCGTGCGTGCGTGCGTGTGTGTGTGTGTGTGTGTGTGTGTGTGTGTTCTCCAGAGTAAAGATGCTGGGATCAGAGCTCTGGTGATGTTGGATGAACAAGGAGGTAAACAGTTCTCTGTCATGTCTCTCTTCTGAAGGTATCGCCTGGGCGATATGGACCACAAACGATATCAGTATTATTATTAGGCAGAATAGCGATACACATCTCTGTATTTTCTACAGTGGACTAAATGTCACCCAACAGAAACACACACTGGTGCCCAGTTCCGTTAAATGAGCCCAAGTTAACGAGTTCATTGAAAAGTTTGGCCCAGTTCCATTACATGAGCCCAAGTTAACGAGTTCATTGAAAGGTTTGGCTCCAAAATGCGATGTCCAATCCACCATTTGAACAAACTGACACCTACTCATACAACATGAGTGAAAGTGGTGACACTTTTATACTCTGGATCTTCTGAATTTTAGAAATACTGAACAAAACAGATAGAGTCTCTATAGCCTATAGCCAGTGCTGTAATGGTAAAAAAAAAAGTGGGTAAACTATAGCCTGGGTAAACCCAGCCTCCACGTGGAGGCTGGGTTTACCCAGGCTAGGTAAACTATACTTTTGAGGCAGCTTTCTCACGCGGCACCGGCAGTGTTATAACGGCGGATAAACTATAAGCTTCCGTGACCGATATACAAGACCAAATATGAGAGTAGAACAACTTAATCTGAATCATATAGCCCTATAAGGTATATCAGGGGGTTCCCCACATTTCTGAGTAGCCAGCCAGATAGGAAAAGTAGCTGGCTATGGGATGGGCCTTGGACCCTCAAGGGGGGTCCGGGGGGATTCTCCCCCGGAAAAAGATTTTGTACATTTTAAAGTAAAATTCATCAACCTGGTGCATTTGAGAGCAAAATGAAGAGGCTAAATCTATGAAGAACTACACACATCTCTAATGTGTTGTGACTTTACAAATAATTAGGCCTAAACAATCAATATAAAATGTATTTATTGAACATTCGTTGAATTTAACGTTTTATACATAACGAATGATGTTTTGCAGCCTTGTGGAGGTTGTTACAACAGCTCATGTTGTTTTTTACAGTGCTTCATCACAAGTTCACATCTTCACATGCTTTTAAATGGTCTTTCCCATAATGCATTGGTCTTCTTTTAAGCACTTCCCCACATAACAGGCAAATTCTCCAGGTATGAAAAGTTAAATTATACAGCATATAAAGCATTCAGTGAATCAATGCCTAATGACGTTAGCCAGAGCAGTGCAAATTAATAACATTAGCTTGATTGAGCTCAGCACATCAACCTTCAATCATTGCTACTCCACAACAATAATGTCAGGCATAATCTGACTAACTGATTTAACAAGCAATTTACCATTTGCAACCTCTATTCTTCGTTTCTTCTGGTTATTTGGGAAAAACTGACCAATGTCCATTCTGCTTCTTCTGCTCAGAAATTGTCACGTTGTCTTAATTGCGTGAAGAAGAAAATCACCTGCCGTAGTTCGCCCTCTGGCGTTTAGCAAATAATAAAACATTTTGTGAATTTGCCGGCAGCCAGGCCAGGTGTACAGATCTCGGCATAACATCTAGATAGTTTTCAACATGGTCGTATTGGCTTTATACAGTAGCACCTGGACTACTCAAGTCGCGCCTAATGTTACAAACTTTACTTGATCAGAGGGAACTCAATCATGTCTCTTACACCAGTGATTCACTCTTCAGT
>NC_139642.1:14861179-14893679 GCF_964638095.1 Poromitra crassiceps | reverse complement strand
TAGCACCGCCTTTTTCCAACCCGATTTAGATGAAATTACGCCCCCTTTCCTTCCCTTCTGTCGTAAGCCTCGGCGAAAGCCTGCGATTTCAAGCTGGAAAAAGATGGCGGCTCGTTTGGAAACTTTCTATAATGTTACGAAAATGACACAAACAGATCCGACATGCTGCTGCCGCCCTCCAGCAGTGAAGAAGAGAGAGAGAGAGAGAGAGAGAGAGAGAGAGAGATGGAGTGTCTCTCTTTCACAGTGATGTGAAAAATGTTACCATCACACACTTATAGAGTGATATAATCTCTAAGATTTCAGTTGTGTTCTCTTGGGTGACACCTATGGCGATGAGTGGTAATTGCAGGTGAGATCTAAACAGTTGCATTATGTGACATTAGTCAGTTTGTTTGGCCATAGTAACCATAGTAACCACCCGTAATGCTCGCAGAGACCGGAAAAAAGTCGCTTGTTATCCTACTTAACACAAGAGTTGTCGGACGGGAACCTACAGTAACCTACAGAGTGTATTGTGTTAGCTCCGCCCACCCTGTGAACCTACAGTAACCTACAGAGTGTATTGTGTTAGCTCCGCCCACCCTGTGAACCTACAGTAACCTACAGAGTGTATTGTGTTAGCTCCGCCCACCCTGTGAACCTACAGTAACCTACAGAGCGTATTGTGTTAGCTCCGCCCACCCTGTGAACCTACAGTAACCTACAGAGCCTATTGTGTTAGCTCCGCCCACCCTGTGAACCTACAGTAACTTGCAGAGCGTATTGTGTTAGCTCCGCCCACCCTGTGAACCTACAGTAACCTACAGAGCGTATTGTGTTAGCTCCGCCCACCCTGTGAACCTACAGTAACCTGCAGAGCCTATAGACCAGACCAGCACATCCGGGTAATTTGCAAAACATGAAGGCCGCGCCCCTTTTTAGGCGACAACACAAGCCACTTGCATTGACTTCATTGTAAAATAGCAGTACCCAAAAAATCGATAGAAAAATAACAGAATTAATTTAGTTTATAAATGACACCATGACATGACAATATATTTCAACTCGGCCGGCCATAGAATGCGCAAGATACATCGACACGAGGTACTTGCCTTATATGAACGCTGTATCCAGTTTCCACCAGGGTACATGCATCGTCCACATTGACGGTGTCACCCCTACTCTATCGCTTACTAAAAACGCTTACTGCGCAGCGTCTTCAAGCGTCCAGCGCCAAGGCCGCTCCCCTTTTTAGGGGAAACCCACCATAGTAAAAGACGGTAGCCTACAAGAAGCCGAAACCACTTCAAACAAACTATTTAAAACTGTTTAATTTGATAGAGATAGGCCGAAGAGTTGCTGTGTTGTTATAGTTTCACTAACAATAAAAAAAACAAAAAACTGGTCTGCGATAGAGTAGGGGTGACACCGTCAATGTGGACGATGCATGTAACCTGGTGGAAACTGGATACAGCGTTCATATAAGGCAAGTACCTCGTGTCGATGTATCTTGCGCATTCTATGGCCGGCCGAGTTGAAATATATTGTCATGTCATGGTGTCTTTGGGTCATTTATAAACAAAATTAATTCTGTTCTTTCTCTATAGATTTTTTGGGTACTGCTATTTTACATTGAAGTCAACGCGAGTGGCTTGTGTTGTCCCCTAAAAAGGGGCGCGGCCTTCATGTTTTGCAAATTACCCGGATGTGCTGGTCTGGTCTAGTGTTAGCTCCGCCCACCCTGTGTCACCACAGACACCAAGTTCATAAATGCTGCAATACTGAAGATGCAAAGGCTTCTATCAAGCCTGTTATTGTGTTAACTCACTATCGGATAGATAGTGACATGTATTTACATGAAAATCTTAATACGCATAATATACTTCCATAAACACATCTCTCCTTAACATTCACACACTTTTCAACTCTGTGTTTGGACATGTGAGATCAAATGGTGCACAGAGTTGAAATATGTGTGAATGTTAAGTAGATGTGCTTATGAAAGTATATATTATGTGTATTATTTAAGTGAATGATTAAGGGTCTTTACATTTGCTTAAAACACAAAAAACATTTGCATAAAACCATTGATAGTATAATCATAAAACACATTCTGTTCTCTCTCTCTCTCTCTCTCTCTCTCTCTGCAGGCCACCCTCCAAGTCTCCCGGATCGGCTCCGCCAACCAGTACGCCAACAACCTCTACATGAAGCGATAGACTGAGCGCTCCTCTGCTACCTTCTCTCTATTTATTTTTTCGCTCATTGACTTTTTATTGTTTTCTTTTGAAGGACACCGATAGACAATTGGAACACTGATGTGCCAATCAAATACAAGACACGCACTTTTAGAGAGAAAAAAACAACAAAACAAACACAGGGGGACGATCCTTCTCACAAGTCAACAGCGAAGTCGACATGTACCTGTATTATACAGATGCATCATACGCACCCACATATACACACTTCTCCACCTACACACCTGTACCTGTGCGTGTCTATTTATGTACACATTGACTTTATGAGCCCGTAATGATTGTATTCCCTGGAGGGAGGGGAAGCCATCCCAAATGGGAAAATACTCACTTAACATACTGTAGGTTTATTGCCGTAAAATCAGGCCCTATACTCGACACATGAGGAAGCCATTTTGACCCAGTTTCATCAAAGATATCAGTTTGAGTTCTTAGTCTAAGTGTCATTCTCTCCATGTGTATATCGTGTAAACTAAGTCCATCCTCTCTGGTTTTACTGTTGTTTTTCTAATGCCTACTAGAAATATGTTGTATGCTGTGCCACTGTCATCACCCCCTCCCCTTGCAGGCCTTACATAACATACCCCTGACACTTTACACCACACTTGTATATACTGTAGTAGCTACTGTACATTTTTGCTCCAGCACCCTTTTGCCTTTCCCGTTTGAACTTGTGCAAAGCTTTCCTCTTCTTTGTCTTCTTCTGTGTGTGAGTACTTTGAGAACAAAGCTAACCGGAGTCACACTCCGTGCGTGTGTGTACACATACTTGGCCAATAAAGCGGATTCTGATTCTGAAATAGTATCCATGACCAAAATTTCCCTATAACCTTCCCAGCGGGATTTACAGTGTGTCAGCCATACTCAATATTGTGTTTATAATGCCATTAGCATACTTTGGTATGGGTATAAATATAATATTCCTATTAGTGCAGCAGGCATTTCACCACATGTTGGGTAACCTCTCACTAATAGTAACAAAACCAAATGGATGTTGTGTCCTTTCTTCTAAATGAGAGAGAAAGGCTTAAGGAATCCTATGAGGGGAAAATTACTTCTCATATCATACACATACTTTTATACACATACTAATATTATACACAGTAATATTTCTATTGATATTGCCTTATTATGATTCCTGTACTATTTTTAAGTCAAGTTCTCCTTTATTGTGCCCGTGAGGAAATTCATCCTCTGCTAGGAACCTTCCTAGAACTAGGGACCAGTGGACGGGCGCAGTGCAGCGCCCGGGGACCAACTCCAGTTCGATTGCCTGTGCCTTGCTCAGCGGCACTCACAGGAGTATTAACCTTAATATGTCTTCGATGGTGGGAGGAAACCCACATGAACACGGGGAGATCATGCAACCTCTGGGGACCCGGGGCAGACGGGGGTTTGAACCCGGGACCTTCTTGCTGTGAGGGAATGTGCTAACCACTGACCTTACGATGACCTCTCCTGTACTGCCGTGGCCAGTAGTTGTTCTGGCAGTTGTTGCTGTGACACGTGACCCCTCGGGGATACATGTATATTGCAATCTTATCATAATAAACTATTTCTTTATAGAGCACTTTTCAAAACAGTGTTTCAAAGTGCTTTACCGTTAAATGGAGGGGAAAAAGACAAAATGAATTCATAAACGCATACATGGTAAGACAACTGTAGGGCAAAATCCACTGACTTAAAATATTGTAAGTTGACTTCAAGATATTAACTTGAAAAATAATTTATCTAGCCTATAAGAAGACAAATAAATAAAAGTTCACGTAAAAAAAAGAGAGAGAGAGTAGGTGGTTGAAAAGAAGACCCTGGATTTGGAGTGTAGGAGCCCTAATGGAGAAACCATAGAGATGTGCAGAAATATGAGCAGGACATGAAAACTGAGCTCTACAACAACGCATACAATTCACATGTTTCCCAAATGTCAACATCCTGAATTCCTGCTAGAACTCCCCCGCCCCTCCCCCTCCATGCTGAAACGCTCCACAGTGGGTGAAACTGTGGTGTGGTGGCGCCCTCTACAGGCCAAGCCGGGTATTGCCCAGAGGGGAGAAAACACGCATTTGGCCCCAGAAGAAGACCTCTGGCGCCACCAAGCGGACAAACTGGGAAGCTGCGCGGGTCTTCTTGGCCTCCCCTCTCCATTTTCCCCTCCATGTTGATGTAAAATGGAGGTGGAAAATGACGTTGAGTGTTTTCCCCACCAAGTGAAAGAGATAAGAGTGAACATCTTCATCTCAACAAGGTTTATCGCTGATGCCATCAACACTTATTTTGATATTAGAAGAATTCCTGGAAAATTAAATGCACTTCACTTTGGGGGTTTTGTTTACGTGTCTTTTATTCCCAATTATTTGTGCTATTTTTTGTTTCGACCTCCTTCGCTGTTATGAGCGAGCTGCTTCTTTCGGGCTCTTTTATTAATGTGATGTGGTTCCGCTTCACTGCGGTGACACGTCATCACGAAAAGCATAGATCCTACATAGCTAATTAGGTGTGGTATGAATATACAGTAGCCTACAAGCTGATGACCTGTGGTGACCTTATAGGCCGCAATGTTTGTCACACATAGCTTATCGCCAGGTAGGCTACAAAGTGTTTGTATGCATATTGGGTGTTTGTTATGATGAAAAGCAGTGCAACAAAACTATTGGGTGTTATATGAATCAAATGTGTGCATAGGAAGAATGCTATGGCCTTGTTGGGACTCATTAGTGGTGTCAAGATTGGGGGTTGGGGGCAATAGTTGGAGGCATTCTAAAGATGGTAATCAACAGTTTTGCTTAAGAAACGTCCAAATGATGAGTTATCTCTGCAGAATTCGTGACTTTGATGTTGGCACGTGTTTGAATGGGGACTGGGCGGTGCATACTGTAACTAGGGCACTTGGGGGCGCGCCTTTCTGGAAAATGTTGCGCGTTCAATGGGGGAGAGAGAGAGAAAAATCTCGCGCAACGTTGCAGAGTCTGCGCAGCCGCAGTGGCGTTCTTCTCGTCACTGCGAAGTTTCGGGAGAAGCACGGAGGAAGGAGGGGAGACCGAGAGAAAAAACAACGTCATTTATACCGGTAATTATTCCCTCCATATCCAGCTCTCACACCGCACCGCGGGACTCATTAGGGATCACAGGGTGCGCGCGTGCTGTTCTTGTTGCGTCAAAAACGTGTCTCCTGCAACAATACAATAAAGAGCCACCGCAGCAGCGGTGCTAGCCGACATTTCGTCCTCTGTCTCGTTCACCGACAGTCGCGTAGCAACAGCTGTATTTCTCGTAAATGAGCGCTGCAGAAATGCGGGAAGAAACGCGGGTTTACTCCGCGGTAGGTCCCCGGTTCGGTCCGCGCTGTTTCCGGGGGTCAGACCCGTGTCTGGTCGGGTTTGATCGCTGTCGAGACGCAGCAGCGAGCAGCGAGACATGTAGCCGACATGGCGGAGTTCGTGGGCTGTGTCCCGAGCTCTGCCAGCACCAGGCACGACGAGCTCAACAAAGACACGGGAAGCCGGCCGCTGATTGGCTCGGCCGGGTCACATGGTCCTGGCTAAGGCAAGGTTGATGTCAATGAATCCCACCGCTTTTCTTGTTGAGACCCGCCCTCCTCTGCCTCTGATTGGTCGGGTCTAGTCATGAAGCGCGATGATTGGTTGGGTTTAGGCATGGGGAGTGATGATTGGTGAAGGCTAGGGTAGGAATGATCAGGCTAAGCTAATGGAGGCAGAGTAGGGCGGGTCTTAACAAGACAAGAAGTGGGATCCATAATAACGCGTCCAAGCGTGAAGAAACCATGCAGCTGTTCACTCTGGGAGTGCTTCAGACAGTTCAGAGAAAGGGGGAAATGGAAAAAATTTAAGAATAAATCACGAAAAATAAGTTTTTTTTAAATATATAATTTTAGAAGATTATGATGATAATAATAATAATAATAATAATATAATAAAAATAAAATGACTCAAAGTAAAAGTGAAAATTACTATTTGAGAAACTTACTCAAGTAGTAAAAGAAAAAAGTACCTGGTTAAGAAATTACTCAAAAGTACAAGTTACTTTCCATTTTAATATTTTTTTAGGGTGTGTGGGCCAGAGCAAAACACAAAACAGCACTTGTTGATAACCAAGTGGAGCAGGTACGGCAGGCTAATCGGAAGGTTAGTGTCCTTGAGCAAGACACTGAAGCACTAACTGCTCCCGACGAGCAGTTAGCGCATTGCATGGCTGCAGACGCTGTCGGTGTGTGAATGTGTGAATGTGAGGTATTCATGTAAAATAATTTTGGGTAGTCGATAGACTATATAAAATGCGCTCTATAAATACAGTCCATTTACCATTAATCAAACAAATACTGGTAATTGAGTCAAATCTAGGTCCATATTTGATTATGTCTGACCTATTGCACTTTAAACTGTATGCACTTCTGCTGAATACGATGCTGCTGGATACTGTTCCTGAATGTTATTTTGTTCTTGCGTTATTGTTTGTATATGGTGTGCTGCTGCTGCACTGTCTTGTCTTTTTTGTCTGAGAGCGAACCAAGACAAATTCCTATCAACTTTGTTGACATGGCAATAAATTGATTCAATCTTGAATCTTGAATCTTGAATATGATTTCCACAAAATGGAGAAAAAAATGACAGAATCAGGGAATTTGGTAATAAAATGGAATGAATAAAGTCTCTGCACACCTGTATGACGGGTGCATCGGAGGAGAACACAACCAATAGAACAAAGAAGCTCTCGCCTTCTCTGGAGACATATTTTGACATCACCTCACAACTTGGTTTTCACTTTAAGTGTGGAAGACTTGACTCTGAGAGAGTCAAGTCATTAAAAAAAAATTGGAAAAAAAATTAATTGAGGAAAAAATAAAATGTATTTCATATGGCCCTAGTCAAATCTCACACTCTTCATCTCTAGTACCGCTCTCTTCCTCACCTACCCATCTCTCTCCATTTCCCTAATCTGTCCCAGAGTGGACACATTCAATGTAGCTTGCTTTAAAAAACTGAAGTCACACATCCCAACGTCTTTGTCTTTTCTCCCGCTTGTAACGAAGCTATAAATGGTCAATGTAGCGTATGGATTAGTGGCTTAAAAATATACTCGGAGTGACGAGTAGAAGTAGAGTTTACAAAAAGGAACATGAAAAGCACTTTGTTTTCACATCGATTGCGTTAGGGGATGTACCCAGCCCTGCTAAATAAACCACAACTTCTCCTATTGTTTTGTAAGCATCTTCTCTGTGCTTGTCTGGCCCAATCTCTCCACTGGCATCGTTCAAGTTTCATCTAAACGAACAGAATCTGCTGTCATTCACCCGGGCCCAAGTCATGAAATGAAGAACTGCTGTTGGAACTGAAATCTCTCTGCTCTCCATGCCACCTGCAGACCGCTGAAATACAGGGTTAGGGTTGTTTATAGTCAATTAGTATTAACCTACGTAGTGAATTGGTATTTTGATGACAGTTTTCTCTTAGGATAGGACTATTTATTATGTGTAATGAATCCAATTTCTATTCTAAATTTCCCCTCATCATGACCAGCCCCCCCCCCCCCCCCCCCCCGCGCGCCCGCCTCATATCCTGTTATCATCATGATCCGCCCCGCCTCATATCCTGTTATCGTGCGTCTTGCCATTGCATTAGTTTAGATTAGATTCATTCTTTAATGACCTCCATGGAGAAATTGGATCATTGCAGAGAGACGGAGATAAGAATAGATGAAATACAGAGTACCGAAGTTGAAGCTACACGTAATTTAATTTCAACAAAATGGCAACAATACAACAGATACAGCGTCTTTGTTGTCAGATTGACAGGTTAACAGATAGTTTTGTGTTACTCACATATGCAGGTTTGCATGGTTTCATATGTATTGGGAGCAGAGAACTGTCAGTTAGTGTTTTGTTGGTGAGGATTGAACACCTTTCCAAACAGCAGTTAGACCATGTGACGCAGGATACTAACCGTCTTGTCCTCCAGCCACAGTGGCTCGTTAAGTCCTAAATCCATTATTAATTACTTAATTAATTACTTCATCATCCATCTGGATGTTTTCAGGACAGGACAGGACTCCAAATGGTGCTTGTTCACCTGACAGTGTCAGGTAGAGTCGACTCTGCGCAGCCAGATCTGACTGCTATTTGTCGGCTGTTTCCTGCTCTGGCCCCCTAGTGGCGGAAGTTAAGTTTTCAACTTATCTGCCAAGGGCGGGTGAACTTAATAAACATCCTACCATATATATATATATATTACCAAGGCACACCACTCTCTTTTTTATTGTCATATTGGACTTTAAAAAACAACTTCAACTCTTGTCTTACTGTAGCTAGCATGTCTGTTTTGGTCACTGCTGTCGCCACAACACTGATAAACCTCTCTCTCTCTCTCTCTGAGAGAGTGAGACATGGTGTGGGAAAGATTTGTCAGCGCTAACTAACCCATACAACCCAACTGAGTGTCCTTTAAAGGGCAGTGAATCATCAGTATGGTTTTTCTGCTCTTAAGGTCTCTTCTGTCCTCTTTCTCTCTCTTTCTCTGACTGATCTCTCTCTCTCTCTCTCTCTCTCTGACTGATCTCTCTCTCTCTGACTGATCTCTCTCTCTCTCTCTCTGACTGATCTCTCTCTCTCTCTCTCTGACTGATCTCTCTCTCTCTCTCTCTGACTGATCTCTTTCTCTCTCTCTCTGACTGATCTCTCTCTCTCTCTCTGACTGATCTCTTTCTCTCTCTCTCTCTCTGACTGATCTCTCTCTCTCTCTCTCTGACTGATCTCTCTCTCTCTCTCTCTGACTGATCTCTTTCTCTCTCTCTCTCTCTGACTGATCTCTCTCTCTCTCTCTCTGACTGATCTCTTTCTCTCTTTCTCTCTGACTGATCTCTTTCTCTCTCTCTCTCTGACTGATCTCTTTCTCTCTCTCTCTCTGACTGATCTCTTTCTCTCTCTCTCTCTGACTGATCTCTTTCTCTCTCTCTCTCTGACTGATCTCTTTCTCTCTTTCTCTCTGACTGATCTCTTTCTCTCTCTCTCTCTGACTGATCTCTTTCTCTCTCTCTCTCTGACTGATCTCTTTCTCTCTCTCTCTCTGACTGATCTCTTTCTCTCTCTCTCTCTCTGACTGATCTCTCTCTCTCTCTCTCTGACTGATCTCTTTCTCTCTCTGACTGATCTCTTTCTCTCTCTGACTGATCTCTTTCTCTCTCTGACTGATCTCTTTCTCTCTCTCTCTGACTGATCTCTCTCTCTCTCTCTCTCTCTCTGACTGATCTCTTTTTCTCTCTCTCTCTCTGACTGATCTCTTTCTCTCTCTCTCTGACTGATCTCTTTCTCTCTCTCTCTCTCTGACTGATCTCTCTCTCTCTCTCTCTGACTGATCTCTTTCTCTCTCTCTCTCTCTGACTGATCTCTCTCTCTCTCTCTGACTGATCTCTTTCTCTCTCTCTCTCTCTGACTGATCTCTTTCTCTCTCTCTCTCTCTGACTGATCTCTCTTTCTCTCTTGATTTTGCTCTCTCTTTCTCTTTATCCTTTCTTGATATATTTTATTCTGTTTCTTCTCTATAGTTGCTTTATTATAAGTACATTCCTGTTCCCAAAGTGAATGTATGAAAAAGATAATCAATAAATGATTAAAATACATGTAATAATTATTATTATATTGTTGTTGTTGTTGTTGTTGTTGTTGTTGTTGTTGTTGTTGTTGTTATTGTTGTTATTTTATTATTATTTTTAGTCCCAAATGTAGTCACTGATTCTGATCTTACGCTAAAAAGTATTTACTTGGGTAATGATTGGCTTCCTGGGAGGCACATTTCAATTAAAAGACTAAATAAAATATTAACTCCTCTCTTTCTCTCCCTCCTCCTGTCTCTCTCCCACTTGTTGGCCTTGTGCAGTCAGAGTCCAAATTGGACCGGACCGGACTGGGTGCTGCTGGACCAGGACCAGACACATTCCGTGAGCGTTGTGGACGCGAGCTCGCTGACCAGACTGAGCCGTAGCCTGGAGCGCAGTGGATGCGAGCTCGCTAACCGGAGTTAGCCGTAGCCTGGAGCGCTGTGGAGGCGAGCTCGCTAACCGGACTTAGCCGTAGCCTGGAGCGCTGTGGATGCGAGCTCGCTAACTGGACTTAGCCGTAGCCTGGAGCGCTGTGGATGCAAGCTCGCTAACCGGAGTTAGCCGTAGCCTGGAGCGCTGTGGACCTGAGCTTGCTAACCGGACTTAGCCGTAGCCTGGAGCGCTGTGGACCTGAGCTTGCTAACCGGACTTAGCCGTAGCCTGGAGCGCTGTGGAGGCGAGCTCGCTAACCGGAGTTAGCCGTAGCCTGGAGCGCTGTGGATGCGAGCTCGCTAACCGGACTTAGCCGTAGCCTGGAGCGCTGTGGAGGCGAGCTCGCTAACCGGACTTAGCCGTAGCCTGGATCGCTGTGGATGCGAGCTCGCTAACCGGACTTAGCCGTAGCCTGGAGCGCTGTAGAGGCGAGCTCGCTAACCGGACTTAGCCGTAGCCTGGAGCGCTGTAGAGGCGAGCTCGCTAACCGGACTTAGCCGTAGCTTGGGGCACTGTGGATGCGAGCTCGCTAACCGGACTGAGCAATAGCCTAGAGCGTTGTGGACGCGAGCTCGCTAACTGGACTTAGCCGTAGCCTGGATCGCTGTGGATGCGAGCTCGCTAACCGGACTTAGCCGTAGCCTGGAGCGCTGTAGAGGCGAGCTCGCTAACCGGACTTAGCCGTAGCCTGGAGCGCTGTGGACTTGAGCTCGCTAACCGGACTTAGCCGTAGCGGTGATGTCGGGCGTGTGGCGCGAGAACGATGACGAGGACTTCAAGATTGGAGGAGGAGGAGGAGGAGGAGGAGGAGGAGGAGGGGGGAGGGGCGGGCAGAGGGGTAAACCCCGCTTCTCCTTCACAGAGGTCAAACTGCTGCTGGAGGAGGTCACCAGGAACAGGTTCATCCTCCTCAGTGAGTAGGACGTACGGTGTGTGTGTGTGTGTGTGTGTGTGTGTGTGTGTGTGTGTGTGTGTGTGTGTGTGTGTGTGTGTGTGTGTTAGGGATGCACCGATATGAAAATTTTGGCCGATGCCGATAACCGATATTAACATTGCTGTTATGGCCGATAACCGATATTTACCGATGTCGATATGATCTGTATAAAACCAAATTTTTATGATCATCACATTTTGTACATACTGAAAAACACATGTTAACACTGAATTTGAAAAAGTTATGCATTTCTTTATTTGCAAAGCCTTTGGAAAAGCCCATAAATCATAGATTTACTGCATTATTTCATATCAATGTGAAGAATTTGGCTGATAATGATAACCGATATTAACATTGCAACATCTGACCGATACCGATATGACCGATATGTTAAAAAATGACCAACATCGGCCGATACCGATATGATTGCCGATATATCGTGCATCCCTAGTGTGTGTGTGTGTGTGTGTGTGTGCTTCAGGGTCATTGCGATAACTGTTCTGATCCAGATACTTTACTTGGACAAGTAACAGGCACTCCAGTGGTAAAATATAAGCTTTTATTGCATTGTGCAATAAAACACAGCCTTGAATACATGAAGGACATAGCAAACCTCACCGCTCATCAAACATCCTGTCCTGACTGACTGTAAAACCCTTTCAAAACATCTCAAATGTATTCAATCATTGTATTCATTGATTGTTTGTTGTGTCATTGTATCTGTAATCAATTCAATTTTCATTGAAACCAAAGCTATGTTGTACAACGTCCAGCTGCGACATCTGCTGGTCAAAACTGAAATTGCGACCAAAAAGAAGCATTCTGTTTTGGGGAGCGTCACTTCAAGGGAGTAAAATACATTTTTGTAACTGTTGTTAATGTTAAAGACATAACATCAGCTTTTCCTGTTTAAAACATTGTTGTTCAGGGCGTCCGGTTAGTGTAGCGGTAGATTCCATGCCTACCAACACGAAGGTCGCAGGTTCGCACCCATGCGTTACCTCCGGCTTGGTCGTGCATCCATAGAGGCACGATTGGCTGTGTCTTCGGTGGGAAGCCGCATTGGGGGTATGTGTCCTGGTCGCTCACTGGTGGGAATAGCGTGATCCTCTCCCACGTGCTACGTCCTGCCGGTGAAGCTCCCCGCTGGCAGGTGAAAAAAAGCGGCTGGCAACTGCACGTGTGTCGGAGGAAGCATGGTGCTTGTCTATGGCTCTCCCCAGATCAGCAGAGGGTGGAGCAGCGATCGGGGCAGCAGGGGGGAAATTGACCAAGTACAATTGGGGAGAAAAATGGGGGAGAAATCAGAGGGGGGGAGAAAACAAAAACAAAAACATTGGTGAACAGATGATATTGAAATGATGCCCTCATCCTCCATGGCCTCCACATACTGTATAGTAGTGAGTCTGCCACTGCTACCTTTACGAGCACACTTCCTGCAGGAAGCCGTGAAGGAGATGGCTCTTACACAGGGTATCCTGTAGTATTGAAAGTTGATCAATCAATTTAGGGAAAATGAAGGCCCTTAAAAAATAATAAGTCGTCATTTAATCTTAATCGCCATTCGATGAGGTATTAAATTGTGTAGCTATTGTGCTGATTGTGTTCAATGAGCATTATGATATAATCTCATATCGATCGCGGACCCCTGATTTGAATGGAAATCGTATCGTGGCAGACTTTGTGATATCAGTATCGTTGGTCGCATAATCGTTGTCCAAAGAATCTATATATAATACCATATTGTGATGAAACGTGTGATTGACACCTCTATCGCTGATCAGGGTTCCTGCATACCCTGTTCCACAGAGACGAGCAGCATGTGTTTGCCAACTGAGAAGAACACTTCAAAGTAGTGAACAATGAATGAATGAAAGAAAGTTTTATTTACGTGTCAGGACAAATGACATGACCCATCCCACGTGGGATTATCAGACACGTCAACATCAAGTAATTACCATACCGATTCCGGTGCATAAACAATACATTCAGGAAATGGACAGCAAAACACAGATTTAACTACAATATGTAGTAAGTAAAATATATGGATTATCTATAATATGTCATCTTTTTCCTCCTATCCCACGCATATGAAATATATTCGGAAAAAGTGAAGACGTTATCAAAAAGAAATTCAAGTATGGCTCCTTCTTCAAAATATAACAGGTTTAGCTCAGGGGAGTGAACCTTTTTAAATAGTATCTCTCGTAAGTCATGATACAATGGGCAGTACAAAATAAAATGAAATTCATTCTCCACTTCCTTCAACTCACAATATTCACAAATCCTATCCTCCTCCGCCGTCCCTCTGTATCTGCCTGTTTCAATATGTAGAGGCAGGATACCACATCGTAACTGAGCACATAAGGACCTCTTGCTTTTAGGTAAATTAAACATCACATATTTTTCACATTTAAATTCATTTTTAAATACCGGTAAACAATAAGTTCTTAATTTTGGCTTCTGCCAAATTTCTTCAGTCCAAGACTGTAACCAGTTAGCACGGATCTGAGATTTAAACGACTCTACATTTATACACATTCTTTGAGAGTAATATTCTCCAAAACCACACTCCTGAAACAGGTCTGACATTTCTGAGACCCACTCCCCTTCAACAGACAGGTCCCAGAAGAAAATCTGACTAGCAACCCTGTTGGTTGGTAGGTCCAGCAGTCTGTTCCAGAGGTTCACCATGTTGGCTTTCCATCTGACCACACAAGGGTCCCACCCCATTTCTCCACTAACTGCCGGAAGAGGAGCATATTTGTGAACATAAAGATAATAATACAACAAGGGAAAGCAAGACACATGCTGAAGTTCCATCTTTGAGCAAACAGATTGCTTAGCTCAGGGGTGCCCAATACGTCGACCGGTCGATCGCGAAGGTAGTGTGGTCGATCGCATGGCATTGAGGGGGGGGATTTTTTTTTTTTTTTTTTTTTTTTTTTTTTGGCTGTTTTTCCACTGTTTCCACTGTTTTTCCACTGTTTCCACTGTCTTTCCACTGTTTTTCCACTGTTTTTCCACTGTTCCACTGTTTTCCACTGTATACTCAGTGTATATATATATAAATAAATATGTTTGGTAGATCACTTTGACTTGGTCATTTTAAAAGTAGCTCCCAAGCTGAAAAAGTGTGGGCACCCCTGCTGAAGCTTAACAGCTAGTCTAGTGCCTCTGATCGTGAGGTCCGTCATCCTGACACTAAGCATCTTCCTCTTTTGTCCTCTCTCACGTTCCGTCCTCCTTCCTCCCTCCCCTCTCTGTCTGTCTATAGAGAAGTTTAACCAAGGTGTGTCTGCTGAGACCAAGAAACAGACCTGGGCTGACATCACAGATCTGGTCAACGATCTGGGAGAGAATTCCAGAGAGGTTTGTATTATTATTATTATTATTATTATTATTATTATTATTATTATTATTATTATTATTATTATTATTATTATTATTATTATTATTATTATTATTATTATTATTATTATTATTATTATTATTATTATTATACATCAGAGTTGCCTCAAACGTCCACTTGGACTCAAGGATGAACTGATTAGATTTTGGTGGTCAACGGGCAAGGTCACTGTGACCTCACGAACGCCATTTTCAAGCTCGGTAACACCATATCTCAGTAACACCTTGACGGAATTTTTTCACATTTGGCTCAAAGGTCAAAGTCTGGACAGACATGGATGTCGACTGGTCGGTCACTTGTTGGCGCAGGCACATATCCGCGGTGCGGTCATTCTAGTTTAAGCAAAAAAGTCAAAATTCTCTGATTCCAGCTTCTAAAAATGTGAACATTTTCTGGTTTCTTTACACCTCTATAACAGTAAAGTAAATATCTTTGGGTTGTGGACAAAACAAGACATTTGAGTCATCTTGGGCTTTGGGAAACACTGAACGTCATTTTTCACCATTTTCTGACATTTTATAGACCAGAACAACTAATCGATTAATCGAGGAAATAGTCGAAAGATTAATCGATAATGAAAATAATCATTAGTTGCTGCCCTAGAACTAGCTTTATTACGAAACCGTAAGTGGTGAGTGAGAGTGGTGGGAAAACGGTAGCAAATGCTGTTTGGTTTGGTATCTGCGGTGTGTTCCAGTGCAACCTTTTGGCCCCGACACCGGCGATGCTTAACAGCTACATACTATTAATCAAAAAGAACACCATCTCTTCCAAATCCTCCATTGAAGATAACGGTATGGCAATTTCCTGAGGCGTCACTATGACGTCCAGTTGTGGGGGGGGGGGGGGGGGGGGGGGCACCTTGAAGGGTGCTATCGGAAGTGGAAGGCCAAGTGATACCACTGCGTCGAGTGGTACAATGCGGTGGAAAAGTGGCAATAGTAGCAGTAGCAGTATACTCGTATGAGCAGTAGGGCTGGATATTGGTTCAAATTTCAAGAATCCATTAGATTCCGATTCACAAGGTTCCAAATTGATTAATCCCGATTCGATTTGATTCGATTCCGATTCGATTAATTTCAATATCGATTTGGTTAGTGATACTAAAACATGTTTTTTGAGCTGTAACCTGAATTACATGACTGTCCAGTTATGTAACACAGGGGTTCCCAACCTTTTTTGCGCGGTGACAAAGGGTAAATAACAGCCTTTTCATCTGTCAATAAAGACACTTTCACAATTATGCACAGTGATTTGATTTCAGCCTATATAATTTCTAAAAGTATATTAATGATCAAACATTTCCATTTATGTAGCCTACAGTATTTATGTTTTTGTTTCAACTACCGTAAATTCCGGACTATAAGCCGCGGCTTTTTTCCCGTTTTTTGGCCCCTGCGGCTTATATAACGGTGCGTCTTATCTATGGATTTTTTCAGAAAAAAAAAAAAAAAAAAAAAAAAATCTCTCTTTTTTAGCACTCTTTCTAACTATAAATCCACTTCTGTTTTAATTTCCTCTCTTGCCCTCTTTTCACCACACCGCGGACACTGTGTGCACTGTAAAAATAAACAACGGTGGTGTTGTGTTATGTTGTTTTGTTGAAATGTTGTAATACGGTAAATGGGAGCTTCCTCAAACAGCCATCTCTTCCCGACAATCCCCTCTGTGCGTGACCACTTACATATGGTAATTACGGTAAGCAAACGGCCACTCGGGCAACAACTCCCTCCCCCGACTACCAGGAGAAAATCACAAACTTCAGCGAATTCACACAAAGGAAGATCAAGGAATATTCACAACAAGACGAGCAGTAGAAGCAACACTCTCACTTACCATGGGGAAGGTACGCAGAAATTCACACGAGGCAGCTTTCAAGTTGAAAGCAGTCAATCTCGCATTAAAAGAGAGCAGCCGCCGATCAAACAGAGCAGCCGCGCGTAACCTGGGCAAAAGGGACTGTCCGTCCGGGGGAGAACTACTGAACAACTCCCTCCCGACTACCAGGAGAAAATCACAAACTTCGGCGAATTCACACAAAGGAAGATCACGGAATATTATAGGAGTGTGAAAACATCCACAATTACCAACGGGTTCCAAAACGCTGGACTGCTGCGGGATGAAGAGGATCACCGCTGCGGGGACTGCCCCCTAGTCCGATACCTCACGAGTCCGATACCTCACGAGTCCGACACCTCATGGTTTTGGGTTAGGGTCTGGGGGAGGTTAGGTTTAGGCGTGGGGGTGGGAGAGGTTAGGTTTTGGGTTAGGGTCTGGGGGATGTTAGGTTTAGGCGTGGGGGTGGGAGAGGTTAGGTTTTGGGTTAGGGTCTGGGGGAAGTTAGCCTCTTTTTTCGGACTCGTGAGGTGTCGGACTCGTGAGGTATCGGACTCGTGCCATGGCACCTGAAGGAGAGAGGAGAGTGGTTGACGAAGCCACCCTGAACCTGTTCGTTTCCGACACTGAAGATGAGGACTTTGGTGGTTTCAGTACGCAGGAAGAAGAGGAAGACGAGGATTAGTGACTTGACTTCTCTGGTTACAGGTTTGCTGCACATATAGCCTATTGTTGTGTGATTTTGTCTGGGGATTAGTGACCTGACTTTTGTTTTGTTTTGTTGAAATGTTAATAAATGGGAGCTTCCCCAAACAGCCATCGCTTTCCCGACATTCCTCTCTGTGCACGAACCCTTTCATATGGTAATTAAACATCAAAACACCCGCGGCTTATAGTCCGGTGCGGCTTATAGAAGAAAAAAATAGTCAATTTTGGTCCCGCGGCTTATACACCGGTGCGTCTTATAGTCCGGAATTTACGGTACAAACATAAATAAACGTCAACTTGAAACTATGTTTCAACTAGCACACACAGCCTATAATATTATAGACTATGTTTATAAAAAAATAAAAATAAAAGATCTCTGGACATATGAATCGATATCAAAGGATTAAAATAAAAATCGATTCAAAATCGACCCAGCCCTAATGAGCAGATGTAGTCATAGTGGTTGTAGCAGTAGTAGAAGCAGTGGTAGTAGTTGTGGTTAAAAAAGCTGGGTATCCATCCTCTGTGTCTCTGTCTCTCAGGTGCGTCAGATCATGAAGAAGTGGGCGGACCTGAAGTGTGATGGGAAGCGGCGCATGGTGGCCCTCAAGGGCCCCAACGGCCACCACCTGAGGAAGAAGAACCTGGGGCCCGTGGAGAAGATGGTCCACAAGATACTACTGATGACTCCTGGAGGAGGTACACAGGGGGGAGGGGGGGCATCAGCCATTTTTCCAATTTCACTATCTCTGCCAGTTTCCTCAAGGCAAATCCAATATTTAATAAGTGAAATATAGGACACTGAAATTGACGTGAAAATGAAGAAGTGTCCTGTCAGAGTACAAAAAGGCCTTGAATATCAGGAGTCAAATTCAAGACGTATGACTTTTTTCACACAGATTTTTTTTTCTCTCCAAATGCTTGGTCTGAAAAAGTAGATGGGCTGTCGATGTCAGATGTCAGAGATGTCATACATACTACAGTCTAGTTTGTCAATTTATTTCGCTGCAGTACTGGTATTATTTTTTCCCTTTTAGACTTATTAAAAATGGTCTTTTAAGTCATTCAATTTGTACTTTAAAAAATGTGCAGATACGTTGGATTTTGATGAGTTTGCCGAAAACCTCAGCGAGCTGCCCAAGAAGCGGCGGCGGCGCAAAGTCCCGCCTCCTCCCACCTACGCCTACCTGGACGCGACGGACTCCAACCCGCTCTCCCTGCCTGGAGGAGGAGCCTCCTTCGACCTGTCGCCTCTCTCCTCGCCCGACAAAGACCTGGGCGGTAAGGAACCAATCAAACAAGCAACACAGTCACAACCAGATTGTGTAGAAGTGTACAGTATTTACAGAGAGCCAACGTCGACGTCACTTCCTTCTTCAACATGCGTACCAGAGACCTTTCTTCCGCCATTTATTTTTCCTCGTAAAATGCTTATAAAAAGTTTTACTCTGTCGAACCAAACGATTCAGCTATATTTAGAAACAGGAGAGGCCATAGAACGTTTCACTCAAGATGGTAGCGTCTTAAGATTGTTTCTCAGGTTTTATCCACATATTCCAGCATTTATGAATGCACCGGTATGTGTGTTTGCATGTATTTACAAACACTGTATATTAGGGCTGTGCCGATTCACTTATCTCCCGATTCGATACTATCACGATACTTGGGTGCCGATTCGATATATATTGCGATTCTTAAGTATTGCGATTCTACGATTATTGCGATTCCATATTACGATTTATTGCGATTTTTGTTTCTTTTTTTCTTTTTCTTTTTTCACTTTGTTTGCTTTTTTACACTAGATTAGAACATGGGAAAATTTAATCATACACTTCTAGAGACTATAGAGGGAATGCGAACACGCCCCCTCAGCCGGACTGAGCAGCACTGAGTGTCAAATTTCCAAAACAAACGTGGCTTCCGCCAGGGGTAGTAGCGAAACCACGGCTAATATAAACGATTATCTGCTTAAATTAAAGGCAGTTGGACTCGAATGTGACCCGTACAGCTTGCCAAAGAACCAGTGGTCCATGGACGTAGACATGTGGCCAGGAATAGGGTTTCCTGACATTTATATGTACTTAATATCGACGCCGGGGAAATACACAAACCAAAGCATGAAAGCATACAAGAGCCTGGACGCGTGGTCGTACTTCAAGGCTGGATTTGTTGGCGACATTAAAGTAACGAGGACAGCAATGGATATTCTGGTTGTATGTGGAGAGGTAAATATTTATTTTATTACAACTTTTATTAAGAAAAATATAGCATACGCTGTCACTAACACACGCTAGCTTTGTTCATAGTGAACACTGTCACTCATGTAACGTTATATCTGTGCAGGTAAAACACAGCCAGAGAATGAATGAGCCCTCATTGAAACCCTGGATAGCTGCAGAGAATACCGGGACCGTTTCATTAGCTTTCGGCAGCCTGTAAAAAGATACCTCCGACGCCTTGTTGAATCTATTTTTACAGTCAATGGCACAACAGCACTTTCCCATTTTCGTTGTTTTCTCGCGGAAGCTGAACGCTAAACACCGTGACCCGGCGGCGCCACCTGGCTTGTTTAGACGTTTTGACACTCACTGCAGCTGAGTGGGCGTACCCGCACTGACTGTCGCGTCCGTGACGTCACGTGCATTCCCTCTATATTATATCATGAGTAGGGCTGGGCGATATAGTTAAAAAGTATATTGATATAACATCTTTCATATCAGTCTATATCGCTAATTATTGATAATTTTAATTACCTGTTTTTATTAATAAATAAACATGAGAAGAAAAAGGTTGCATTTAGCCACTTTATTTTGAACCACCTTATTTTCAAGGCACATAGGTAGGTCTAATTTGTCACACACACACACACACACACACACACACACATGCTCTGAGTGTAACTGCAAGCATTATTTACAGACATGGTGACGTTTTACTTTGATGACAGCCTAGCGTTGCCAGCCTTCTAAAAAAACGTTTGGAGGGCGACCGTGCTGGGGACCGCGCGCCATTAGTTGGGCGAGAAAAAGCCTTGCCTCGCTGAAAATGCGGTACATTTCTCCATATCAGTTGTATATACCCATCAAGACTCCGCCCAAGCAGAATACATAAAGTCATAAGCTGTGTGCTCAATAGATGACACAATGAGTTATTCCTGTGCCAAAGTACAAGTAAAACCTTTCCAACACTTTGTCTCTGCTCACAGAAGGGAATTGAGCTGCGGGTGCCCCGCAGCTCAGTTCACTGCAAAGTAACGTTGCAGACGTCTGTATTTGTGAAATTGGTGTCTTAACACATTGACTGCCAGCTGTTTTTTTTTGCTGTAGGTAGCTTCTGCCAAGCCGTTTTTTGAGGATTCTGGCTCATTTTACAAGAGCCGAGGATTCGTTTCAGCTTGGACTTTGTGAACATACAATATCTCAAAAGTACTAATAGAATGTGTACTTTCTCTGTCTAAAAGAGTTAGTTTGTAGAGTTAGTAGTTATGTAAGCATTAGCAGTTGAATACAGCATGGTTTTAGCGTCAGAAAAAATATTCAGAGATAAACGGCTTTTTGTGAAATTGGATAGAACAGTCACTTTAACCATTCATTTTTGGCTCTCTCTCTCTCCCTCCCCCTCTCGCTCTCTCTCTCTCTCCCTCCCTCTCGCTCTCCCTCCCTCTCTCTCTCTCTCTCTCTCTCTCTCTCTCTCCCTCCCTCTCGCTCTCCCTCCCTCTCTCTCTCTCTCCCTCCCTCTCGGGAGGGAGACGCACTAGGTTTAATCCTAGTGAGAGGGGGAGAGGGAGAGAGAGAGAGAGAGAGAGGGAGGGAGAGAGAGAGAGCGAGAGAGAGAGAGAGAGAGAGGGAGAGAGCGAGAGGGAGAGTTGCTTCAACTCCTCCCTCCGTGGGCGTTCTTCTTGGCTGCAGCGCCGTGTAACAAGCACTTTCCTACCTGTGCAAATTCACTTTCTCATACTCTCGACCTCTCAAATAAATTTCTGAATAGAAATTAAATTACTCTAAATTAGAGCGAAAAAGAAACAAAAAAGAATGGGTTGAAAATCCCATTCTAAAAGCCTTTTATGGCTGTTTCCAATTTGGTGCTATTTTGCAAGGCAAAATGGCCTGCTGCTTGTCACCAGCCTCACTGCCCCGCTGCCGCTGTGCCTGGCTGTGCCTGTCTGCGTGGCCGCTCCCCGAGGAAGCCCGGCTGGACTCGCCCGCCTCCCGGAGCCCTGGCCGAGAGCTCCGATGAAGCCCCTGCGACTCTGGTCATATTTACGCTGCGTGCCTCAAAGTGTGCTCCATCCGCAATCCACGATGCAAGTTTGCAATCCCGCACCGCCAGCAATCAACGCGAAAACGAAAGCGCCTCCGCCAATCCATTTTCATGAGAATGGAAATGGATCACACTGCTTTTTGCTTGCCTTCCTACTTCCTTGTCGCCACTTAGTGGGTCGGTGGAATGGGTTGTACACGTTGTACACGTCCAATACTTATATAAGATATGTAAAAGGGTTAGATGCACAACCCCCCGTTAAAAAAAAAAATCGATGCCAAGGACGTGTTTACACGTTGTTGGCAGTCAACAGCTGGATTCTGAAAACGTGTTTACACGTTGTTGGCAGTGAATGTGTTAACATTAACGTTAATTTCCCGGGCGCTTATTAATAGAACACATGTTAACACGTTACGTTAACACGAATGGAAACTCGCCCACATTGAATTCTTTAACGCCGGGTGAGATCAAACGAGTGGCGTCAGCGGAGGACTAAAATGCGAGACTCGATCATTAGCCAGGAATGGGTCTCGCGCTACTTTTGCATGCTAAAATAAAGCTGATAATGTACAATTTGATTCAAGGTGGGAAAAACCCTTTCAGAGTACAACCCAAACTGTCTATTTTGCTGCAACTCGACAGTGCTGCATCCAGGAAATGTCGGGACTCTCGGCTCTGGATCAAGGGATATGATTAGTTGTGTGTGAGTGGGGGCGGGTGCACTCGGAGTTTGTCTGTTAAATGATTGGCTGTTTCCGTGTCACTTGTACTAACAAGGTACATGATTGGCTGTATGAGCCACGGAGCAGAGGGAAGCGCTCTAATATGCTGGATGAAAGTGGTAACATTTCATACATAAACAGAAAAAATGCGATTATCGATTCTGGAATAAAAGATTGATTCAAAAAATCGTGACATTAAAAATCGCGATACTCAAGTGAATCGATTTTTCCCCCCACCCCTACTGTATATGTGTGTTTGTCTGGGACTAGTCCATGGTCCAATTACAATCAGAGAAGCAAGATACTTTACTTCAATAAATGTTACTTAGAAATGTAGAAAATCACTGATCTCATCTTAACAAAATATGCTTTAATTCCAGAAATACAGTTAGCTATGGGGGTTTACTGTTTTAGAATGTGCATCACGTCTGTAGTATTGTCAGAGTAACTGTTACTGTATCACAGTATTTGTGACTGCACTGAGTACCTGGTACTGTATCACAGTATTTGTGACTGCACTGAGTACCTGGTACTGTATCACAGTATTTGTGACTGCACTGAGTACCTGGTACTGTATCACAGTATTTGTGACTGCACTGAGTACCTGGTACTGTATCACAGTATCTGTGACTGCACTGAGTACCTGGTACTAGGGATGTCAACGGTTAACCGTTAATCGATTAACCGTCGCTAACGTCGTTGTTCGGTTATTGCTGTCGGTCTATCAGTTAATATATTTTTTTTTTTTTTTTTTTTTTTTTTACACGTTTTTTGAGTTTCCTTGCAGATTTTGCACAGTGTTTTGCATCATGCAACTATTTTGTTCAAATTTTGTTCAATTGTTGGCAGCAAATCGAAATAGGCTATATTTTGTTTAAGTTTTTATGCTGCAAAAGACAGTAGGCCTAATGTGAAAAAATCAAAAGAAATAACAGATTGTTGTTGTTGTAATGTTTACATAAACAGGAAATAAAGCTCTCAAAAATATATTTCCTTGTCATCCATATAAGAGCCAGAATGATTTTGGAATGATTACCTGATCAAAATGTGGCAATAAACTTATAAATTTCAGCAAAGCCAACAAAAAATAAAGGCATAATTCTAACACAAAAAGCATTAACATTTCAGCATCTAAATAGACACGCCTTGTTTGGGCATGAGCTCATTGAGTAAATAGACAATTTTTTTTTTTATATTAAAAAATTATGAATTAACCGATAGGTTAATCGATTATTAGCGTCGGTTAATCGAAAGTGAAATTAACCGAAAATTGACATCCCTACCTGGTACTGTATCACAGTATTTGTGACTGCACTGAGTACCTGGGTGGTGATGTGATGTGATGCTGCTGCTGTTTTACAGGCGATCCGTTCCACTCCTCTGACTTCGATTATGACCTGGCTGAAGACGGAGGAGGTGAGAATCTTTTTTTTCTTCCTTCTGATTTCCCCCCATTTTCTTCCCGATTGTACTTGGCCAATTTCCCCCCTGCTGCCCCAGTCGCTGCTCCATCCCCTCTGCCGATCTGGGGAGAGTCGTAGACTAGCACCATGCTTCCTCCGACACACAGTAGTGGGGAGCTTCACGTAGCACGGACGTAGCACGTTGGAAGGATCACGCTATTCCCACCAGTTCCCTCCAGCCCCGAACAGGCACCCCGACCGAGGCATAAAACTGATTCACGTTCATGAAGATTATCCTGCTGAACACAAATGACCGCTCCCATAAACTTTTGTTAACCACACAGACCTTATTTTATGCATTTACCGTAAATTCCGGACTATAAGCCGCACCTTTTTCCCCATTTTTTGGCCTTTTTTGGCCCCTGCGGCTTATATAACGGGGCGGCTTATCTATGGATTTTTTCAAAAAAAATAAATAAATAAATAAATCTCTCTTTTTTAGCACTCTTTCTAACTATAAATCCACTTCTGTTTTAATTTCCTCTCTTGCCCTCTTTTCACCACACTGTATGACACTGTATGACACTGTATGACACTGTGTGCACTGTAAATAACAACACAGGTGGTGTTGTGTTATGTTGTTTTGTTGAAATGTTAATAAATGGGAGCATTACATGGTAATTAAACATTAAAACACAATAAAAAAAAAAAAACATTAAAACACCCGCGGCTTATAGTCCGGTGCGGCTTATATAAGAAAAAAATAGTCAACTTTGAAGGTGCGGCTTATACACCGGTGCGCCTTATAGTCCGGAATTTACGGTAAGTGAAATCCCCATTCTAAAACCCCGTTGACTTTTCCCCGTAAGATTCAGGAAGTTCCGGGACTTCCGCCTTCAAAAACATGTCATCCCTGTGGTTCTCTATTGGGGCCGTAATAACCAGGTGGGTTTTGTTTGTGTTGTCTTCCAGACCACACCATGGATTTCGGCAGCCCCATTGACGATGACGACTCGATGTTCGCGTACCGCCCGTCGTTCCCCGTTCCCCCCTCCGCCTCTCTGGACCCTCTGCCTGACGACGCGCTGTTCCGGAGCCGGCCCGTCCACACCTACTCCCGCAACAGCCAGGGCCACGCCTCCTCCAAGCCTCCGCCCCCTGCTGGCCCCGCCCCCTCCACCTCCAACAGCCAGGGCTACGCCTCCTCCCAGCCCCCCGCTGGCCCCGCCCCCTCCACCTCCAACAGCCAGGGCTACGCCTCCTCCGGCTACACCTCCTCCAAGCCCCTGCCCCCCGCTGGCCCTGCCCCCTCCAGCTCAGACCCCCCTGCTGCTTCTCCTCTGTCACAGTCCCCCTCCAATACCATCTCCTCCTCTGCTCCCCCCTCCTCTGCTCCCCCCTCCTCTTCCTCCTCTGCTCCCCCCTCCTCTGCTCCCCCCTCCTCTTCCTCCTTTGCCCCCCACCCCCTCTCCATCGCCCCTCGCCCCCCCCTCCCCATCTCTTTTGCCGCCATCCTCACTTCCTCTCACTCTGCACCCTCGTTCTCCTCACTCCCTCCTCCTGCTCCTCTTCCTCCCTACCCTGTCGCTGTCTTCTCTTCCTCTGTTGTTGCTCCTCCCCCTCCTCCTCCTCCTCCTCCTCCTCCTCCTCCCCGCCTCTCCTCCGCCGCCTCCCACCGACCACTCCCCCCCCCTCCTCCTCCTCCTTCCTCCTCCTCCTCCTCCTCCTCCTCGCTCCCCCCCCCTTCTTCTTCTCCCCCTCTCCTCGGACCCGCTCCCGGCCGGCGCGTCCTCCGGCCGCTCCGGGGAGCAGGTGGCCCAGATGGCCGGGCAGAGCCTGCGGCAGCAGCAGGCCGGCAGGCTGCTCCTGGCCTCGGTGTCTCACTCCATGGAGACACTGGCCCAGTCTCTGCAGCTGCTGGTGGAGACTCAGCAGGAGTTTGTCCAGGAGTCTCTGTCTCTGCAGAGAGAGACCGTGGACATCCTGAGGGACTTCTCCAGCACCGCCCTCGCCATGCTGCAAGACAAGGGCCACGCCGGACCAAGGCCCGCCTCGCACTTCTGAGAGGCGGGGCTAGAGGTCTTTCACCAGTCCAAACTGATGGACCCAGACCCGACTGGACCCGTCTATTATTAGAACGCTGAGACCCGGACCCGATTGGACCCGTCTATTATTAGAAAGCTGAGACCCGGACCCGACCCGGAGTAAACTTCTTTTGAATGGACCTGAAACCCGTCCGTCCGGGTCCTCGGGGGTTGGGGCATACCCAAAGACCTCTAGGCGGAGGTGAACGAACTAGTAGATTTTTTTTGAAAGAGACTACGGGGGCAGGATGGGAAGGAGCCACAAGTCGAGCGTGGCAGGGCTGCAACTAACGATTATTTTCCTTATCAATCAATTATTATCGATAATCTGTCGATTATTTTCTGGACTAATCAATTGGTCGTTTCGCCTATAAAATGTCACAAAATGGTAAACAATGTATCACTTTTGATTTTGATCACGGTCAAGCCCGCAACGGCAAGGTAAATCACTTCCGGGAATCTTCGAAATAAAATTAGCAACTTATTGTATTCACCGAATGAACCAAGCAGGCCTGCCTCATTGCACGGTCCAAATCTTGGTCAAAATTGGCCCTTTTCAGCGTGTAGGTTGCCAGCTCGGAAGTCATTGTTGTTACTCGTGACGGTGAGTTTGAAAACGGTATAGATAGATAGTGCATAGCAGTCCTTCTGAAATAGACCGCACCATTGGCAGGCTTTATAGCCACAGATAGACTACTTCCATTTTATCCTGACCAACCATCCACAACCCAAAGAGAATCAGTTTACTGTCATAGAAGACGAAATCAACCTGAAAATATTCATATTTAAGAAGCTGGAACGAGAGAATTCGAGGATTTTATTTTTCTTAAAAATGAGTCTAAAGGATTGAATCAATTACGGAAATATTTGACGATTAATTCCCTGTCGATCGATTAATTAATGGACTAAATGGTTGCAGCTCTAGAGTGCAGGTCAACTTCGTGGCTGCCGAGTGTGCAGATGAGCAGCGTGGAGAGACTGGGGCTGTTGGACAGAAAGCCTGAGAGGAGAGAAGCGGACAGACGCACCTGCTCTTCCAACACTATCTGTTGGTTGGAGAAGGAACCTGTCGGTGCTCCGTTCTCCTCAGGAGGAACTCGAGCGCCGCCTCCTCTTCAGAACGGACTCTTCCCCCAACTTCAAGAGCAGCGGGGGGACATCACTGCCCTTTTTTCTTTTCTTTTCTACCTTATCACTTAGTTATCAACCTGAAGGACAGGACCTTCTGGTTGTCTCTCTTAGCAGTGTGCTCACAGCTGAGCTTTGTGTTTGAGCAGCAGAGAAGACCTTCTGGTTGTCTCTCTTAGCAGTGTGCTCACAGCTGAGCTTTGTGTTTGAGCAGCAGAGAAGAGCTCCTATCTGATCACGGCTTCACACGCGCACAGGCCGACATTTTTTAAATGCTCCTCCTCACCTCACTGAATTACAAGTTCCACGGGATTCCACAGCAGAGGCTGAGCAGCGAGTTAAAACGGACCTGCTTTAGTTAAGGTGGGAGAGATCTTCAAGTCACATCATCCCCTTCCAGAGGAAAACACACACACACACTGTGACACACACACTTGTGTGTCAACACACACTCTCATGAAGATACACCAGATGATGGAGGGACGGACTCTTGACGTTGGTGTGATGTTCTTGCTGAGTGTGCTGGACACTTTGTTTTACTGGACGAGAGCCAGTGAAAGCAGCAGGAGAGAGAGAGAGAGAGAGAGAGACTGCAGAAGACTGTAATGTGAACAGAATATAAAAATACTAATCCTGAAAGTAAACCCCCAAAGCTACCTGCTTCAGCCACCAGCTAACTGGTGACCTGGATTCATCCTTGAGACCGGCTGATTGGCTAACTGGTGTCCTCGATTCACCCTGGAGACCGGCTGATTGGCTAACTGGTGACCTGGATTCACCCTTGAGACCGGCTGATTGGCTAACTGGTGTCCTGGATTCACCCTGGAGACCGGCTGATTGGCTAACTGGTGACCTGGATTCACCCTTGAGACCGGCTGATTGGCTAACTGGTGTCCTGGATTCACCCTGGAGACCGGCTGATTGGCTAACTGGTGTCCTGGATTCACCCTGGAGACCGGCTGATTGGCTAACTGGTGACCTGGATTCACCCTGGAGACCAGCTGATTGGCCTGAACGCTCTGCATCCCTTCACACAATCTGACTATATGGGAAGAAACTGGGATAAAGTAACGATGCAATGCTTCACAGCACAACATAAACAGTCAATAGAACGACACTAGCTATATCAAGTTACACTAAAGATATAAAACTAGTGAATTGGTCAGATCAGAATGGGGAAAGAACTGCAATGAAGTAAATGTAAAATTTCAACCAATCTATGGAAAATGTCCACCAATCTAAGCAGAATTCTTCTCAACAAGGTTTCCTCTGAATATTGATTGTACCTGTAACTGGGCAAACGGTAAGCAGCAATAACACTGCCACCCTGAACATTCAAACACTCAACTGTGGCCGATGGGTCAGAAGCCTAATTAACTGCATTTTTCCTTGGGAGATTCCCAGTTAGTCTGCTGCTGCCTTGCTCAAGGGCAGCGTGGCTGTTTCCTCATCCAGTGAGTGTCTGAGGCAGGATTTGGCTGTGGCTACTACATTTGTCTGTTGCAACAGAAAATTCCTTTTGAACTAATCGTGTTTGGCAGGAGGAAGAAGTTGAAGTTGTCGAGTTTACTGCTGATTTTCTGATCTACTAGCTACTTCTCTCTCATTATTTCTCTTGCTTTCCAGACGGCCAAAAGTTTGCCAATGAAAATGTCACGTCAAAGATGAATTAAGAGTGATTTAGCTGTGTAACATCTGGAAGAACAATATCCTCTGCAAAATTTGACAAATGAATCAAAATGAAGAATTCTATGGAACTCTCGGTCATCTGTCTGACAGTGATCCTGCTCGTTCAACGGCCTTCATGTTTGCTTTCCCAGGATCCTCAGCGCCTTCCTTTTTTTTTCAAACCCAAATTGAAACACTGTTTTAAAGACGTGAGAGAAGAGAATGTGTTATAAAGATTTGATTATGAGTGTGTGTGCGCATGTGTGTGTGTGTGTGCGTCTGCGTGTGTGTGTGTGTGTGTGAGCGCCCCCTGGTTGTGAGGTGTCTGGGTACGAGCGTCAGCTGAGAAGGCTGAGAAGGCTGAAATGAAAGTGAAAGGAGGTTATTATTGTTCTTTTGTTTTTCATCTGTACTGAGGGGATTCTAATGTTTTTGTTGTTGTTTTTGTTATTTTTGTTTTTTAGATTTCTGTCATTGATCAAGGCTGGGTTCAGTTCACTTTCAGTTCAGTTCATCACTCGTTTGGCGGGGAGGGGAACTGGGGGGGGGGAATAGCATGATCCTCCAATGCTCTACTACGTCCTGCCGGTGAAATCCCTCGCTGTCAGGTGGAAAAAAAGCAGGCCGGCGACTGCACATGTATCGGAGGAAGCATGGTGCTAGTCTAACAACTCTCCCCAGATCAGCAGAGGGGGCGGAGCAACGACAGGGACGGCTTGACAGAGGGAAGTAGTAGATGAAGTTAATAGTGGAGCGACGCTCGCAGCATTTAGACTCGAGACATTTTCACACAGCGACGGGAAAAGATAATCATAAAGAGAATAACAAAGTCTGTAATGGACTGAGCTGGAAGTGGACTGAGCCTCGCTGGGTGAAGGTTTAGGATCTGTTTACTCACGTGCACAGAGGCTCCCGGCTAGGGAACCCATAGTGGCTGTTTCATGCACAGGATTCCTACATATTTCTGCAAACATGGGGAACTTGCCAGATTGCCCGAACAGGGGTCACATGGGTCCTAGAAATCCTTGTGAAAGTTTGTGAATTTGAGAAAATGAAATCAAGACCTTTTTGAAAGAGCTTGAATTTATATATTTTGTGCAAGAATAGAAATTGAAGTTCTTTTGAGACTTTTTTTAAAAAACTTACGTTATAAAGCCGCTCTCTTTTTAATTGTTGTCTGTGAACTTGTGTAAAGCCTGCTAGTTCTGATGATAAAAATCCTCATTGTTGTAACGGTAATTAACCTTGAGGGAATTAACCCGGGAAAGTCCTTGAATTTGATGTTTAAGAAGGTGTGGGAATCCTGTCATCAATTTGAAAAATGCGTAAAAAAACATGATGGTTGGTTGACGGTGGTGTTAGAGCCCTGTTGTCTCATATTCTGTTTCCCCCCCACTGTAAGGAATAATCTGAATCTAACATCCAATCAAGATGTCACGTGTGGAAAGGAAATAATTTGAAATGGAGCCTGTAGGAATCCTGTCTTCAGTTGAGGTTAAACCTGCCTGTGGAGGCACAACTGTACTTTATTGTATTTTAAATATTACGGTGCTGAAAATGGAAACGAGATGTTGTGCATTAGAACCAGGGTGATGGCCTACTCTTCTTCTCTTCTTATCAAATTGTGCTCTTCAGTATCTTAGGGACAGCCTGTAATGCCCCCTGCTGTCTGTCTGCTGTAGCACCGGGCCTTGTGACGTGTTTCCTACAAACAAATCCTGAGAATAAAATGAATTTATTGTAAAAGAGAAAAGAAAAAGTTGTGTGACTGTTTCCTGCTGTGGGGGATTTGGAGAGATGGGGCGAAAGGGACAGCAGACAGGAAAGAGCAGGGCATCTAGACAGGAAAGAACAGGACATCTAGACAGGAAAGAACAGGACATCTAGACAGGAAAGAACAGGACATCTAGACAGGAAAGAACAGGACATCTAGACAGGAAAGAACAGGACATCTAGACAGGAAAACAGGACATCTAGACAGGAAAGAGCAGGGCATCTAGACAGGAAAGAACAGGACATCTAGACAGGAAAGAACAGGACATCTAGACAGGAAAGAGCAGGGCATCTAGACAGGAAAGAACAGGACATCTAGACAGGAAAGAACAGGACATCTAGACAGGAAAGAACAGGACATCTAGACAGGAAAGAGCAGGGCATCTAGACAGGAAAGAACAGGACATCTAGACAGGAAAGAACAGGACATCTAGACAGGAAAGAGCAGGACATCTAGACAGGAAAGAACAGGACATCTAGACAGGAAAGAACAGGACATCTAGACAGGAAAGAACAGGACGTCTAGACAGGAAAGAACAGGGCATCTAGACAGGAAAGAACAGGGCATCTAGACAGGAAGGAACAGGACATCTAGACAGGAAAGAACAGGACATCTAGACAGGAAAGAACAGGGCATCTAGACAGGAAAGAACAGGACATCTAGACAGGAAAGAACAGGACGTCTAGACAGGAAAGAACAGGACATCTAGACAGGAAAGAACAGGACATCTAGACAGGAAAGAACAGGGCATCTAGACAGGAAAGAACAGGACATCTAGACAGGAAAACAGGACATCTAGACAGGAAAGAGCAGGGCATCTAGACAGGAAAGAACAGGACATCTAGACAGGAAAGAACAGGACATCTAGACAGGAAAACAGGACATCTAGACAGGAAAGAGCAGGGCATCTAGACAGGAAAGAACAGGACATCTAGACAGGAAAGAACAGGACATCTAGACAGGAAAGAACAGGACATCTAGACAGGAAAGAACAGGACATCTAGACAGGAAAGAACAGGACATCTAGACAGGAAAGAACAGGGCATCTAGACAGGAAAGAACAGGACATCTAGACAGGAAAGAACAGGACATCTAGACAGGAAAGAACAGGGCATCTAGACAGGAAAGAACAGGACATCTAGACAGGAAAGAACAGGACATCTAGACAGGAAAGAACAGGACATCTAGACAGGAAAGAACAGGACATCTAGACAGGAAAGAACAGGACATCTAGACAGGAAAGAACAGGGCATCCAGGACATCTAGACAGGAAAGAACAGGGCATCTAGACAGGAAAGAACAGGACATCTAGACAGGAAAACAGGACATCTAGACAGGAAAGAGCAGGACATCTAGACAGGAAAGAACAGGACATCTAGACTGCAATGAGGCCAAAATGGATAGGACTAGCAAACCGTGTTGAAGTTGTCAGTATAAAGACTTGTAGAAATCAGATGCTTACACCCACACTGAGGAACAGCTGAGCGGGATGAGCAGCTGTTTGTTTGTTTCTGCATGGCGGACTGAGTGTCGGTTCGATTCCCGATGGAGGAGCGATGTTCCTCAAACCCGTCTCCCATCTCTCTAAGATGGCTGGAAACACACCTGCAGACAGAGCGCCTCCTACAGACAGATAGTCAACCCACCCGAGCCCCAGTCACCCTTGAATGGCAACAGCCAGAGGAAAGAGTGAAAACCGCTGAGAAAACCACTTTTAAGAAGTCTGACCTGATGGCACAGAGGTTCAGCTTGCTGCTCTGCAGTATTGATGCCTCAATCACTTTTGAGGTCATGGGTTCAAGTCTCAGTCACTTTTGAATCACGACAGCCTCAGAGGAAATGGACAAAAGCACCCAGACATTAGCTCCTCCTCCTGCTCCTCTTCCTCCCTACCCTGTCGCTGTCTTCTCTTCCTCTGTTGTTGCTCCTCCCCCTCCTCCTCCTCCTCCTCCTCCTCCTCCCCGCCTCTCCCCCGGCAACAACCAGAGGAAAGAGACAAAAAGCGCCCAGACATTAGCTATGTCCAACCGAGTCTACTTAACTATTTCTAAATGGACTAAAAGCTAAAATATAGCCTTTTCCAGATTTTGACCTATAGCCAGACACTTCAAAAGTCATACAGTGAGAAATACAGCATCAGTAGCAGTGCCTTTGTGGTTCACTGTCTATGTCTGCTGCCACCAGAGGGAGAGGTTGTGTGTTCTAAGCTGGAACGTGAACAGACTGAACTTTCATCTGTGCTTTTTGAGGCAGCAAAGTTATTTGTATTTGAATAAAAGTGGAAATAGGCGTAA
>NC_139642.1:14853679-14858679 GCF_964638095.1 Poromitra crassiceps | reverse complement strand
TTGGCCGAACTCTCTTAGTCTCGCTCTCTCTCAGTGTCTCTCTATGTCTCTCGCTCACATGAAAGTGAGGCTTCCTTCAGGTACAATCAGGACATTCCGCTTGGGTGGTGGTGGTGGTGATCGTTTAAACTCTGGTGTCACTCCACATTTACTCTTTAGGCTTTAGGGCAAGGTGTCACAATAGTCTACTGGAAACCCCCCCTACACACACACACACACACACACACACACACACACACACACACACACACACCAGCTTTATGTTGATTGACAGCTTAAATGTAACATTTTAAAAACCAGACAGGTCAAACCTTTTGCAGTGGGATTTTGGCCCAACTCTCTTAGTCTCGCTCTCTCTCAGTGTCTCTCTATGTCTCTCGCTCATATGAAAGTGAGGCTTCCTTCAGGTACAATCAGGACATTCAGCTTGGGTGGTGGTGGTGGTGGTCTCTTAAACCTGTGCTAAAACTCTTGTGTCACTCCACATTTACTCTTTAGGCTTTAGAGCAAGGTGTCACAATAGTCTACTGGAAGTCCCCCCCCCCCCCCCCCCCCACACACAGACACCAGCTTTATGCTGATTGACAGCTGAAATGTAACATTTTAAAAACCAGACAGGTCAAACTTTTGGCAGCGGGATTTTGGCCGAACTCTCTTAGTCTCGCTCTCTCTCAGTGTCTCTCTATGTCTCTCGCTCACATGAAAGTGAGGCTTCCTTCAAGTACAATCAGGACATTCCGCTTGGGTGGTGGTGGTGGTGGTGATCGTTTAAACTCTGGTGTCACTCCACATTTACTCTTTAGGCTTTAGGGCAAGGTGTCACAATAGTCTACTGGAAACCCCCCCTACACACACACACACACACACACACACACACACACACCAGCTTTATGTTGATTGACAGCTTAAATGTAACATTTTAAAAACCAGACAGGTCAAACCTTTTGCAGTGGGATTTTGGCCCAACTCTCTTAGTCTCGCTCTCTCTCAGTAGTTGTGTTTCCATTACCCTCAGAAATGCGCAAAATCTAAATATCGCAATAGAAATTGGGTAATGGAAACACGTGAATTTCGAAAAACCTCCCAAATATCGCAAAAAGTTTTTTTGCTCTCATGAGGTGGTTTTTCAGACGTGTCGATATAGCAGTTTATCGCAAAAGTGTAATGGAAACACATTTTTCGCATTTGCACGTCATGTGACCCATATTATCCCTTGGAAAAGGAGCGGAAAATAAGTTTGGTAAGTAAGGTTCGATAGCCGTGTCAAAACCTCCGCAGCAAGTGGAAAACTTTGAAGCAACGCTACCTAGCAGAAAGACGAGTGTTGTGCAAAAGCGTAGCCGGGCAAATTAGATAATGTTTAATGGCAGAAATCGGTCCATGGTGACAGCAGGCTGCCTGTGTGCGCGCATTTGGCACAGCGGCGAGATGAGAGGATGAAAAGCACACACTGGTGCGGTGGTGCTGTCTGAAGTGAATACAGTGACTGTGAGTAGGCTAATACATTGCACACGTTTCAGGTGCAATTATAGAACCAAATCAGCCTTTTCCCCCCTCCATCTCTAAATCGGACCAGTTGTAGGCTATTAGGCTACCTTTTTTCCTCTGCCTGTCGCGCTGACTGCATTCACGCAGCCAGCAACATTTTGCGACTCATTTTCTTTTGAATTGATAATCAGGCTCGTTTATATGCATTGTAACTTCATGTTGGGATTTCCATTGACCATTGGTTGGATTTGAGCATGCAGGGGACGGGATATGGGGCAGATCCCCGTGCGTAATCACTGTGGCAGCTGCTGCAACGGGGAATCACTCAAACGCAACTTCAATGGAAACGCCTACAAGTCGCAATTGTACATTGTCGAAGTTGTAGAAATATCGCAATTCTTTTGCGAAAAACTGTAATGGAAACACAGCTAGTGTCTCTCTATGTCTCTCGCTCATATGAAAGTGAAGCTTCCTTCAGGTACAATCAGGACATTCAGCTTGGGTGGTGGTGGTGGTGCTCGCTTAAACCTGTGCTAAAACTCTGGTGTCACTCCACATTTACTCTTTAGGCTTTAGGGCAAGGTGTCACAATAGTCTACTGGTACCCCCCCCCCCCCCCCACACACACACACACACCAGCTTTATGTTGATTGACAGCTGAAATGTAACATTTTAAAAACCAGACAGGTCAAACTTTTTGCAGCGGGATTTTGGCCGAACTCTCTTAGTCTCGCTCTCTCTCAGTGTCTCTCTATGTCTCTCGCTCATATGAAAGTGAGGCTTCCTTCAGGTATAATCAGGACATTCAGCTTGGGTGGTGGTGGTGGTGGTGGTGGTGGTCTCTTAAACCTGTGCTAAAACTCTTGTGTCACTCCACATTTACTCTTTAGGCTTTAGAGCAAGGTGTCACAATAGTCTACTGGTACCCCCCCCCCCCCCCCCCCCACCCACCAGCTTTATGCTGATTGACAGCTGAAATGTAACATTTTAAAAACCAGACAGGTCAAACTTTTGGCAGCGGGATTTTGGCCGAACTCTCTTAGTCTCGCTCTCTCTCAGTGTCTCTCTATGTCTCTCGCTCACATGAAAGTGAGGCTTCCTTCAAGTACAATCAGGACATTCCGCTTGGGTGGTGGTGGTGGTGGTGATCGTTTAAACTCTGGTGTCACTCCACATTTACTCTTTAGGCTTTAGGGCAAGGTGTCACAATAGTCTACTGGAAACCCCCCCTACACACACACACACACACACACACACACACACACACACACACACACACACACACACACACACACACACACACACACACACACACCAGCTTTATGTTGATTGACAGCTTAAATGTAACATTTTAAAAACCAGACAGGTCAAACCTTTTGCAGTGGGATTTTGGCCCAACTCTCTTAGTCTCGCTCTCTCTCAGTGTCTCTCTATGTCTCTCGCTCATATGAAAGTGAGGCTTCCTTCAGGTACAATCAGGACATTCAGCTTGGGTGGTGGTGGTGGTGCTCGCTTAAACCTGTGCTAAAACTCTGGTGTCACTCCACATTTACTCTTTAGGCTTTAGGGCAAGGTGTCACAATAGTCTACTGGAAACCCCCCCTACACACACACACACACACACACACACACACACACACACACACACACACCAGCTTTATGTTGATTGACAGCTTAAATGTAACATTTTAAAAACCAGACAGGTCAAACCTTTTGCAGTGGGATTTTGGCCCAACTCTCTTAGTCTCGCTCTCTCTCAGTGTCTCTCTATGTCTCTCGCTCTATGAAAGTGAGGCTTCCTTCAGGTACAATCAGGACATTCAGCTTGGGTGGTGGTGGTGGTGCTCGCTTAAACCTGTGCTAAAACTCTGGTGTCACTCCACATTTACTCTTTAGGCTTTAGGGCAAGGTGTCACAATAGTCTACTGGTACCCCCCCCCCCCCCACACACACACACACACCAGCTTTATGTTGATTGACAGCTGAAATGTAACATTTTAAAAACCAGACAGGTCAAACTTTTTGCAGCGGGATTTTGGCCGAACTCTCTTAGTCTCGCTCTCTCTCAGTGTCTCTCTATGTCTCTCGCTCATATGAAAGTGAGGCTTCCTTCAGGTATAATCAGGACATTCAGCTTGGGTGGTGGTGGTGGTGGTGGTGGTCTCTTAAACCTGTGCTAAAACTCTTGTGTCACTCCACATTTACTCTTTAGGCTTTAGAGCAAGGTGTCACAATAGTCTACTGGTACCCCCCCCCCCCCCCCCCCCCCCCCACCAGCTTTATGCTGATTGACAGCTGAAATGTAACATTTTAAAAACCAGACAGGTCAAACTTTTGGCAGCGGGATTTTGGCCGAACTCTTTTAGTCTCGCTCTCTCTCAGTGTCTCTCTATGTCTCTCGCTCACATGAAAGTGAGGCTTCCTTCAAGTACAATCAGGACATTCCGCTTGGGTGGTGGTGGTGGTGGTGATCGTTTAAACTCTGGTGTCACTCCACATTTACTCTTTAGGCTTTAGGGCAAGGTGTCACAATAGTCTACTGGAAACCCCCCCTACACACACACACACACACACACACACACACACACACACACACACACACACACACACACACACACACACACACACACACACACACACACCAGCTTTATGTTGATTGACAGCTGAAATGTAACATTTTAAAAACCAGACAGGTCAAACTTTTTGCAGCGGGATTTTGGCCGAACTCTCTTAGTCTCGCTCTCTCTCAGTGTCTCTCTATGTCTCTCGCTCACATGAAAGTGAGGCTTCCTTCAGGTACAATCAGGACATTCCGCTTGGGTGGTGGTGGTGGTGATCGTTTAAACTCTGGTGTCACTCCACATTTACTCTTTAGGCTTTAGGGCAAGGTGTCACAATAGTCTACTGGAAACCCCCCCTACACACACACACACACACACACACACACCAGCTTTATGTTGATTGACAGCTGAAATGTAACATTTTTAAAACCAGACAGGTCAAACTTTTTGCAGCGGGATTTTGGCCAAACTCTCTTAGTCTCGCTCTCTCTCAGTGTCTCTCTATGTCTCTCGCTCACATGAAAGTGAGGCTTCCTTCTTGTACAATCAGGACGTTCAGCTTGGGTGGTGGTGGTGGTGGTCGCTTAAACCTGTGCTAAATCTCTGGTGTCACTCCACATTTACTCTTTAGGCTTTAGGGCAAAGGTGTCACAATAGTCTACTGGAAATGTCTCCGACCCAGTAATGTTGTTTCTTATGAACTTATGATTGAAATGTCATATTTAAGGCTAGTGGATGAAATTCAACTTGGTTGTACAGAGTTGCATGTTAGGCAATTTGAGTAATTACCATAATGCGCTAATTAATCGCCCAAACTGGAAATTAGCATGAACTATATAAATAGTGAGGCTGAAACCACGAAATTGTTATACTGTATTGTTGCTTTTAATCAATTTAGAAAGGTGATCTAGAGTCTAAATTGATGTCTGGAAGTCCAGAAATTAATCTCTT
>NC_139642.1:14830057-14847557 GCF_964638095.1 Poromitra crassiceps | reverse complement strand
TTCAATGCTCTGCAGCGTTTAGGCACCTTTTAAGATAGTTTACTCACATTTTTAAATCGTTTAAGCACTTATTATTGCACCAGCTTTAAAAAGTTTGAGTGGAAACTCTGTTAATGCGGAGACCACGCCAAGCACGTCACACACCAAAAGAAAAGAAAAAAGATGACACATGGCACTGACCAGGAGCTCCGCGAATCGTAGCCTACAGTACTACTTGTGGTGCGCTCCGCGGGAAAGGTACACGGCCCCGCGGTCACGTTGGTGCCTTTCTCGAGCTGTGCTTGTCTGCCCAGACAGCGCTCCCCTCAAACAACTTGATGGTGCCATTGTGCCAGCGATGCGCAATGCGCATTTGGAGACGCGCATTTGGAGACCAGCTCATGGTGAGCTGAACGTAATTTGGTTAAAAATGTGTGTCAGGAGTGGGGGAAATCATATAGGCCTACCGTTTTACAACTGAAGAGTGAATCACTGGTGTAAGAGACATGATTGAGTTCCCTCTGATCAAGTAAAGTTTGTAACATTAGGCGCGACTTGAGTAGTCCAGGTGCTACTGTATAAAGCCAATACGACCATGTTGAAAACTATCTAGATGTTATGCCGAGATCTGTACACCTGGCCTGGCTGCCGGCAAATTCACAAAATGTTTTATTATTTGCTAAACGCCAGAGGGCGAACTACGGCAGGTGATTTTCTTCTTCACGCAATTAAGACAACGTGACAATTTCTGAGCAGAAGAAGCAGAATGGACATTGGTCAGTTTTTCCCAAATAACCAGAAGAAACGAAGAATAGAGGTTGCAAATGGTAAATTGCTTGTTAAATCAGTTAGTCAGATTATGCCTGACATTATTGTTGTCAAGTAGCAATGATTGAAGGTTGATGTGCTGAGCTCAATCAAGCTAATGTTATTAATTTGCACTGCTCTGGCTAACGTCATTAGGCATTGATTCACTGAATGCTTTATATGCTGTATAATTTAACTTTTCATACCTGGAGAATTTGCCTGTTATGTGGGGAAGTGCTTAAAAGAAGACCAATGCATTATGGGAAAGACCATTTAAAAGCATGTGAAGATGTGAACTTGTGATGAAGCACTGTAAAAAACAACATGAGCTGTTGTAACAACCTCCACAAGGCTGCAAAACATCATTCGTTATGTATAAAACGTTAAATTCAACGAATGTTCAATAAATACATTTTATATTGATTGTTTAGGCCTAATTATTTGTAAAGTCACAACACATTAGAGATGTGTGTAGTTCTTCATAGATTTAGCCTCTTCATTTTGCTCTCAAATGCACCAGGTTGATGAATTTTACTTTAAAATGTACAAAATCTTTTTCCGGGGGAGAATCCCCCCGGACCCCCCTTGAGGGTCCAAGGCCCATCCCATAGCCAGCTACTTTTCCTATCTGGCTGGCTACTCAGAAATGTGGGGAACCCCCTGATATACCTTATAGGGCTATATGATTCAGATTAAGTTGTTCTACTCTCATATTTGGTCTTGTATATCGGTCACGGAAGCTTATAGTTTATCCGCCGTTATAACACTGCCGGTGCCGTGAGAGAAAGCTGCCTCAAAAGTATAGTTTACCTAGCCTGGGTAAACCCAGCCTCCACGTGGAGGCTGGGTTTACCCAGGCTATAGTTTACCCACTTTTTTTTTTACCATTACAGCACTGGCTATAGGCTATAGAGACTCTATCTGTTTTGTTCAGTATTTCTAAAATTCAGAAGATCCAGAGTATAAAAGTGTCACCACTTTCACTCATGTTGTATGAGTAGGTGTCAGTTTGTTCAAATGGTGGATTGGACATCGCATTTTGGAGCCAAACCTTTCAATGAACTCGTTAACTTGGGCTCATGTAATGGAACTGGGCCAAACTTTTCAATGAACTCGTTAACTTGGGCTCATTTAATGGAACTGGGCACCAGTGTGTGTTTCTGTTGGGTGACATTTAGCCCACTGTAGAAAATACAGAGATGTGTATCGCTATTCTGCCTAATAATAATACTGATATCGTTTGTGGTCCATATCGCCCAGGCGATACCTTCAGAAGAGAGACATGACAGAGAACTGTTTACCTCCTTGTTCATCCAACATCACCAGAGCTCTGATCCCAGCATCTTTACTCTGGAGAACACACACACACACACACACACACACACACACACACACACACACACACACGCACGCACGCACGCATATGCACACACACACACACACACACGCACACACACACGCACGCACGCACGCACGCATGCACGCATATGCACACACACACGCATGCACGCACACACACACGCATATGCACACACACACACGCACACACATTAGTAGACTGGTTTACCTTATAAAATCGCTGTGAAATCCACAGTGAATTACTGTATATATATATATACATATATATATATATATATATATATATATATATATATATATATGTATGTACAGTAGGGCACTGTATATTCTACAGCAAAAATCACCCTACTGTAGAAAATCACAGTAGTCAAAGTGTTACTGTAGGAAAGTGACCATAAAGTTGACTTTGATGATGATGACGACGACGACCATGAGCCTATCTCTCTCCACACTGTGTTTCTCTCTCTCTCTTTCACTGTCTAGCTCAGTGTGTGTGTGTGTGTGTGTGTGTGTGTGTGTGTGTGTCCATATACTGTACCTCCTCGACCAGCTGCATCATCCTCCGTGTGCTCTCCAGGGACTGAGGGACAGAGGAAACATACACTTCACTAGCTTAACACTGACATTTATAACAATTAATCTAAAGCATAATCATCTCAAAGAATACATGAACAGAAAGATCACTAGTGTGTGTGTGTGTGTGTGTGTGTGTGTGTGTGTGTGTGTGTGTGTGTGTGTGTGTGTGTGTGTGTGTGTGTGTGTGTGTGTGTTAGGGGTGTCAAAAATAATCGATTATAAGATGCATCGCGATGCGGACGTTCACGATTCTGCATCGATTCACAAACATCAAAAATCGATTTTTTTTTTTTTTTTTAATAATCAAATAAAATATAATGGAAGTACATGCAGTGGTTTATTTTAATTATGGATCATAATACAATGCAATTCCAAATGCACTTTTATTTTAAAAGTAGCCACACAGTGAGAAAAAAGAAAGTGAGAAAAAATAAATCATGTATTGCGGAAAAAAGTGATGCATCGATTTAAGATGCATCGAGATGCAACCAGATGCATCGATAATCGTACTCGAATCGAATCGTAGCCCTCTGAATCGTAATCGAATCGAATCGTGAGGCCAGTGAAGATTCACAGCCCTAGTGTGTGTGTGTGCGTTGTGTGTGCAAAGATCATGTCAGTCCCTGATGGGGTCTTCCCCACTGAGGTGATGATGAGGTCACAAATGGCTTTGACTTGCAGTAACCTCTTCACCGCTGGGAGTGTGTGTGTGTGTGTGTGTGTGTGTGTGTGTGTGTGTGTGTGTGTGTGTGTGTGTGTGTGTGCGTGCGCGCGCGTGCGTGTGTGCGTGCGCGCGTGTACATGTACATGTGTGGGTTTCCCTGAGAGCAGCCGTCTCTATGGCAACCAAGTAAGCCAGGGGAAGCTGTGGGAATGGTGCCTCTATGTTTCCAGAGAGCTGATTGGTCAGAAGGTGGATCTTTCATGCGTTTTGATCTTATCCTCTGAACGTAAACCTGCAGGTTAGCTGTGCAGCATAAGTTGCTATGGTGATCTATCTCGGTAAGAAGTCAACTAGCATCGTAGGATGACAAACCCAGGGTTAAACGTGAAGTTACCTCGCTAAGCAACTAATCTTGTGTCGTAGTGCAGGCCACAGCAGACATTTTATAATCCGCCCTGTGGCACAGCTAAAGTAAACAAAACTCAGTCTGTCAATCACTTACCTCATCTGTGACCTGATTGGCTCTCCTCTGTAGCTCCTCCTGCTCTGTCCTGACGGGTGGATCTGACGCCATCTTGGCTGAGGGGAAGGCCAGCCCTGTGTGTGAGTGTGTGTATGGTGTGTGTGTGTGTGTGTGTGTGTGTGTGTGTGTGTGTGTGTGTGTGTGTGTGTGTGTGTGTGCGCGCGCGCGCGTGGTGTGTGTGTGCGTGCGTGCGTGCGTGCGTGTGTGTGTGTGTGTGTGTGTGTGTGTTCAGTCCCTGGTGAGCAGATAGCCCTTAGCTTCAGGTGGTTTTGGCACCTGCAAAACAGAGTGACACAGTCAGAGAGTTGAGCTGTAGAAACACACACACACACACACACACACACACACACACACACACACACACACACACACACACACACAGGCGCTCTGGCTGCTGCTTTGTGAACAGCCCAGCTTCTCTGCCATGCTGCTGCATCAGCTGTGAGCCTGATGCTACTTTCAGGTTAGCATCATGTTGCTGTAAATGAGTAGCCTGGTAAAGCAGCCCGTCACGTGAACTCACATTTCATTTGGTTCTGGTCTGGCCCCAACTCCGGACCATCACGCAGAAACCAAATGAAATGTGAGTTCGCGTGACGGGCTGCTTTACCAGGCTAGTAAATGAGTACATTAAATGATACCAGTATCAGAGCCCATATCGCTGCATCATTTTTTTTTTTTTTTTTACCAGTCCGTGGTGGCCAGCGTCTTTTTCTATGCTGTGGTGTGCTGGGGAGGCAGCATTAAACAGAGGGATGCAAGGCGGCTGGACAAGCTGGTTAGGAAGGCTGGCTCCGTGGTCGGTATGGAGCTGGACTCCCTCACAGCTCTAGTGGAGAGAAGGTCTTTGGCCAAGCTGCTCGCCATTATGGACAACCCCTCTCACCCTCTCTATAGCACTCTGGACAGCCAGAGAAGCACCTTTAGCCACAGACTGATCTCTCTTGGCTGCAAGAAAGATCGCACCAAGAACACTTTTGTTCCACGGGCCATCAGGCTGTACAATGCCTCCCCCATTGTGCAGGGGGCGTGGAGGCGTGGCCCCAGCAACCTGCAGGGGGCGTGGCCCCAGCAACCTGGGCCACTGAGACTTTAGACTTGAGGCTTTAGTATTTGTTTGTGTATGTACTGCAGGCACTTTCTCTTTCTCTATGCATATGTTTGCACACTGCACAGGCACAGGCACTTGTCTTCTCTCTTATTTCCATGTCCCTACCAGGACTGGCTCTCCTAACTTTTTTATCTTGTTTATTTTTTTTATCTCTTCGTTTTTAGTATTTTAACATGATTTTTATCCTTCATATGTACTTTGTTATTTGTATGTGCAACTGGAAGCTGCTGTACAACTGAATTTCCCTCGGGATTAATAAAGTATTTATCTATCTATCTATCTATCTATCTATCTATCTATCCTTACTACTCATAAATCTTCTGAAAGCTTTCCGGCAGACTGGAGGGACGCCTTGCGGCACATTGGTGCCTCTCACAGTTGGGGAATATTCCTCTTCTCACTCAGACCCAGTTGTCTGAGTTTGCGCAAACGCATCCCTCAGTAGGCTATTTGACCTACCGTATCTCTGTTCCAGATACGTCCACCTCATCCAGGAACCTCTTAGCTCAAAGCAGCAGCGCAGTTCCTATAGTCGTCAATCACTGATGATATCACTTCATCGTCCCTGCAGGGAGGAGTTAAGACACGCACAGTTTGCAGATCACGGCCCAATAGACCCTTTTCACGGGGGCCATTTTGTGTCGAAAAGGCAGACTAAACACAGGTGCGAGCAAAACACTAATGAGGGTTTCCAAATTCCAATCATGGAAGTTGGAAACCCTCATTGGTGTTTTGCTTGCACCTCTGTTTACCCTGCCTTTTCTGACACGAAATGGTCACATATATGTTACGTTCTCACCAGAAAAATATTAAAACTTTAAAACAGTTTGGGTTTTTTTGCTTGAAAACAACTTTTTGGCAAGTCTAAAAATGGCTACGGTAGGCGTAATCTACTTCCGTGTTTAAAACCGGAAAGACGATTACAAAATCACGTCATGCAGAAGCGTCCTTGTATGTATAGGCAAAGAATAAGGTGAATAATAGTCTAGGGAATCTGTTAGAAAAAATGACCCAATCTTAAACTAATTGCAACAGAAATTATTTTTGTTGTATTCAGTTCTTGAAACCTTCCAATTTAACATACTAAAAATCCCAGAAAATCCCAGAAAAGTGATGTTTTCGGTGCCGTTTGTCTGACCGTTTGTCTGTTAGCAGGAGGATTACGGCAAAACTACTGGGCCGATTTTCATGAAACCTGGTGGAAGGGTGTAGCATGGGCCAAGGAAGAACCCATTAGGCTAGGGAAAAGCCCTACCAAACATACTGTAACATAACAAAACAAAACATAAAAAATGTAAGTGTGGCTAATATGTTCTAATGTTGCAGTTAGTGGAAAAGGGTGAGTTTTCATGCACATCTTGTTCCCTCAGACAGCCATCGCAAACCATAACTTCATAGTCATGTCATTCACCAGTCTCGCATTGGAGGCAATTTGATTTCAGCAAGGCACAGCGCAAGTTGTAGCTCAAACATGCAGACGAGTGGACAGGTAGGCTAAGTGTTCTCCATATCCGAAGGTTATGGATAAGTTGACCGCCATTTATTGTCTGTTACCAATGACAGTCATTGTCTGTTACCATTCAAAGTAGGCTAGCTTAATAAGCACTTACTAGTTAGCTAATAGCTTACTAATAGCTTAATAATAGCTTATTAAGATACTTGTACTATCTGTTGTTATTCATTTTCTTTGTGCAAATAAACAAAAATAAATAAACAATACACACTTACTCTGGAGATGATGTACCACTTGTGTTCTTCTCCCTACTTATACTCCCACCACTTATAAAGCCTCAGCCTGGCCGTAATGCAACAAGGATGCCAACTGCCATAAAACACCCCAGAAGAAGGATTTATTACATCACTGATGACCAGTGATGTACCGCTCAGCATTCAACACCATAGTACCGCCCAGGCTGGTACGCAAGCTCAAGGATCTGGGACTAAACACAGCAATGTGCGACTGGATCCTGGATTTCCTGACAGATCGCCGCCAGGTGGTGAGGGTGGGCAACCTCACCTCCTCCCCACTGACCATCAGCATAGGAGCGCCCCAGGGGTGCGTCTCCAGCCCCTTCTGGTACGACCTCTACACCCACGACTGCGTGGCGACTCAAACTTCGAACACCATCGTGAAGTTTGCAGACGACACAGCAGTCGTGGGGCTGATCTCGGGGGGCGACGAGACGGCCTACAGAGAGGAGGTGAAGGCCCTGGAACAATGGTGCCAGGACAACCGCCTCTCTGAACGTCTCCAAGACCAAGGAGATCATTGTAGACTACAGGAGAGGGGGGGGGGGGGCGCACACCCCCCAATCACCATCAACGGCACAGTGGTGGAAAGGGTGGACAGTAGGGATGTTCATTTTGAAAATTTTCCAAAATCGATAATCGGTGAGAATTAACGATCAATTATCGATTATCGATTTTATTAATACTTAGAAAATTTTCAATATTTTCAATTTTTTTTTTTTTTTTTTTTTTTAACAAAATGAATGCCTATGGCAGAAAATACGAAAGACAACGTGTTCTCCTCAATGAACTCTTTATTTCAATGTGTCTCCTCTCCAACACTGCTGTCCCCGGCGCATGCCGGTGTGAATTTCTCATGTTTAAAACAGTTTTGTTGGCACAAAGGCCCGTGCCCAGCCAGAAAACTAGAGACTATATGAAGCTCCACCTCACGTTAGTCGGCTGTGCAATGGAGTGGGGCGAGGAGGAACGAATTCCACCCAAACCTAGTCCAATTTTTTTTTTTTTTTTTTTTTTTTTTTTTTTAATAATTAAAAAATCGATCCAAATGCCACAGGATCGATTCCAATCCTTAACGATCGATTATCGATTTTCGATAATTGATGAACATCCCTAGTGGACAGCTTCAAGTACCTGGGAGTCAACATCCACCAGGACCTGACTTGGGCCGGTCACACCGCCACTGTTGTCAAAAAGCCCCAACAGCGACTACACGGACTCAGGCACCTGAAGAAATTTGGGCTAAGGCCAGAAATCCTTAGGGACTTCTACAGAGGCACCATTGAAAGCCTGCTGGGGGTTCCCAAACCTTTTCATCTTGGGACCCAAAAGATACATTTTGTGTCTTCCTAGGACCCAAACTCACAAAAAACATACCGTAATGAGTTGCCATGACGACCAGTTGGCGACCCCCCCCCCCCCCCCACAGGTCCGTGACTCAAATTGGGCTTCACCACCTGGTACGGGAACTGTACCACCATGGACCGCAGGGCGCTACGAAGAGTGAGACGCACGGCCCAGCACGTAACAGGATGTGAGTTGCCAGAACTGCAGGAACTGTATAACCAGCGGTGCCTCAGGAGGTCCCTGAAGATCATCAAAGACACAAACCATCCCCACAACAGCCTGTTCTCCCTGTTACCCTCAGGGAGGAGATACAGGGTCCCAAAAGCATGCACAAATCGCTTGAGGGACAGTTTCTTCCCGCAGGCCACGAGACTCCTTAACATACACAAATAGTGTAGTAGCCGTACTGTACCGCACTGTAGATGCTACCATTATGTATGTCTAATGTTTAATTGTATGTTTAATTAGGTATATGCTATTTGCACCTGTACGTCAAATACGTCGAATTTAAAATGTTTAAGCACGTCTAAAGTATGCACATGACATGTGCACCTATGTGCAGTGAATATGCCACTGTCTCCGACTTGTCTTATCACTCTACTGCCTTATTGCTTGTTGTGTCTCTTGTTGTTTTTGCACTCATATGCCCTGTTATATTTGTACTATGTTGTAAACGGAGTCCACAGCACAAGAATTTCACACGTGATACTTGTACTACGGAGTGACAATAAAAATCTTGAATCTTGACATCACAATCGTGGCACACACGCCAAACAAACTAAAGTAGGCCTAGATGATGCCTCAGTCTCCTTCTGAACTGAGACCCTCTCTGCTCTGCCGTAATATAGCGGTGCTCCCGCCTCCCTCTGACAAAAATGTTACTTTGTGCCTCTGACAAAATCCGTTTCTGTGTTGATAGATGTAGACTCTTGTCTGTTTTTCATTTCAATGTCGTGTAAAATGTGGAACTCAACAAAACACACAAAGACACATCCAACAAAAAGTCAGATTTCACACATTTTTATTTATCATTTGGCAGATAGCAACAACTAAATCCGTCTGGTGTAGAACTTACACAAGTCAGATACGTTGCGCCATTTCGGGATCTCAATGTCACTGCTCAAAACCCAGTTGTCCTCGAGCTCCGCGTGAAAGTACCCGTTTCCCGTGCAGCCAGTGTCATCTTCACCCACATAGACGACCCGATCCCCTCCGTCTGCGTGATATGCTACCAGCGCGTCTTCCGGCATTGTCTCCCACCATGGGGGCCAAACCAGCAGCAGAACCGAACGTTTGGCTTTTCCCCCAGAGAAAAACGCAGACCAAGCCTCCTCCTCCACCTGCACCTCTGTCAAGGTCTCCCGTTGTTCACAGTCCACGGCGTGGACCTGACACTGGTACTCGGGCGCTCTCAGCCGCAGCATAGCGCTCCACAGTCCCGAACCGCATCCCAAATCCAGGATCGCCCTGCCCTTGGCAAACTCTAGGATTCGGGTCACCGCCGACTCGTTGGGTATACCCCAAGTGACGCGTCGAAAGACCTCCTTCACAGTTTCCAGCCACGGATTTTACAGAATGTAGGGAAACAGTGGATGGATAAATTCAGAAGGAGGTGGTAATGCAACAACGGATGCCAACTGCCATAAAACACCACAGAGGAAGAAGACCTTCAGGATTAATTTGCCCAAGATCTTCATGCTGCAGATGCCATCTATCTGTACCAAAAAACAAATACCTCAGACCTTTGCTGAAGAACATGGTTGTCCAAAGCAAAAGAGCAGACAGCTATTTAGAACAGAATGATGATGAGCAAATTGCTCTTGGAGACCTAACTGTGAAAATTGAACAATACCTTGAAGTGGTGACCAAATAATCATTACAGAAATCAATGGCAAACCAGAAGTGGTTATATTGAAGCCGAAGGCCTCAAATATTTTGAGTACATTTTTGCATGCATCTAATAAGGACAATAGTGATGTTGATGAAGAAAAAGTGTGTCTTGTGAAAACTGCTGCCAGACTGGTAAAGACTGAGATAAAAGATATCAAGATTCCCAGAGATGCATATCCCTCAAAATATATCATCTGCCAAAGGAAACATGGAAGCCCTTCAGCTTCTCCACAAATAACTGTTTGCTGGCAAGAACTGTGAATTAAACATATCTGCAATAGGACAGGCCATGCGGGCAGCAAGGGCAAGGGTTCTCATCACGCCATTACAGATAGGACTGACAAATGCATCACCAATTTCAATCTAGATTTTTGGTGAAAACACTTGGTGACCTTCGATTCTGTTCCTCATATCAGGAGGTGAAAAGGTTGAGTCAAGTGCAGCTGCTTCTCAAGGAACATACCTCCCTGGCAATGTTGAAGGCCACTTCATTCAGTACATTGCTGATATGACCATAACATCAGAACCATTGATGGCCACAACACATTACATGGTATGGGCATTGGGCATTATAGCTGGAGTTACACCAGAGATCCAAACCAGTACCTCTGATAACTGTGACATCATAGCAGCAGTTGGACACATCAATATCCACATGTGGAAATCAGAGACCCCTGGCCTTTCATTCATGTGCTATGGATTGAGAATGCCACAGGTGGGTGATTCTCATGAACATGGTACAACTCATAGCAAAACTCAAAGATATCAAGAAGATATCAAGTAGGATCTAATTTCACCATTCAAATTGAAATTATAATCCACTAGGCATCTTGCGCGCTACGTGAGCTCGCCTGCCTTGCATCTCGCCGAGCTGGCCCTGCAGCTCGCATAAGCAGCTCGGCCGCTACGCGGCCTCGACCCTGGTTGCTCCTTGATGGCATACTTCAGGGATGCTGGATCACCTGTCCTGGAGCTGGTAACATACAGCTGTCCATGGCTGAAGACTGAAGCCAGACTCCCACTTCTTTCAGTGTCTGCCCCTGGGACTTGATTTTGCTCTTATGACATCAGTGAAGATGTCACAACTGCTTTTATGACATCACTGATGACATCACAACCTCTTATGACATGACTGATGATATCACAATGCCTCTGACATCACTGATGATGTCACAATTTATGACATCACTGATGAGATCATCACTGAGACTGTGTGTGTGTGTGTGTGTGTGTGTGTGTGTGTGTGTGTGTGAGTGAGTGAGTGGATTTATGACATCACTGATGATGTCATCAGTGGGACAGACAGATAAATAGACAAACAAACAGAGCCCTAGCTCCCTTACATAATAGATGTGCTCATTTTTGATGTATTTCCAGACACTTTTAGAGACACTGTGAGGGAATAAATTAATTACCGGAACACATTTTTAATTGGAAATATGAAACAACAAACTTTTTTTTTCAATGGCAAGCACTTCAATATGCTCAAGGGTAGTGGGTATCACCCAAAATGTGTATGATTAACAAATACGAAGTTGTAGCAAACATTGTGAGAAATGCCATGTTGTATTATGACTATATACTTACATGAGAAAATAAAAATCTGTTCTACTTAGAGACTCAACAACCATTTCTGTGGATTCCTTGCCCCCAAAATTGTGGAAATAGACAACAAATTTGTAATTCTAGGTCTAGTTGGAGTCAAGATATGGCCAAAATTTGAATAATGGCAGCCATTTTGAAAAAACGTCATTTTAACATACTTCCACTAATGGGATTTCCTGGGATTTTTAGTACAGTGTTTCGGGTATCAATATGAACATAAAAATGTGAAAATAAATTCTGTTGCAATTAGTTTAAGGTCAAACCTTATTTTCCCTAGACTATAAGAGACAGGGGTTGGTTTGGTAAGTCATCCATATGATTAATTAGACTATAGTTGATTTAGAAGTGAGGAAGAAATTATGATCAACTCCACCATTGAACTGTATTTTGCTTATAATTGGTAGGTGGTCAGAGGTTTGTGTGGTTGTTATAAGTTATGCTGTGTTCTTTTTAATTTATGTAAAGTGATGCTGTAATGCCAGAAAGTCCTTCTGGGATACCGGTAGTACTCTCTCTCTCTCTCTCTCTCTCTCTCTATCTATCTATCTACCTACCTACATATCTATCTATCTATCTATCTATCTATCTACCTATCTATCTATCTATCTATCTATCTATCTACCTATCTACCTATCTATCTATCTATCTATCTATCTATCTATCTATCTATCTACCTATCTACCTACCTACCTATCTATCTACCTATCTATCTATCTATCTATCTATCTATCTATCTATCTATCTATCTATCTATCTATCTATCTTTATACAACAGGTAGTTCCGGCCGAGCAATTTGATTGGACAAGAGGGATCCTACGAGTGCCGTTATTTCATGATAATGCACTGGTGCTTCACTGTGTGTAGATCACTCCGCTTCACAGCTGCGCTAATCAACAAAACACTTCACAGCTGTAGAGTAGACGGTAGTAAAGTAGACAGCCTGCAGTTAATTAGGCTGATTAGGCTACATTTTCAGCAAAGCAGAAAGCTGAGGGGACTTTTTTTGTTGGCGGAGGAATAAATACAGAAATCATATATTTTCTCAGCTTTTTGTCATTTTTTTAAATCAGCTTTGTTTAATAGAACTGTTGTATAAAAGCAATATCACACTCGAGGTCGTGCTGTTGTTGTCTAATATTGGCACTGCTGTGATTAGTGCCAATATTAGCCAACAACCGCACTCCCTCTCATGTGATATTGCTTAAATCTATCTATCTATCTATCTATCTATCTATCTATCTATCTATCTATCTATCTATCTATCTATCTATCTATCTATCTATCTACCTATCTGTACCATGAATGTTGTATTAGTCCATGGGCCAAGGCTGAAATTTTGACATATCGGTACCACCTGAGGTGACCGCACGATTTTGTTATTTTTGTCTTCCTACATGTCTCTAGTTTATATTTTGGTATGATAACCCTTCCGATTTGGTAGCTTAAGGATAGTTATCACTCTGTAAACAAACCTACCCCCAAAAAATGACAAAACCCTGATTTCATCATATCTCCTGAACCACACATGATAACGCAGAAAATGTGATGTCTACCCCTATGTTTTCATGGTCAGGGATTACAATGACACCCTATACAACATCATAAACTGTTCACATGAATAGTTAATGGTGAATTCAGTGGTGTTTTGGTGAATTCAGTGGTGTTTTGAGAAGGATACAATGCAATTAGTCCATGGGCCAATGATGAAATCGGTACTACCTAAGGGGACCGCGCAATTTTTGTATTTTTGTCTTCCTACATGTCTCTAGTTTATATTTTGGTATGATAACCCTGCCAATCTGGTAGCTTATTGATAGTTATCACTCTGTAAAAAAAACCTTCTCCCATATAAATGACAAAACCCTGATTTCTGTGTATTAGTCCAGATGATATGTGAAAATCATGTTCACATTTTCATAAAAGCATGAAACTTGGTACGCATATAGTTTGGGGCCCTGTAAATCTTCAGAAATTAAGCCATCACAAAAATGCCTCGTGGTGGCCATTTTAATTCCGCCATAAGTGAATTATGTAGTTTGCATCATATCTCCTGAACCACACATGATAACACAGAAAAGGTTATGTCTATCCCTATGTTTTCATGGTTAAGGATTACAATGATACCATATAGAACATCATAAACTGTTAAAGTAACTAATCAATGGTGAATTTAAGGACGTGAGAAGGAAATCACAGTTTCTGATAACTGATGCTATAACCTCAATTCCATGACCACTCTCTGGCTAACATTTTTTGATGAGTAATTTGGCTTCTATGGGCCTTTTGTTAAAATAGCCCCCAGGCCCCTCCCAAACATCCTGTGACTTTCTGCCAGACGGCCAAATCCAAGATGGCCACTGGTACAATCTTGAAAAATTTACTTTTGAACCAGAGCACCTAGAATAATGTATGAAGACACTTTTCAGTGTAAGTCAACCACAAATAATCTGATTCTGTTCAGTTTAACATTCTGACATAATTTTGACCCAGAATTCCAAGATGGCTGCCATCCAGTAGAGTGAAAACTTAACTTTTGAATGGCAACATATACGTATGTGGTATTTGGGGTTTACCATTTTTAGAGTTGATTTTGATTTTGATTTTAGGACGGAGATTAACAATGGTGAATTATAGCTATTTTAATTGCAAATCCATGCCTACCAAACATGGTTTAGTAATGACAATTATTGTGTTTTGAGGGTAATTTCATAATTATGTTAGTCTCGCTGGCCAGCCTCCCCTCCCGGGAGAGGAGTCTGGCGCCACGGAAACAGGCAACTGGGATAAGCCCTCCCCTGCTCTACAGCTGGTCCCCATTGGAGCGACTGTTTCAGTGGCTGCCGGATGTCTGCTCCCGGCTTATTACAAACTCTGTCATTGGCTCCGACCACGTCAATCAGAGCAGCTTCCGCTCCCTCCTCCCTGTGTGTCGCTGTAAATAGTGCCCTGCCGCCTCAGTGAAAACAACAACGCTAACTAGCTAGCAAGCTAACGGCAGAAACCTACACGCTAGCTCATTGCTACACGCTGAAAAGGGCAAGTTGGATTGTTGGAAACTATTTTCCAAGGGCACTGTCGCTACGCGCCGCCCATCGCAATCCCACTATGGAGACCTGCGTGGGAGGGGAGGCTGGCCAGCAAGACTATGGGATAGGTGAAGGTGAATAGCCTATGTCCATTGTCCAACAAGTTTTCTCAATTAATTTCCCTCTTTGCGATGTGATAAAAGTTTCTCAGTGAGTTATAGTTGATTGCCTCACTGAATTATCTGCTAATATCCAATTTTAGCAGCAGAATTTGATGTCCTGGCGTGGCACGTCCGTGTGTAATGACATATCCAAAAGGAATTTTACTCTGCGCTGCACTGCACAGCATAGAGATTATGGTGCGCTCAAGCGCAGCGGAGTATTTAGCGCGTAAGAGGTGCTTTTTTTAGGGCGTAAGAGGTGCTGCCCCGTATTCTGCGCAGAAACGCCTGATTGTGGGACGCCTATGTCCAGTAAAATTACAACAGGCATGCGCTTGTGCACGCCCCCAATTTGCATTGCGCGCGGCGTACCACTTTTGCGAAGATAGGGCCCCTGGGACTTGCAAGAATCTGGTCAACTTCTCCTCTCCTGCAGCATGGGCTGATTTTAAGTCTGCAATGAGTTCATCAGAGGCAGGCAGACTGTAGGGTGCGGAGGGTTGGGGAGGCCAGGTCAAACGGGAAGGAGTTGAACTCACACATGCAGGCATGGCTCAAAATGGATGCGAAAAGGTGCAAACACACCAGACGCTGAAGTGACGAAGCATCTGGAAGCGCAGCCAGTTTTATTTTGGCGCACTTGACTTGTTAGCACATTAGACCATTCAGTTAGACCAGCCGTGATGCGGCCAGCTCGCCCCATGCAGAGATTGTTTCGGCGTCTGATCTATTTTTGTGTGAGGCCCGCGAGTGATTGTGTGAAGCCAGATAGGAAGTCAGTACAAGTTGTCACCGGCGTGGAGCAAAGCAGTGCGTCTGGTGTGAATGGCCAGGGTCCGGCTCGAGCTGAATTTACACACAGCGGCACTTTGCGTCTGCAGCATCACAATCATCTTCCACCCTCCTCCCTGCATGCATGCTCCAACCCACTCTGACTGACTGGTGGGACCATTTATGGATTTCGTTTCCACTCCCTCCGTGTCGAATCTGTCTATCTCAAATGCCTGTGCCACTGTGAAACAACAACATCAACAATGCTAGCTCGTTGCTACATGCTGAAAACGGTTGGATCTGGATTGTGCAATAAAGCAGGCCTGCTTGATACTTTTGGTGGATAATTGTAAAGGTGAATGGAGCCTTTTTCCCCTATACCAGGGTGGAGGTATTAGCAGCCAGACTCTGCCATTGTAGGGAGGGAGTCTGGCAAGCGAGACTACGCGGGGAGGAACTCAAGGTAGGAGCTGCTGAGATGGAGTGGAGCGCTCCAAGGCAGTGATTGACCTGGTTGTGGTCAACTTGTAAACCTCCACGAGTTGCTGGAACATTGTGTTTTTGATTAATGTGTGGCCTTATTCAACTCCAACATCACATACAGGAAGACGCAGAAGAGCAAGCACATCTAGAAGCTCTATCTCCAATCTGTAGGGCTGCAAGAACCCTACATCACTCTCGTTGACATGGGCATGATCTAGAGGATGGCAACTCCATCAGCAATTGGATCGGCAGACACAAGATGGCACCCCATACAAGTGGTCGGACTATGTCCACAAGGTGTCATCCATCATCCTTGCCCGCCATGGTGATGTTGACATATCATCTGTGTGATCGACTGGTATGACACAACATACTTGGCTAAAGATGATGAGCGGAATCTGATGATTCAGAATCTATAGCTACAGCTAATAAAAAGAGCTTATTTTAGTTATCTTGTCATACATTCATTAAATATTTTAATGCAAGAAATCCTGGGGGTAGTTGGTACAGCAGTACCAAGGTAAAATGGGTGTTGACATTAACATCTTTTCAGTGAACATAATTCTGAAATGACTCCCAAAACATCCACCATTGTTAATCTCCTTCCTTGTGGTAAACCCCAAATGCACAGTATACCTTCCCATTCAAAAGTTACATTTCCACAATACTGGATGGCAGCCATCTTGGAATTATGGGTCAAAACTATGCCATAATGTCAAACTGATGTCAGAATCGGATTCCTCGTGGTTGACTTACACCGAAAAGTGTCTTCATACATTATTCTATGTGCTCTGGGTCAAAAGTCAATTTTTTAACATGGCGCCAGTGGCCATCTTGGATTTGGCCATCTGGCAAGGAAAATCCCAGGGTCTTTAGGAGGGACCTGGGCGCTATTTTAACAAAAGGTCTATATAAGTCAAATCACTCATCAAAACATCTTAGCCAGAGAATGGTCATGGCTTTGAAGTTATAGCATCGGTTATCAGATACTGTCATTTCCTTCTCACAACGTCATCAAATTCACCATTGGATTAGTCACTTTAACAGTTTATGATGTTCTATATGGTATCATTGTAATCCTTGACCATGAAAACGTTGGGATAGACATCTCCTTTTCAGTGTTAGCATGTGTGGTTCAGGAGATATGATGCTAACTACATAATTTGCTTATGGCAAATTAAAATGGCTGCCACAAGGCATTTTTGCGATGGCTCAATTTCTGAAACTGTACAGGGCCCCAAACTATAAGCGTACCAAGTTTCATGCTTTTATGAAAAAGGGAACATCATTTTCACATATCATCTGGACTAATACACAGAAATCAGGGTTTTGTCATTTATACTGTATGGGGGTAGTTTTGTTTAGTGATAACTATCCTTAAGCTACCAAATCGGCAGGGTTATCATACCAAAATATAAACTAGAGACATGTAGGAAGACAAAAATAAC
>NC_139642.1:14821757-14827357 GCF_964638095.1 Poromitra crassiceps | reverse complement strand
GAACATCAACTGTGGAGACAAGGGTGTATTCACACCTCTAGGTCGTTTGGCTTTGGTTGGATTCAGGGCTTAATTTATACAATTGTTGCATTTGTGCCTTGGTTCGTTTGTGTTCACACAGCCACAAATCAAACCGGTAAATACAGTAAGAAAGCAACACAACTGACTACAGTGTGTAGGCTCCAATAAAACAGGACAGGTTGCTGATATGGGATGGGATTCATGGCTTCTGTTCAGATATGAAAGACGACATGTTTCCAACCATATAAAGTTAGTCAGACTTTTCTAGTAGAACAATGTAGCCTACTATATCTTATACTGAAGTAGAACCATACTGTAACTGTAGTAGCCTAGGCTACATTACAGGTTCATTTGAACAAAACATTAATTAGAGCAGCTTATGGATTTATAAATGTCCTTTGTAGCAGTGTAGAGACTAAATATCTGCAAATTACATCTCAAAGACAGGATACTGTTGAGAAATATTTGAGGCTGTCTTCAATTCTGCTAAAACAGCATTGGAGAGTTTTATGCTGTTGGTATCCTATTTTATGGTTAAGTAGCCTATATTTGCATGCCTACTCATGGCTGCAGACAGTAGTGTCACGAGCAGAGCCGTGATCCCAGTCTCATCTCTCTCTCTCACACAGCTGCAGATGGTTAAGTGACGTTAACGAGCAGGCCACTTTGTGCAAGCCGTGTGCCGTGTGCTCTCTCTCTCTCTCTCTCTCTCCCTCTCTTATCTATCTCTCCCTCTCTCTCTGCCTCGCGCAAATGCGGGACATCGTCTCAATTTGCGGGACGCGTGAAAAGTGTTGAAAATGCGGCGCAGTCCTGCACAAAGCGGGGACAGATGGTCACTTATCACTGCAAGAAAGTGCATTCGGCGGATTTCAACTCACGCTTCTATCAAACCTACCATATCTCCACGCTTAATTTGCACTGCATGCCATGCAGCCAGGGAGCGCTTCATACGAATCATCTACTAATAAGAATGATAGATCAGACGATTGTGGTGTTTATGCAATGTCAGCCTAGATAACTATGATGTTTATTCACTTTATTGCAAGCTTGGCAGCCTGCTGCGGACTGCGGACTGTCAGTCAGTCCGCTGCGCTGCACAGACCCACACGGCACGCTGTTGAATGAAGGCACAAGGCAGCTCGGATTTCATCTGAGAAGCCCTCTGATAGGCTAATACTCACCAATCAGATAGCGCTGTGGGCAGGACATTTGCACAGCAGCAACACAGAGCAGCAACACAGAGAAACACACAGGCTGTTAGAGCTGCATTCTGAGCCAATAGCGCATTTTTTAATTAATTTATTATATCGGCAAACAGCCAATGAAAATGCCGATACAGATAATCGGCAAAATGCTGAATATCGGCCATAATAATCGGCCAAACCGATAATCGGTCGACCCTAATATATACATGTATGTGTGTGTGTGTGTGTGTGTGTGTGTGTGTGTGTGTGTGTGTGTGTGTGTGTGTGTGTGTGCTGTATCTGCAACCTGAACCTCCGGTGAAGATAGTGAAGTGAAGATAACTCTGTTCAGTCTTGCTAGTTTGAGGTTCAGTCAATGCAACTAGCTAGTTAACGTTTAGCTTCCAGAAGCGTTGTTTACATGGTTTGGTGTCGCACACTGATATTATCACCAGGAGAAGACGAGTAAAGATGAACAAAACAAACTCCTCTCACGAGCCACCAGCTGTTTCCTCTGATGAGCCACCCTGCTGTTTCCTCTGATGAGCCACCCAGCTGTTTCCTCTGATGAGCCACCCAGCTGTTTCCTCTGATGAGCCACCCAGCTGTTTCCTCTGACGAACCACCCAGCTGTTTCCTCTGACGAGCCACCCAGCTGTTTCCTCTGACGAGCCACCCAGCTGTTTCCTCTGATGAGCCACCCAGCTGTTTCCTCTGATGAGCCACCAGCTGTTTTCCTCTGACGAACCACCCAGCTGTTTCCTCTGACGAGCCACCCAGCTGTTTCCTCTGACGAGCCACCCAGCTGTTTCCTCTGATGAGCCACCCAGCTGTTTCCTCTGACGAGCCACCCAGCTGTTTTCCTCTGATGAGCCACCCAGCTGTTTCCTCTGACGAACCACCCAGCTGTTTCCTCTGACGAGCCACCCAGCTGTTTCCTCTGACGAGCCACCCAGCTGTTTCCTCTGATGAGCCACCCAGCTGTTTCCTCTGACGAGCCACCCAGCTGTTTCCTCTGATGAGCCACCCAGCTGTTTCCTCTGACGAACCACCCAGCTGTTTCCTCTGATGAGCCACCCAGCTGTTTCCTCTGACGAACCACCCAGCTGTTTCCTCTGACGAACCACCCAGCTGTTTCCTCTGATGAGCCACCCAGCTGTTTCCTCTGACGAACCACCCAGCTGTTTCCTCTGACGAACCACCCAGCTGTTTCCTCTGACGAACCACCCAGCTGTTTCCTCTGACGAGCCACCCAGCTGTTTCCTCTGATGAGCCACCCAGCTGTTTCCTCTGGACGAACCACCCAGCTGTTTCCTCTGACGAACCACCAGCTGTTTCCTCTGACGAGCCACCCAGCTGTTTCCTCTGATGAGCCACCCAGCTGTTTCCTCTGATGAGCCACCCAGCTGTTTCCTCTGACGAGCCACCCAGCTGTTTCCTCTGACGAGCCACCCAGCTGTTTCCTCTGACGAGCCACCCAGCTCTTTCCTCTGACGAGCCACCCAGCTGTTTCCTCTGATGAGCCACCAGCTGTTTCCTCTGACGAGCCACCCAGCTGTTTCCTCTGACGAGCCACCCAGCTGTTTCCTCTGACGAGCCACCCAGCTCTTTCCTCTGACGAGCCACCCAGCTGTTTCCTCTGACGAGCCACCCAGCTGTTTCCTCTGACGAGCCACCCTGCTGTTTCCTCTGATGAGCCACCCAGCTCTTTCCTCTGATGAGCCACCCAGCTGTTTCCTCTGACGAGCCACCCAGCTGTTTCCTCTGATGAGCCACCCAGCTCTTTCCTCTGATGAGCCACCCAGCTCTTTCCTCTGACGAGCCACCCAGCTGTTTCCTCTGACGAGCCACCCAGCTGTTTCCTCTGACGAGCCACCCAGCTCTTTCCTCTGATGAGCCACCCAGCTGTTTCCTCTGATGAGCCACCCAGCTGTTTCTCTGATGAGCCGCCCAGCTGGCCGATCGATCGGTGCAGCCCAGATTCTCACCTCTTCCTCCTCCCTTCCTCTTCATTTCTCTCTGTCTCCATCACTCTTCTCCAATTCAATGAAAGTCTGTCTGTTACACAACAACTCTGCTCTAAGTAAAGTCTGTCTGTTACACAACAACTCTGCTCTAAGTAAAGTCTGTCTGTTACACAACAACTCTGCTCTAAGTAAAGTCTGTCTGTTACACAACAACTCTGCTCTAAGTAAAGTCTGTCTGTTACACAACAACTCTGCTCTAAGTAAAGTCTGTCTGTTACACAACAACTCTGCTCTAAGTAAAGTCTGTCTGTTACACAACAACTCTGCTCTAAGTAAAGTCTGTCTGTTACACAACAACTCTGCTCTAAGTAAAGTCTGTCTGTTACACAACAACTCTGCTCTAAGTACAACTTATTGATTGAAGCTTAACCATTAAAATCACAGTTATATTTCAGCTTGATGGCTCAGTGGAAAATGGCAAATAATTGGGCAATCAATCAAGAGAAGAACAGCTGCTTTTAATGAGCGCTAAATATGAGATACATTATGAATCTCATATCTGTTGCTTTTTTGTGGTGAGTTCATTCTCTCTGTATCTCTCTCTCTCTCTCTCTGTCTCTCTCTCTGTATCTCTCTCTGTCTCTCTCTCTCTGTCTTTGTCTCTCTCTCTCTCTCTCTCTCTCTCTCTGTCTTTGTCTCTCTCTCTCTCTCTCTCTCTCTCTCTCTCTCTCTCTCTCTCTCTCTCTCTCTCTGGGCCATTTCCTCATGATGTATTTAGGAGAATAGATCTTTGTTTTTCTTGGAGAGCAGAAGTGAGCTCTCTGTGTGTTTGAGCTGAGCAGCTACAGGCTTATTGGCTTTGCTAATGTGTGTGTGTGTGTGTGTGTGTGTGTGTGTGTGTGTGTGTGTGTGTGTGTGTGTGTGTGTGGGTGTGCTGTGTGTGTGTGTGTGTGTGTGTGTGGATGAGTTGTGTGCAGTGTGTGTTCCTTATGTTGTGTGCAGTGTGGGAGAGAGTCTCCAGACTAAGCCCCGCCCACACAACAGAAGCCATGTTACTGCAGGCTGAGCGAGGTGTGTGTGTGTTTGGATGTGTCGTGTGCAATGTGTGTGTGTCGTGTGCAGTGTGTGTGTGGATATGTTGTGTGCAGTGTGTGTCGTGTGCAGTGTGTGTGTGTGTGTGTGTGTATGTATGGATGTCGTGTGTGTGTGTGTTCCTTAAGTTGTGTGCAGTGTGAGAGAGCCTCTCCAGACTAAGCCCCGCCCACACAACAGAAGCCATGTTGCTGCAGGCTGAGCGAGGTGTGTGTGTGCTTGATGTCTGCTCTGCAGCAACATGGGGTACAGGGACCACCCGGGGTACTTCCGCTTCAGCTCATTCAGAACGCTGCAGCCCATCTGGTTTTCAACCAACCCAAATTCTCTCACGTCACTCCCCTCTTCCAGGAGCTCCACTGGCTTCCCATCTCGGCACGCATCAAATTCAAGACACTGGTACTGGCCTACAGGGCAGTACACCAGTCAGCTCCCCTGTACCTGCAATCTATGGTCAGGTTCCAAACCTCTCATCGCTCCCTTCGCTCCTCCACCAGTGCAGGACGCCTCGCCCCTCCTCCACTACGGGGGGCTCAAAAGTCGCTCATCCCGTTCGCGACTCTTCTCAACCCTGGCACCTCAATGGTGGAACGAGCTTCCACCTTTGGTCAGGACAGCTGAATCACTGCCAATCTTTCAGAAAAGACTAAAGACTCACCTTTTCAGGCTCCATCTGGGCCCTTCTTGATCTAACTTCGTTCTCTCTCTTTCTAAATATATATATATATATATATATTATATATATATACTAACCTAAACTTGTACCACTAACCTAAACCTGTACCACTGTTCCTCAGAATTTGTAGTTGTCATAGACTGTGCTCCATAGTTGATTGCTCTATTGCTGACAAAAATGTGTTATTGTAAGTCGCTTTGGATAAAAGCCTCTGCCAAATGACGTAATGTAATGTAATGTAATGTAATGTAATGTACTTGGGCGTGTTCCAGGTGGTCCCAGCTAATTGATGAATTGTTAAGCTAGTCCATTATAGAGGACCACAGGAATGAGTCCAGAACACTTGTGGCTCGTACTTGTAAAAGTCATGCAGGGGATTCTGTATGGAGATTTCGATTAAATGCATGAAATAAGATCTGTTGTTAAAGCAGCTACGAGCAAGATTTTCGATTGTTGTTAAACAGTATAATTACAATATTGATGCATCACATCTTACCTATAATAGTAGCTAAGACCAAAGCCGTGTGAATCGGAGATTGCTCTCTTGATGCTTGGCTCAATTCCACCACATTTTACAGCCCTGCACAGCCCGTCACCACTCGGCTCTACTTCCTTCAACCCGATGGACGTTCTGCTTCGACCGCCGTTCATCTGCCC
>NC_139642.1:14809257-14816757 GCF_964638095.1 Poromitra crassiceps | reverse complement strand
AATGAGCCTTTTGTGAAATTAAACATTTCAAGCACATCACTGACTCTGAAGCTAATTTTCTGATGTAGTCACACCTCAAAAATAATTTCCTTCAATAAAACAGTGAAGGCAAGGGAATTTTGTTTGGAAGAATAATATTTTTAGCTGCAACCAGCAGCGCACGCAGGGGCCAGCGCTGCTGGTTGCAGCTTCTTGCTGATCTTTTGCTGCTGGTGGGCATCGGATATTCTGGCTTGCGTTTGCCAACCCTGTCCTGCTGTCTGGGTCTGTGTTGTGTGCTGCTCTGCGTGCCCCACCTCCCCCCCTCCTCCTCCCCCCCCCCCCCGTTGTGGGAGGAGTGTCTCTCTGCTCTGCTTGGCTCTGCTGTTTGCTCTGCGTGTGCTGCTCAGCACTGAAAGTCCGCTAGATCCAGCTTTTTTACAGCCGTGTGTACCAGCTCCCATGCTTCAGTTGAGAATAATAACAAATCCACGGCTGATCATGCGAATGGGTGTTGCAGCGGACACGGAGGCTGTTGCAGCGGACACCAAGGTGCTCAATTGTGATAGCAGATTGGCTGCTGCAGGGGCACAGCTAAACGTTATGCTTCAATGAAGCCGCTGCATACGGACGGATGCGATGCGATTTCCTTTTCCCCAATGACTTCTTCTGTGTGTTTCACTCCACGTTCTCTCATCTGGAGAGCGCTGTCGCCACCTAAGGGTTCTGTAAAATAGGTTAGACACATTCAATACCTCTGATATTGTAAGAGGCGATGTAAGAAGCTGAGATGGACACCCCCCCGTCAAAAAAACAATTTCGAGTTATTGACGCCATTTGGCGTCGCTGGCACTCTACGGTAAATTTCTAATGACGCCATATGGCGTCGCTGGCACTCAATGTGTTAAAGCAGGACTAAACCCCCCAGATTTCTGGCAGAACGGCATGATGCTTGATTTGAAAAAAAACAAGAAATGACCTTCTCCTCTTGTCTCACTATACTCTTTGCCTGTGCTCAGGTCAGGAATCTTTTTCCGGAAATCGACGCCATGACAGTTTGCTCACCGCCTTGAAAATAAGTTATTTGAGAGCTCCAAAATCTTTATAAATATCAACAACTAGCCAACGCTGGTGGCCTGTATGGAAACAGCGTTGCTCAAATTGGTTGAAAGTGATATCAATTTGGCCATTCAGTGGCGAACTAGAAATTGCCTCCATTGACTTCCCATGTGTGTGTATGTAGCGTGTGTAAGTATCGTTAAAAGAGCCTGTTTATCGCAGCACAGCACAATAGGACAAACCCCCCGCTCTCAACACGCTCATGTAATCACAATGCGAGATTTCTCCACGTCATTCCCTTGTCCCAACTTGCCATATACCATGAAATATACCTTCATATACCATGAAATATACCTTCATATACCATGAAATATACCTTCATATACCATGAAATATACCTTCATATACCATGAAATATACCTTCATATACCATGAAATATACCTTCATATACCATGAAATATACCTTCATATACCATGAAATATACCTTCATATACCATGAAATATACCTTCATATACCATGAAATATACCTTCATATACCATGAAATATACCTTCATATACCATGAAATATACCTTCATATACCATGAAATATACCTTCATATACCATGAAATATACCTTCATATACCATGAAATATACCTTCATATACCATGAAATATACCTTCATATACCATGAAATATACCTTCATATACCATGAAATATACCTTCATATACCATGAAATATACCTTCATATACCATGAAATATACCTTCATATACCATGAAATATACCTTCATATACCATGAAATATACCTTCATATACCATGAAATATACCTTCATATACCATGAAATATACCTTCATATACCATGAAATATACCTTCATATACCATGAAATATGCCATATAGCCCGCCATGAAATCCCTTTTTAATTTTCGTTTCTCCCTTTTTCGTGATTCTTGTCAAAAGTTGTAGTGCACCTCTGCTCTTTCCTCTGGAGCGCAGGGCAGAGCTGCAGCGCGGCCCCTCCCTCCTCCTCCTCCTCCTCCTCCTCCTCCTCCTCAGACCCTGGCTGCTCACCCCCTCCCTCCCTCCTCCTCCTCCTCCTCCTCCTCAGACCCTGGCTGCTCACCCCCTCCCTCCCTCCTCCTCCTCCTCCTCCTCCTCAGACCCTGGCTGCTCACCTCCTCCTCCTCCTCCTCCTCCTCCCTGGCTGCTCACCCTACAGTACGAAACAGCCTCCTGCCTGGGGGGCTTTGTAGCCCTCACAAAACAACAAACAAACACAAACAAAAATCGCTGGTGTGAGATTTATCGGCACAATCTTTTCTGCACAATCAGTGTCTGAAACTGGGTACAGGATTACGGGAATCCCGCATCTGTTTGCGCGAACCGCTCCAACGACTGCACAAGCCGCTTGTCACAGACACGTGACTCTCGTGAGAGCGAGGCGGGCGCAGATTTGGAGCGAGGCGCCGCAGTTGCTCCCCACCAACTGCGGCTGACAGAGGATGACGAGAAACGCATCGAGCTGAGCGCCCATTGGTTCAACACAGGTGCATCACAAACCCACAGTGAAGTGTAGAAACTTCAATTTTATATCTATTCCAAGCTGTCACTCCATATTTTACATAAATACCACCTGTAATGCCTACATTAAAATAAAAATAAGGAATCTGAAGGGCTGGGTCATTTGAGCAGTGAGTGTGGGTGGCGCTAATGCATATTTTAATTTGTTTACAAACCGCTGTTAAACAAAACTGCAGAAGAAGAAAAGCAGCAGCGAGTGTGCTGCGGGGGTGTTCGACTTAAAATACCCCCCCCCCCCCCCTCCCCAGGAAGTGTAACGAGTGAGGTGGGTGACCTAACGAAGCCGGGTTTTTGAATGAGGTAATTAGGCCCAATTAATGGCTGAACTTGCCATATGTTGCGCAATGGCTGCGCAGCACGATACACTGCACAGGTATTCCACTATACATTCTAAAACTATACACATATGAAACAATACATAGACCCTACTGTCAAAGCATCAGTTTACATTGAGGAATTTTTTAATCTACTGTATGTTTAAAAATCTCAATATTTTCAGCTCCTCTCCTCTCCTCTGGAAGGCTGTATGGCAGCGTGACACACACACACACACACACCTCTGTGAGAGCGTGACACACACACACACACACACACCTCTGTGAGAGCGTGACACACACACACACACACACACACACACACACACACACACACACACACACACACACCTCTGTGAGAGCGTCACACACACACACACACACACACACACACACACACACACACACACACACACACACACCTCTGTGAGAGTGTGTATCTAAACAGCTCCTCGGCTCTGTTAAGTGATAGCCATCATGAATATTTCAGCAGCATTAATAGCATCAGATATGAGGCTGAGGCTTCCGCACAGGAAATCAATTCAGGCATGAGAAGTGCTGCATGTGGCTCACCTCCATGCATCTTTCATACACTCCACACACACACACACACACACACACACACACACACACACACACACACTTAAGACAGGCGAGGACCACAAGGCTGTCCACTCCAACACACACACACACACACACACACACACACACACACGTAAGACAGGCGAGGACCACGAGGCTGTCCACTCCAACACACACACACACACACGTAAGACAGGCGAGGACCACGAGGCTGTCCACTCCAACACACACACACGTAAGACAGGCGAGGACCACGAGGCTGTCCACTCCAACACACACACACACACTTAAGACAGGCGAGGACCATGAGGCTGTCCACTCCAACACACACACACACACTTAAGACAGGCGAGGACCATGAGGCTGTCCACTCCAACACACACACACACACACGTAAGACAGGCGAGGACCATGAGGCTGTCCACTCCAACACACACACACACACTTAAGACAGGCGAGGATCACGAGGCTGTCCACTCCAACACACACACACACACTTAAGACAGGCGAGGATCACGAGGCTGTCCACTCCAACACACACACACACACACTTAAGACAGGCGAGGATCACGAGGCTGTCCACTCCAACACACACACACACTTAAGACAGGCGAGGATCACGAGGCTGTCCACTCCAACACACACACACACACACACACACACACACTTAAGACAGGCGAGGACCACGAGGCTGTCCACTCCAACACACACACACACACACTTAAGACAGGCGAGGACCACAAGGCTGTCCACTCCAACACACACACACACACACTTAAGACAGGCGAGAACCACAAGGCTGCACACACACACACACACACACACACACACACACACACACTTAAGACAGGTGAGGACCACGAGGCTGTCCACTCCAACACACACACACGTAAGACAGTCGAGGACCACGAGGCTGTCCACTCCAACACACACACACACACACACTTAAGACAGGCGAGGACCACAAGGCTGCACACACACACACACACACACACACACTTAAGACAGGCGAGGACCACGAGGCTGTCCACTCCAACACACACACACACACACACACACACACACACACACACACACTCGATCACTCCCTGGTGTCTGGCTGCAGTATAGGTCATAAATCCCACCCCTCCATGTTAGCTCACGGGGGAATAGTGTGATCCTCCCACATGCTACCTCCTGCTGGTGAAATTCCTCGCCGTCAGGTGAAAGGAAGTGGCTGGTGACTGCACATGTATTGGAGGAAGCATGTGCTAGTCTACAACTCTCCCCAGATCAGCAGAGGGGGTGGAGCAACGACCAGGACAGCAGGGAAATTGGCCAGGTATAATTGGGGAGCAAAATCTGAAAGAAAATCATAATACTATTCTGGGAAAAACCCCAGTTCTGCTTGCTTGAGTGATTAATTCATAGCCAGCACAGAGATCACAGAGGTGATGCTTTAAAAGCACACAGTCAGTCAGACAGACAGACAGACAGTCAGACAGACAGACAGGCAGACAGACAGACAGACAGGCAGAAAGACAGTCAGACAGACAGACAGACAGGTATAATTACTGTATATGGAGGCACAATGTAAAATAACAGATTGAACAGGCTGCTGGGAAATGGAAGGGGAGGAATCATGGGGAAGCTTGTTTAGCCTCTCAGTGTTAGCCCAGGGCAAAGCTAATGTTAGCCCAGGGCAAAGCTAATGTTAGCCCAGGGCAAAGCTAATGTTAGCCTAGGGCAAAGCTAATGTTAGCTCAAGACAATGCTATCGTTAGCCCAGGACAAAGCTAATGTTAGCCCACGACAAAGCTAATCTTAGCCCAGGACACAGCTAATCTTAGCCCAAGACAATGCTATCGTTAGCCCAGGACAACGCTAATGGTATCCCAGGGCAAAGCTAATGTTATTCCAGGACAAAGCTAATGTTAGCCCCGGACACTGCTATCGTTAGCCCAGGACAACGCTAATGTTATCCCAGGACAAAGCTAATGTTAGCCTAGGGCAAAGCTAATGTTAGCCCAGGACAAAGCTATTGTAAGGCTGCTGACAGGAGTAGCCTGAGCTCCCTGCGATCATTGGGTGAGAACGTGAGCAATTAAAATACGAAAAGACGAATTTCCACTTGTGGACAATAAAGTTTTCGTAATCGTAATATGAGTGGGAACGACCCGTAACACAGAGTACAGATGGGTCAGGACTGGAACGACCCGTAACACAGAGTACAGATGGGTCAGGACTGGAGAGACGCGTAACACAGAGTACAGATGGGTTAGGACTGGAACGACCCGTAACACAAAGTACAGATGAGTTAGGACTGGAACGACCCGTAACACAGTACAGATGGGTTAGGACTGGAGAGACCCGTAACACAGAGTACAGATGGGTTAGGACTGGAGAGACCCGTAACACAGAGTACAGATGGGTTAGGACTGGAGAGACCCGTAACACAAAGTACAGATGGGTCAGGACTGGAACGACCCGTAACACAGAGTACAGATGGGTCAGGACTGGAGAGACCCGTAACACAGAGTACAGATGGGTCAGGACTGGAGAGACCCGTAACACAAAGTACAGATGGGTCAGGACTGGAATGACCCGTAACACAGAGTACAGATGGGTTAGGACTGGAGAGACCCGTAACACAGAGTACAGATGGGTCAGGACTGGAGAGACCCGTAACACAGAGTACAGATGGGTTAGGACTGGAGAAACCCGTAACACAGAGTACAGATGGGTTAGGACTGGAGAGACCCGTAACACAAAGTACAGATGGTTCAGGACTGGAACGACCCGTAACACAGAGTACAGATGGGTCAGGACTGGAGAGACCCGTAACACAGAGTACAGATGGGTCAGGACTGGAGAGACCCGTAACACAGAGTACAGATGGGTCAGGACTGGAGAGACCCGTAACACAGAGTACAGATGGGTCAGGACTGGAGAGACCTGTAACACAGAGTACAGATGGGTCAGGACTGGAGAGACCTGTAACACAGAGTACAGATGGGTCAGGACTGGAGTGACCTGTAACACAGAGTACAGATGGGTTAGGACTGGAGTGACCTGTAACACAGAGTACAGATGGGTTAGGACTGGAACGACCCATAACACAGAGTACAGATGGGTTAGGACTGGAACGACCCGTAACACAGAGTACAGATGGGTCAGGACTGGAGTGACCTGTAACACAGAGTACAGATGGGTTAGGACTGGAGTGACCCGTAACACAGAGTACAGATGGGTTAGGACTGGAACGACCCGTAACACAGAGTACAGATGGGTCAGGACTGGAGAGACCTGTAACACAGAGTACAGATGGGTTAGGACTGGAACGACCCGTAACACAAAGTACAGATGGGTCAGGACTGGAACGACCCGTAACACAAAGTACAGATGGGTCAGGACTGGAACGACCCGTAACACAAAGTACAGATGGGTCAGGACTGGAACGACCCGTAACACAGAGTACAGATGGGTCAGGACTGGAACGACCCGTAACACAGAGTACAGATGGGTTAGGACTGGAGAGACCCGTAACACAGAGTACAGATGGGTTAGGACTGGAGAGACCCGTAACACAGAGTACAGATGGGTTAGGACTGGAGAGACCCGTAACACAGAGTACAGATGGGTCAGGACTGGAGAGACCCGTAACACAGAGTACAGATGGGTCAGGACTGGAACGACCCGTAACACAGAGTACAGATGGGTTAGGACTGGAGAGACCCGTAACACAGAGTACAGATGGGTTAGGACTGGAGAGACCCGTAACACAAAGTACAGATGGGTCAGGACTGGAGAGACCCGTAACACAAAGTACAGATGGGTCAGGACTGGAACGACCCGTAACACAGAGTACAGATGGGTCAGGACTGGAGAGACCCGTAACACAGAGTACAGATTGGTCAGGACTGGAGAGACCCGTAACACAGAGTACAGATGGGTTAGGACCGGAGAGACCCGTAACACAGAGTACAGATTGGTCAGGACTGGAGAGACCCGTAACAC
>NC_139642.1:14796757-14804257 GCF_964638095.1 Poromitra crassiceps | reverse complement strand
ATCAGTCAGTCTCCTAAACTCAGGTCATAGGTAATGTATTGTTGATTGTACTGTAAATTATTGATGTTTGCACTTTGGTTGTGTATTTGCACATGTCGGCACTGGTGTGCTATGCACTATTGTTTTTTTGTTGTTGTTTTTGTTATGGCACTGTGTACTTATGTGGCAGCCTGTATGTCCAAGACAAATTTCCCTCGGGACAAATTAAAATAATCATGAATCTTGAATCTTGAATCTTGAAAAGTGTGCTACGTTCTCAATGAATGATTCTCCTATGTGGGGAGAGTGGGAGGAAGGACGTGGCCATTCCCAGTAGACCATGACTAACAAGGCAGGATGTACAGCAGAGATGGGCACTTGAGACTTGGTGACTTGGACTCGAGTCGACTCGAGTCCCCGTTTTGATGACTTGTGACTTGACTTGACAAAAACATAAATGACTTGAGACTTACTTGGACTTGGAAGTTAAAGACTCGAGACTTGACTTGACTTGAGAGGTGATGACTTGGATGACTTGTTTGTGTTTGTCTGTTTAAATAATGAAATCATAACGTAACATTGTCCAAGTTTCTCTGTCTGTCTGGTATGCGTCAGTCAGTGCATGGCGAGTGCAAGCTGGAACGGTATTAGGAGGAGACGGAGAGAGGAGCTTGACAGACAGCCAGTCATCCAATCACCACAATCCCATAAGGAGGATCATGACTGAGTCATCCAATGACAATTGTCATGTCAGACTTGACTTGACTTGACTTTCCCAAAACAAAATGACTTGGGACTTACTTGAGACTTGGACCGACGTGACTTGGTCCCATGTCTGATGTGCAGTCCATAGCTAACAAGGCAGGGTGTACAGTCCATAGCTAACAAGGCAGGGTGTACAGTCCATAGCTAACAAGGCAGGGTGTGCCATACGTGAGGGGGATGAGTCGCACAGGAAACACGTAAGAAGGAAGAACCTTATAAGGATTTATAGGAGTCGCGTTGACTGGCCATAGGACGGTATAAAACCAAGAGACTTTGGCTCAAACAGGGCCAGTTCGCAAGCTGCTACGGAGCTCTCCCTGGACGGGAGACTTCACTCTGGATCTTGTAATGGATTAAGGATTGCGAGCATTTTCCAACGGAGTATTAGAGGATTATTTCAAAGTTATGTACAAGGACAGAGCATGAATCGCGGACTGGACCATTTCCCCTTAAAGACTTTGGAATACTTTTGGACTCTGTGCATCACTCTCTGTTCGCCCCCGAGTTAGCAAGGAAGTCTGGAACCCAACGAGGCGGCCGCCTCACGGGTCTTGAGCAAGGGGCTTTCCAAAGGACACTCGCTGCTCGGTGGAGACGGGCCCCGGCTGGGGACCCTGCTCTCATCCCCACTCCTCCCAAAGTAACTTGATGAGTATACCACCATTAGCAGTAGTTAGTCAACCTCTATGAAATGATATTGCATGTAACTATTACTAAATGAAATCAGTTGTATAATCAATGCTAATGCTGTACCCTGCTAAAGCTTTAAAATAAAACAAGTCAATTGGATTTAAAGTAATGAAGTGGACATTGAATTATGTATATTTTCCCTTGATGGTAATCATAGAGGTGCGTGTAACATTCTAAAGGTTCTTAAAGGTTATCCTGGCTCAGTTAAAATAGCAGTGCCCCTTTGACTACTTTGTCTAAGTCAATAAACATTTCCTAGTCGGTAACAAGTGCAAGATTCAAGGGAACGAGCTGCCATAAAAACAGACTTGACTGTACTAGTTATGCCCGGCTCCGGGCTATTCAGCCGAGGCCGCTAGTCAGTGGAAGCGGGGTGAGAAGTTTGGAATAAACACCCGGCAGTTAGAGCTAGGCTAATCGTATCCCGCCCTACAGCTTAATTAAAGTAGCAGAAGCTAGGTGGAGTTATACACGTCAAGCTGTTACTTTCGGACCCGTTGAATGGAGAGCTGTACTACCAGTATTAGGATCGGTCTTAACTATACTGAGGATATTGGCAGAGAATCACGACAATATGGAGGCGTTACCCAGGCACACACTGATGATGTGTGGTGGTGAGAACATGGTGCCCTCTCATTACCCAGGCCCACACTGATGATGTGTGGTGGTGAGAACATGGTGCCCTCTCATTACCCAGGCCCACACTGATGATGTGTGGTGGTGAGAACATGGTGCCCTCTCATTACCCAGGCCCACACTGATGATGTGTGGTGGTGAGGACATGGTGCCCTCTCATTACCCAGGCCCACACTGATGATGTGTGGTGGTGAGAACATGGTGCCCTCTCATTACCCAGGCCCACACTGATGATGTGTGGTGGTGAGAACATGGTGCCCTCTCATTACCCAGGCCCACACTGATGATGTGTGGTGGTGAGAACATGGTGCCCTCTCATTACCCAGGCCCACACTGATGATGTGTGGTGGTGAGAACATGGTGCCCTCTCATTACCCAGGCCCACACTGATGATGTGTGGTGGTGAGAACATGGTGCCCTCTCATTACCCAGGCCCACACTGATGATGTGTGGTGGTGAGAACATGGTGCCCTCTCATTACCCAGGCCCACACTGATGATGTGTGGTGGTGAGAACATGGTGCCCTCTCATTACCCAGGCCCACACTGATGATGTGTGGTGGTGAGAACATGGTGCCCTCTCATTACCCAGGCCCACACTGATGATGTGTGGTGGTGAGAACATGGTGCCCTCTCATTTATCCCACTTGTTTGCAGGTTCTAGTCTCATGTGTTCTTCCTGTCGCTCAAGTGATGAGCAAATGAGAGGTTTCAGCATGAGAGAGTGACAGCCAGGCAGACCGCTGACAGGACACATCACAGCAGCATCAGGAGTACAGTAGGTACTGTATATATACTGAGCAACATGTTCTCTGCAGCCGGGAGAGAGAGATAGAACTGCTGTGTGTGATGGAAGAGAGAGAGAGAGAGAGAGAGAGAGAGAGAGATATAACTGCTGTGTGTGATGGAAGAGAGAGAGAGAGAGAGAGAGAGAGAGATATATAACTGCTGTGTGTGATGGAAGAGAGAGAGAGAGAGACAGACAGACTGAAAGAGAGAAAAGAGGGGGCATCGGTAGCAGAGCAATTTAGAGAGAGAGTGGCGTCAGCGGAGGACCAAAATGCGTGACTTATTAGCCAATGAACAGCCAGGAAGGGGTCTCGCGCTACTTTTGAATGTTGAAATGAAGCTGATAATGTACAATTTGATAAAAATAAAAAATAAATAAAAATACAACACAAACTGTCTATTTTGCTGCAACTCGACAGTGCTGTTTAATCCAGGACCTTACTTCCTGGAACTCTTGAGAGTAAAAAACTGGTCCATTGGAGTGAATGGAGATGTCGGGACTCCTCTATCTACAGTATATGATCTGTAGTGGGGGGGGCAAGAAAGGGTTTAGACTCCTACTGTAATGAAACTGACAGCGAAAAACAGATGTTAGAAAACAGTGATATGAGAGAGAGAGAGAGAGAGAGAGAGAGAGAGAGAGAGAGAGAGAGAGAGAGACAGAGAGAGAGAATGCCAATAAAGGCACTTTGAATTGAGAGGAGGAGATGAGAGGCTGTGAATTCTTTGAGGAGCTGCACTCTGATCATTATCCTGGGTCGTCTTCTTAATCGGCCAATCAGACGGTCGATCTGCTCATTAATTATGTTGAAATGAAGAGTGCTTCCACATGATTGCTGCAGCATTAGTGTCCTGTCCTCCTTTTCCCTTTAGGACCATCCATCCATCCATCCATTGTCTCTGTCACTCATCTCCAGCGTCCTCCTCTCTCCTCCACAGTCTCCTCTCATTAGGTCAGGTGTGTCATAGTCAGTACCTGGACCTTATTCTCATCTTATTTTATGTGTCACTAGTCACCCAGAACAGACATTTCTCAAATTGATGCAGCATTTTGAATCAATTTCCATAATCGAAATTTGGGAAAATTAACGATCAATTATCGATTATTGATAGCGTAATAATAATAATAATATATATATTATTTTACTCTGGTCTGGTAATAACGTTGCGCGTTCTCGGCCAGCTATAATGGCGATGCCGCTGTGTAGTAAGAATATCAGACACTAGCGCTGTGGCCAGGTAAACAACATGTTAGATGTCAAGTTACATGATGTAAGGCAATCGGCGTCTTCCAGCTTAGCTGACAGCACAAGAGTCAAATCAACAGGCCTGAGCTCGGCGCGTCCTTGTAACGTCATGAGCGCGGTGTCCACCCGCTATGCCGACCTTAGGTTTAGGCGTGGGGGGTGGGACAGGTTAGGTTTTGGGTTAGGGTCTGGAGGAGGTTAGGTTTAGGCGTGGGGGGTGGGAGAGGTTAGGTTTTGGGTTAGGGTCTGGAGGAGGTTAGGTTTAGGTATGGGGGAGGTTAGGTTTGGCGTGGGGGCTGGGAGAGGTTAGCTCCACCGACACGCTGCACGCCGCCTCGCTCAGCTGGTTCTGCTTGTGGGCTATCGGCACTGCGACCTGTCGGCACATAGACGCGGCACCATGAGCGCGCCCGCGGTATAGTTGGCAACCACAGTCACACAGCCTTACACTAGCTAGCTAGGCTACTGTACTCACATTTTGAAAGTAGGACTCAGCTCACCGGCCGTGGCTTCCAGGCTTATAAACTCGTGACAAAAACCTCATCTGTCCTGATGGTCGAGTTCCATCCAGCTGCTCTCAGTCCGACGCGTGGATATTATTATTTCCCACGAGATGTGTGTGAATTGATTCAGGTGGGCGTTAGCAGCTAAAGGCTAGCTGAGTCCATGCTGACTGCTGCTACTTCATAGTTCATAACGTTATAAAACGACTTGAATTCACTTAAACACGTGTACCGTTACTCACACTTTGTTGGGAATTAGGAGAGAAGTGGACGAAGTGTCATAGTTATAACAGCCTCACTGAGGTCCGCAGATCGCTGGGTGCGTTTGTTTGTGTCCCCGGCGCATGCCGGTGTGAATTCCCCATGTTTAAAACAGTTTTGTTGGCAGAAAGGCCCGTGCCCAGCCAGAAAACTAGAGACTATATGAAGCTCCACCTCACGTTAGTCGGCTGTGCAATGGAGTGGGGCGAGGAGGAACGAATTCCACCCAAACCTAGTCTGCAAAAAATCGATCAAAATTTCACGTGATCGAATTCATTCCTCAACGATCAATTATCGATTATTGATGAATGATGAACATCCCTAGAACGTGCCGCACAACGGCCTGGAACAGAGGGCGATATGGCATCTGGCAACCGGGCATGTACGCCCTGTAAAAAAGCTTATTTTCTGCCACGCGCCGGCTCATATCCTTATTATATGATAGAGACAGAACAGGAAGCGCTTCTATTGACCTCCATCTGCTGATCCCAGATCAGGACTGTGTGTGGAACCTGAGCCTGCCTGCTGATCCCAGATCAGGACTGTGTGTGGAACCTGAGTCTGCCTGCTGATCCCAGATCAGGACTGTGTGTGGAACCTGAGTCTGCCTGCTGATCCCAGATCAGGACTGTGTGTAGAACCTGAGTCTGCCTGCTGATCCCAGATCAGGACTGTGTGTGGAACCTGAGTCTGCCTGCTGATCCCAGATCAGGACTGTGTGTAGGACCTGAGTCTGCCTGCTGATCCCAGATCAGGACTGTGTGTGGAACCTGAGTCTGCCTGCTGATCCCAGATCAGGACTGTGTGTGGAACCTGAGTCTGCCTGCTGATCCCAGATCAGGACTGTGTGTGGAACCTGAGTCTGCCTGCTGATCCCAGATCAGGACTGTGTGTGGAACCTGAGTCTCACGAGAGTCTCAGGAGAGCTGAGATTTGGGGGGTTGTAAACACTGTAGGATGTCTGGATATTTACCTTATTTCGAGAATATGGACAATGAATTTGAATTTAGATTACAAACTGAAGAGCAGAGGCAACGAGAGCTTCTATCTCTACCAATGTGATGGACAGCAGACACAGAGAGAGAGAGACAGAGAGAGAGAGAGAGACAGAGAGACAGAGAGAGAGAGAGAGACAGAGAGACAGAGAGACAGAGAGAGAGAGAGAGAGAGAGAGAGACACAGAGAGAGAGACAGAGAGAGAGAGAGAGAGAGAGACAGAGAGAGAGCTCAGCCATAAGAAGGATTTCATTTGCTTTTCTCCTCAGTTTCTTCTCTCTCGCTCTCTTTTTTGATAATGGGATTTTTCGCTCTGTGACAAAACCAAGTCAGCGGACTTCAAAAGGCCCACAGCTTAGTCACTGTGTGTGTGTGTGTGTGTGTGTGTGTGTGTGTGTGTGTGTGTGTGTGTGTGTGTGTGTGTGTGTGTGTGTGTGTGTGTGTGTGAGAGCGTGTGTGTGTGTGTGTGTGCGTGAGAGAGAGAGTTGCAGTTCCTGGCCAGCTCAACCTTCTTCTATCCCATCTCTCTCTTTAGACACGTCTCTCCTCTAGGGCTGTCCCCGACGCGTCGATTAGTCCACGTCATTGACGTCGATTTGCATAAAGTGCGTCGATGCGTCGGAATGAAGTGAAATAAAGATAATTAATACAATAGATAGCTCCGTTCCAATACGAGATTTCAAAGTAAATGTTTTGAATGGCTTCTGTGTGTGTTTGTGACTTGTGTAGAATGGCTTTTATTTGGGGGGAAATCCGACCGGAAGTCATGTTGTTGCTGTCAGATAGCGGAAGCGGCAGCTACCATGGCTCCGTCTATCACATGGATTTGTTATTCCCAACTCCCAAGCGACAGGGACAGGACAAGCTACCAAACATCGTCCACCATCGTGTGGGGGTATTTTAGACCAAGACCCAACAATGTGCATTCTGTAACGTTAATTGTAAATGACGTAAACGTAACGTTATGTACATACACCCGGAGCGCACGTCATAGTAAGATGATCAACACGTGGAACGTGTTTGTTAGTATAACGTTAGTCACTTGTAAACTAGTCACCTTTAGGGGGCAGTCACACTTTTCATCCTGAAATAGGAGGGTTTCTGAGTGGTTAAATGTCTGCCCTGGTATCTGTCACCTCTTTCACTACCAATCACTTTGCATCTCTGCACTTAATGAATGTAAGTTAAATCATTTCAGTTACTTTCCTCGCCCCACACTAATGACAAAACATGTATTTGCCAGTGATTATCTTAACTGCATATTACTCCAGTTTAAACATTAATCTGTCAGCAATACTTTATATGCATACATACATACATATTATATATATATACAGATATATATATATATATATATATATATATATATATATATATAAAATCGTTGAAATGGACTAATTGAAAAATGAGTGGATTAATTGAGAAGAAAATGCTGGTTTGGGAGGACAGGCCCTACTCCACCTCCCTCTCCTTTCTCCCTCTCTGTGTGTATGGCAACACGTCTCTCAGTTCTAATATACTGTAGCTTCCTAGTGCAATCTCAAGGTCAGCACACACACACACACACACACACACATGCACACGCGCACACGCACACACACACACACACACAGCGTCTTTGTGACCGTGCAAGGC
>NC_139642.1:14759257-14791757 GCF_964638095.1 Poromitra crassiceps | reverse complement strand
TGCACTGTTAACCTTATTACTTGGCATTGGATCTAGATGGATGGAGGTGCTCAGAGTTGCCAGGTTGGATGTGGGAAGATATTTGGAGCCATTCCAGAAAGTGATAATAATGGAGCGGGAAAGGGGGTTATTTGACTTGGGACTTGGGGGCGAGAACAGCTTTGGTTGCCAGTTTGGAGTAATATGCATTCACCCAGAGAGACTCGAGAGGCATTATTGAAGTTGCCAAGTTGGCAGCATTTGAGAGATAAGGGGGTTATTTAACTTGGGACATGTGTGTGTGTGTGTGTGTGTGTGTGTGTGTGTGTGTGTGTGTGTGTGTGTGTGTGTGTGCGTGTGTGTGTGAGAAAAAGTGAGTTATGGTTGCCAGGTTGGAGTAAGGTTGGCAAGGTAAAGTGCTGACTGATAGACTTTTGTTAGTTTTGTCTGTGTTGCCACTTCAAATACTATCAGCTCCAGAAGGGGGTGATTTGCTGCAGGAGTGGAAGAAACCCATTGTTGGGTTGCCAGGTTGGAGGTTTAACCATGGCAATATTTGGAGCCATCTGAGAGAAGTAATCGTGGAAAGAGAGGAGGGGGTTATTTGGAGAGACAGGCGTTCCAGATTGGAGCAGGGTTGCCAGGTTTGAGCGAGGTGAGTTTGCACTGAAAGAGAAACAGAGAGAGAGAGTTATTTAATTGGTACACTACAGGGTAACCGGGAGAGAGGGGGAGAGAGAGTTATAAGAAGTTATTTGTTGCAGGATGGGTAAGTTACCAATAGACTTGAGTTGCTAGGTTATATCAGTGTTTTTAATAGGTTAGAAATTAGACTTAGTACTGTTGGGATTTCCGTCTGTCTGTCTGTCTTTGGAGGGGTTGCCAGGTTGGAATGCAGTCTTTTAATTGTTATTTTGCTGGGGGGGCAAAGAGGATCCAGAGGGCGGGTTAGAGAGGGGGGGGGGGGTACTTTGGCACAGGACAGAGGACAACGAAGTGATTCTGAGTTGGTTCTGTACAGTCAGTGTGGAGTGTGTGTGGACAGCAGGGTGGTTCTGAGTTGGTTCTGTACACTCAGTGTGGAGTGTGTGTGTATTGGGTCGGGCCAGGCGAGGAGGAAAAGTGCAGCGTTACAGAAGTGAGAGAAATGCTGACGGCGCCACAGCAGAAAATGTGCTTAGAAACCCAGAAATCTCAGTCCTGCCTCACTGCAGCTGCACCGTGTGGAGCGTCTGTCTGGGGACCGGCCCAAGCTGTCCCATGCTCAGGAACCGGACGGGCAGAATTCAACTTAAAGGGCTCATATTTTGCTAATATAATGTATTATTATTTTATGGTTGGCCTCCAGTAGAGTAACTTATTGCATCATTCATAGTTAAAAAAAAACCTCATTGTTTATCTTGTACTGGCTCTCACTGCCACCTTCAGTTCAGCCTCTGTATGAAACGCTCTGTTTTACGTCCTGTCCTTGAACCCCCACCCTCTGGGAAATACTCCAGGCGGGCAGTGCGAGGAGTTTTTGTGTTTGCAAACCTCTGCCCAGAGAGCTAGCGCTGTAGAAGCGAGACTATCTGTCTGTCTGTCTATCTATCTAGATAGATAACGATAGATAGATAGATAGATAGATAGATAGATAGATAGACAGACAGACAGACAGACAGACAGACAGACAGACAGACAGACGCCTAAACCTAACCTCCCCCAGACCCTAACCCTAACGTCAGCATTGTGGGCGGACCCCGGGGCGTAACGTTACGGCGGTCGTGGTACGTGATGCCCTGCTCGGCCAGCCGCCAAAGGAAATGTCCCGGCACAGCCCGGGCCGAGCGGAGCTGTAGATAGCTAGGGGGATGTTGACATATCAATTGATAGTGTCATGGCAAATTATTGATCAAGTGTTTATTGATTGATTAATTATTAATTATGACAATTCTAAGATGTATTTTGTGAACTGTGTTCTTCATCAATGCAGAAGATTGCTGTTCAAGGAGAACATGTAAGTTCCTGTGAGAACCTGTGTCTTGTTTTGGGAATAGACTGGATTTGTTATGTATTCTAGTGAACATCAGATAACTATTGACGTCATGGAAACTTTCTGTTGTGCATCCAAGGTGGAGGGCGGGTGCGATAGTTTCAGTATATGATGAGATGACTCGTGGCTCTTGTATTGACAAATGTAGTCAAGAGGAGACCTCTCTGCAGAGAGATAATTGTGGAATAAAACCTCCTATGAACATTTAAAACGGATATCTCATTATTGATGAATCAGCAGGGCATTGCAGCAAATTTTGCCACCACAATAGCCTTGCTTGTTACGCCAAGTCACGTTTGTTATCGATGGTCAAATTCGTTTTGACAATCCCTTGCTCATTTATAATCGTTTTACAGCTCCCCACCCTGCCCGGGGAGCTTCACACTATTGTGGTCACATTCAAGCCACAACACAACAGCTAATGTAGCTAGTTAGCTAACTTCCCAAATGCTTGTGACTATAAGTGTGCCTCTCCTAGCAAAGGCTACATGGACCAAACCAAAATGAGGACTTGGAGAAGTCAGCAAGTTGGACTAACATTACAAGTTCTGAAAATGTGTGCCTTCGTCATTCATCGGTTGTTCATGTCTATGAAAGGCAGCTGTGCTGCTAGGCTAATAGCAAGTGCTAACGTTACCCAGCCGGCGGTAAGTAACGTTAGCGCTTCCTAGCTGCTAGGTACAACCGATGCTGGAATGAGACACATATTTTCAGAACTTACCACTTCACTCCTACATCCTGGCTCACTTCCAAGTCGTCTCCTTGTTTTTGCGGTCTGAAATGCGTTATTCCATCAGACTACTGTTGTAGACAGCCAGGTTGGAGAGAGCCTGGTGACGTGGGGTTAGGTTGACAAGTCTGCAGTGTACTGGAGCAGTCAGAACAGGGAAGGGAGGGGCAGGGGGGACGGGTGAAGGCTATGGCGCGTGCGCACTGCCGGCCCGGGCTAGGCTTGTTACCACCATGCTAACATACCTGACGTCACTAGAACTATGATCTCGCATAAATCCATGTGCTCTCGTCTACGAGACTTCATGTGAGGGAGGGGGGGTTCATGGGGGTAACATTAAAACACTTTCACATATTTATTTGAAGCTTAGCCCATGTTTAATATGACCATCCAAGATTGTAACAAGATGTATATGATACAAAATTAAGAAATGCATAATATGGCCCCTTTTAAGATGTATAATTCCAATCTACTTCCTGGTATAAATGATACCTTCAGAAGCCAATTTCTGACTAAATAAATGCCGCAATATTGCTCAGCGAAACGTCACGGTTGGTTTTCAGGGTTGCATTGACTGATATAGGTTAGAAAACTATTATTGACGTGCAAACGAATCACATGAACAAAGTGCTCTGGGTGTGTAACGGCCTCACACACACCGGTCTTATACTGTATCTCTCCCAGGAAACCTCCAGTCATTATGATTTGATGTGTGGGTGCCTACCTACCACCTCCTACACAAACCAACAGGCCTACCTACCACCTCCTACACAAACCAACAGGCCTACCTACCACCTCCTACACAAACCAACAGGCCTACCTACCACCTCCTACACAAACCAACAGGCCTACCTACCACCTCCTACACAAACCAACAGGCCTACCTACCACCTCCTACACAAACCAACAGGCCTACCTACCACCTCCTACACAAACCAACAGGCCTACCTACCACCTCCTACACAAACCATCAGGCCTACCTACCACCTCCTACACAAACCAACAGGCCTACCTACCACCTCCTACACAAACCAACAGGCCTACCTACGACCTCCTACACAAACCATCAGGTCTACCTACCACCTCCTACACAAACCAACAGGCCTACCTACCACCTCCTACACAAACCAACAGGCCTACCTACCACCTCCTACACAAACCAACAGGCCTACCTACCACCTCCTACACAAACCAACAGGCCTACCTACCACCTCCTACACAAACCAACAGGCCTACCTACCACCTCCTACACAAACCAACAGGCCTACCTACCACCTCCTACACAAACCAACAGGCCTACCTACCACCTCCTACACAAACCAACAGGCCTACCTACCACCTCCTACACAAACCAACAGGCCTACCTACCACCTCCTACACAAACCATCAGGTCTACCTACCACCTCCTACACAAACCAACAGGCCTACCTACCACCTCCTACACAAACCAACAGGCCTACCTACGACCTCCTACACAAACCATCAGGTCTACCTACCACCTCCTACACAAACCAACAGGCCTACCTACCACCTCCTACACAGACCAACAGGCCTACCTACCACCTCCTACACAAACCAACAGGCCTACCTACCACCTCCTACACAAACCAACAGGCCTACCTACCACCTCCTACACAAACCAACAGGCCTACCTACCACCTCCTACACAAACCAACAGGCCTACCTACGACCTCCTACACAAACCAACAGGCCTACCTACCACCTCCTACACAAACCAACAGGCCTACCTACCACCTCCTACACAAACCATCAGGCCTACCTACCACCTCCTACACAAACCAACAGGCCTACCTACCACCTCCTACACAAACCAACAGGCCTACCTACCACCTCCTACACAAACCATCAGGCCGGGGAAGATAAGATAGCAGCAGCTGCTGAAGTTGGGCGGTGACTTGACAGGTGATCTATAACAGGTAATGAGTCATCATCAGCAGGTGGTTTCCTCTTCTTGGCTGCTTCGCTCCACAAACAGGCTGCACTGTTTGCTGCTGCAACTTGTGAAAAAAAAAAAAAACGTCTCTCAAAAACGTTTCTATTTCATTACATTTCGGCTCTAAAATCGTTAAATGGAAAAGTGTTTTTTATGGTGTTTTTTTTTTAAAGGGTGGGAGTTTTGAGAGGGGTGGGAGAGGTTAGGTTTAGGTGTGGGGGTTGGGAGAGGTTAGGTTTAGGTGTGGGGGGTGGGAGAGGTTAGGTTTAGGTGTGGGGGTTGGGAGAGGTTAGGTTTAGGTGTGGGGGGTGGGAGAGGTTAGGTTTAGGTGTGGGGGGTGGGAGAGGTTAGGTTTAGGTGTGGGGGGTGGGAGAGGTTAGGTTTAGGTGTGGGGGTTGGGAGAGGTTAGGTTTAGGTGTGGGGGGTGGGAGAGGTTAGGTTTAGGTGTGGGGGGTGGGAGAGGTTAGGTTTAGGTGTGGGGGGTGGGAGAGGTTAGGTTTAGGTGTGGGGGTTGGGAGAGGTTAGGTTTAGGTGTGGGGGGTGGGAGAGGTTAGGTTTAGGTGTGGGGGGTGGGAGAGGTTAGGTTTAGGTGTGGGGGGTGGGAGAGGGCCCCCCCCGGGGGTCGGAGTCTCCCGACCACCTCAGACTCTCTAACCTTAACCCAGACCCTAACCCCAAACCTAGCCAAAAAAACACCACATTTATTTTCCATTTAACAGCAAGCGCTGCCTTTTCACTTTCCCCACCCAGATTGATCCTGCCCGTCCCGGGGATTGAACCAACAACCTTCCGTCACAAGCTGGCTTCTCTAACCGTTAAGCTGCCACTACCCCGTGTGTGTGTGTGTTGGAGCTGACCTACCACTGCCCCGTGTGTGTGTGTGTGTGTGTGTCGGAGCTGAGCTACAACTGCCCTGTGTGTGTGTGTGTCGGAGCTGAGCTACCACTGCCCCGTGTGTGTGTGTGTGTGTCGGAGCTGAGCTACCACTGCCCCGTGTGTGTGTGTGTGTCGGAGCTGAGCTACCACTGCCCCGTGTGTGTGTGTGTGTGTGTGTGTGTGTGTGTGTGTGTCGGAGCTGAGCTACCACTGCCCGTGTGTGTGTGTGTCGGAGCTGAGCTACCACTGCCCCGTGTGTGTGTGTGTGTGTGTGTGTCGGAGCTGAGCTACCACTGCCCCGTGTGTGTGTGTGTCGGAGCTGAGCTACCACTGCCCCGTGTGTGTGTGTGTGTGTGTCGGAGCTGAGCTACCACTGCCCCGTGTGTGTGTGTGTGTGTGTGTCGGAGCTGAGCTACCACTGCCCCGTGTGTGTGTGTGTGTCGGAGCTGAGCTACCACTGCCCATGTGTGTGTGTGTGTTGAAGCTGAGCTACCACTGCCCATGTGTGTGTGTGTGTTGAAGCTGAGCTACCACTGGCCCATGTGTGTGTGTGTTGGAGCTGAGCTACCACTGCCCCGTGTGTGTGTCGGAGCTGAGCTACCACTGCCCCGTGTGTGTGTGTCGGAGCTGAGCTACCACTACCCCGTGTGTGTGTGTGTGTGTGTGTGTGTGTGTTGGAGCTGAGCTACCACTGCCCTGTGTGTGTGTGTGTGTGTGTGTGTTGGAGCTGAGCAGGTGGTAGTCTCACATGGTCAGACCCAACGTCTTATGTCATCACTTCATCATGTGGGTCTGAATCACACGTCAGCATTTCCTGGTTTTAGAGAGAAAGAAATGTTTCAGCTCCAATAGCATCACAGCTGTCTGCTGTCATCATTCAAAATGCCCCGCCCACGAGTCACAGCTGTCTGCTGTCATCATTCAAAATGCCCCGCCCACGAGTCACAGCTGTCTGCTGTCATCATTCAAAATGCCCCGCCCACGACTTGCATCATGCAATGGCTGGCTAAGCGACACTAAGCACTTTCATGCAGTTACTTGGTCGCCCATTTTTTCTTCTTTCAAAGTAGCCCTAATTTACCCAGACTTCTTTGTACCGTACTCCTGCTTTATAGTCAATAACTATTCTGCTTTGTGCACATCATTACTTCTAGTTTTTGTCAAATTTCATCCAAAGTACATCTTCTTAGTGTAGCGTAAAATAAAGTGCAGCCTTCAAAGTCCATCGTCTGCTGATAAACGGCTAAATCGACCCAGGAAGTCGAGATGCATCGCCAACACTATTTGTATTCACAGTGATAAAGTGGGTGTGTTTTTCCCTTAATGACCACAGGGGGGCTCAGGCAGCAGTGTCGCCAGCAGGCGGTGCTGATCTGAGTCCAGGCAACACAGTCAGCGATGAAGAGTGCCAGTGTTATTTCACACAAGTGCTGACAGCTCCACAGCAGAGAATGTGCTTAGAAAACCCTGACAGTCCCCTCTGCACTCACCTGCTTAGTCTTTTCACTCCGTTCTCTAAGGATCTTTTCACAAGTGCAGCAGCAGCACAGGACAGGGAGCGGACCATCGCCCCCTCCCTGTGGGAGGCAGCAGTCAGCGTTGAGGGGTGGCTGGGGACAAAGAGAGAGGGAGAGAGAGACTTTGCTATGCTTTCATGTTCCATCGTTCTGCTTGACTTTTTCACATTCCCCCCCCCCGGTTTTTCTCCCCAATTGTACTTGTCCAATTCCCCGTGCACAGCTCGTTGTTCCAGCCCCTCTGCCGACCTGGGGAGAGTTGTAGACTAGCACATGCTTCCTCCTGTAGTCGCCAGCCGCAGACGCGGCCAATTGTGCATGTTGCTGTATGGACGCCCGAACAAGCAAGAGGTAACACGGGGGCTCAAACCTGCGAACCTCGTGTTGCTATGTTAGGCAGGGAATCTACTGCTGCACTTTGGTGCTGCACACTGAGTGATGAGCAGGACCCTCTTACTGCTGCCTCTCTGAACACTGTGGATCACAGGTGTGTTTGGTGCTCTGAACACTGTGTGGATCACAGGTGTGTCTGGTGCTCTGAACACTGTGTGGATCACAGGTGTGTCTGGTGCTCTGAACACTGTGTGGATCACAGGTGTGTTTGGTGCTCTGAACACTGTGTGGATCACAGGTGTGTCTGGTGCTCTGAACACTGTGTGGATCACAGGTGTGTCTGGTGCTCTGAACACTGTGTGGATCACAGGTGTGTTTGGTGCTCTGAACACTGTGTGGATCACAGGTGTGTCTGGTGCTCTGAACACTGTGTGGATCACAGGTGTGTTTGGTGCTCTGAACACTGTGTGGATCACAGGTGTGTCTGGTGCTCTGAACACTGTGTGGATCACAGGTGTGTTTGGTGCTCTGAACACTGTGTGGATCACAGGTGTGTTTGGTGCTCTGAACACTGTGTGGATCACAGGTGTGTTTGGTGCTCTGAACACTGTGTGGATCACAGGTGTGTTTGGTGCTCTGAACACTGTGTGGATCACAGGTGTGTTTGGTGCTCTGAACACTGTGTGGATCACAGGTGTGTCTGGTGCTCTGAACACTGTGTGGATCACAGGTGTGTCTGGTGCTCTGAACACTGTGTGGATCACAAGTGTGTTTGGTGCTCTGAACACTGTGTGGATCACAGGTGTGTTTGGTGCTCTGAACACTGTGTGGATCACAGGTGTGTTTGGTGCTCTGAACACTGTGTGGATCACAGGTGTGTTTGGTGCTCTGAACACTGTGTGGATCACAGGTGTGTCTGGTGCTCTGAACACTGTGTGGATCACAGGTGTGTTTGGTGCTCTGAACACTGTGGATCACAGGTGTGTTTGGTGCTCTGAACACTGTGTGGATCACAGGTGTGTTTGGTGCTCTGAACACTGTGTGGATCACAGGTGTGTCTGGTGCTCTGAACACTGTGTGGATCACAGGTGTGTTTGGTGCTCTGAACACTGTGTGGATCACAGGTGTGTTTGGTGCTCTGAACACTGTGTGGATCACAGGTGTGTTTGGTGCTCTGAACACTGTGTGGATCACAGGTGTGTTTGGTGCTCTGAACACTGTGTGGATCACAGGTGTGTTTGGTGCTCTGAACACTGTGTGGATCACAGGTGTGTCTGGTGCTCTGAACACTGTGTGGATCACAGGTGTGTTTGGTGCTCTGAACACTGTGTGGATCACAGGTGTGTCTGGTGCTCTGAACACTGTGTGGATCACAGGTGTGTTTGGTGCTCTGAACACTGTGTGGATCACAGGTGTGTTTGGTGCTCTGAACACTGTGTGGATCACAGGTGTGTCTGGTGCTCTGAACACTGTGTGGATCACAGGTGTGTTTGGTGCTCTGAACACTGTGTGGATCACAGGTGTGTCTGGTGCTCTGAACACTGTGTGGATCACATGTGTGTTTGGTGCTCTGAACACTGTGTGGATCACAGGTGTGTCTGGTGCTCTGAACACTGTGTGGATCACAGGTGTGTCTGGTGCTCTGAACACTGTGGATCACAGGTGTGTTTGGTGCTCTGAACACTGTGTGGATCACAGGTGTGTCTGGTGCTCTGAACACTGTGTGGATCACAGGTGTGTTTGGTGCTCTGAACACTGTGTGGATCACAGGTGTGTTTGGTGCTCTGAACACTGTGTGGATCACAGGTGTGTCTGGTGCTCTGAACACTGTGTGGATCACAGGTGTGTTTGGTGCTCTGAACACTGTGTGGATCACAGGTGTGTTTGGTGCTGTGAACACTGTGTGGATCACAGGTGTGTTTGGTGCTGTGAACACTGTGTGGATCACAGGTGTGTTTGGTGCTCTGAACACTGTGTGGATCACAGGTGTGTTTGGTGCTCTGATCACTGTGTGGATCACAGGTGTGTTTGGTGCTCTGAACACTGTGTGGATCACAGGTGTGTTTGGTGCTCTGAACACTGTGTGGATCACAGGTGTGTCTGGTGCTCTGAACACTGTGTGGATCACAGGTGTGTTTGGTGCTCTGAACACTGTGTGGATCACAGGTGTGTTTGGTGCTCTGAACACTGTGTGGATCACAGGTGTGTTTGGTGCTCTGAACACTGTGTGGATCACAGGTGTGTTTGGTGCTTTCACACACCAGGGCTCCGTGCCGGTTCCGGTTCCCCGAACCCAAATTTGAACCGGCCGGCGCGTTCAGACCGAAAGAATTATTGGTTCGGAACCTGAAAAGTTGGTTCTCAGCGGAACCAAAAGATAGTTGGTTTCTTCTTGGGAACCGTGACATCATCATCAGTGGGCGTGTCTCATTCTAGGCTGTGAAAACGAGCAGGAAGGAGAAGAAGGCAGTGACAACATGGAGAAAAATAATTTGCAGTGTTCTCCTGAGGAAACCAAATGTTTAGTGGCGATTTGGGCATCTACCGAATTTAAAGAAAAGCTAGAAAGCAGTACAAGAAAGAGCAAGTCGTATGCCGAACTTGCGGAAGAGAGGGCCAAGGCTGGGTTCACTCGAACGCCAGACCAAATAATTAATAAACTTAAAATACTGAAGAAGGACTACCGAATAATGTCCTCCCACGTTGGTTCCGCTTAAACTGGTGTGAGCACGCGCTGGTTTGCCAGAAAGCACCAAGGTTCTGAGACTCCAGAACGGAACCAGAGCCAGAACCAGAACTGTGTCTGTCTGAAAGTGGTAAGAGTGATGAGCAGAGCCTTCTTACTGCTGCCTCTCTGAACACTGTGTGGATCACAGGTGTGTTTGGTGCTGGACACTTTACACTCTCTCACTCTCTCACTCTCTCTCTCACTCTCTCCTCTCTCTCACACTCAGTGATGGATGTTTTTTCTAGATGACAGAAACGTGTCATGGTGGTTTTTGCTGTTTGGCTGCTTTGCCTCCTCTCACTGCCTCGACTCCCCTTCTCTCTTCCCTCGTCCCTGTCTTCCTCTTCCTCTTCTCTCCATCCTCATCCTTCTCTCCTCTTCTCCTCCTCTGTGTAGGCGAACTTGGCAGACACTGACGGACAGCTGGCTGAGCCAATGACAGACAGCGGGGACTTTTAACGCTCGTCTGCAGGGTCCTCCGGTCCAACCCACGCGGGCGTGCACGCCCGCAGGCACGTGCACGCGCACCCGGATGAGTGCCAGCGCTGGCACGTGCCCAGTGAGAAGAGGACGGCCCCCCTCCCCCTCTAAGAGGTAGGACAAACCCTAACCCTAAGAGGTAGGACAAACCCTAACCCTAAGAGGTAGGACTAACTCTAACCCTAACAGGTAGGACAAACCCTAACCCTAAGAGGTAGGACAAACCCTAACCCTAACAGGTAGGACAAACCCTAACCCTAACAGGTAGGACAAACCCTAACAGGTAGGACAAACCCTAACCCTAAGAGGTAGGACAGCTGTTTGATACGAGACTCATACATTACCATTAACTCATTCACCGCCAGTTTAGGACTGCCAATATTTAGCACAGGCCAAAGATTTTCATAATTGTTGGTCATCTATCAAGACCCACAGTAAATTATCTATTAGCACCAGAGTGATTTGCAATACCTCAAAATGAAGATGTACGTCTCTGGGTTCACCAGGGAAAAAAAAGTGAGCTTTTAGCATGTTCTGTACTCTACTTATAGCCATTTATATACACCCTGTTTTCCCCCAAAATGTCTCTCTGAGAAAAGAAATTGCAGAAAATGGCATTTATGTATTTATGCACACAATCTCATGCAGAACTCGCTCTCAATTCTTTTATTTTGAACTGTATTGACATCAGACATGTAAATATTATTCGTTAGGACACAAATGACAAAAAAAAAATATATATATATATATATATATATACACATGAAGTGCTTTTTTTTTACATTCAACAATACAGTTTACTCGGTGTGAGTGTGCAGACAGACAGACAGACAGACAGACAGACAGACAGACAGACACACCGACAGACAGACAGACAGACAGACAGACAGACACACACACACACACACACACACACACACACACACACACGATCCCCCTTTTAGATTTCTAACCCCACATATGATAAGCAATAACCACGCCCTGTGGCGCTGGGATTGGCCAGGAGCAACACTGGAGGGCACGCAGCCCAGCGATTACATGAACCAACTGAATAGCTCTTGAGAAAGGACAGCGGGCTGCTCTGACTCCCGCTTCTGCCTTGTGCCTTGCTGTTGTGTGTTTATTTTGCACCCTTCCTCGTCCATGTCTCCCTGTCATATCCCCTGCTATCTGATCGTTCCCGTTTTCCCCTCGGCTATTCAACACGTCCTCACCGCCCTCGCAAACTGATCGATCATTTCCTCATTCCTCCGATGATCAAACACATCTCTTGATTACTTTCTCCCGGCTGGCACAGAGGAAGGCGACTCCAGCTCGTGCAGCGCGCCGAGGCGCGTTTCAATGGCGTTTCTCCTGTCTGCACAAGGAAGCGTTACCAGTTTTCTGCTTTTCCTCCTGCTCAATTTCAAAACAACAGCTGCGGTATGTGTTTGTTCACGTGTTGTCTTAGATGATAGGGACCTGATACCATGTGACAGGCTGGGGAAGTGTTTAAACTACGCCCTGCAGTAATAAAAACAAAAACACGTCAAACACGTCATTGGCGGGGAGGGCTATTTCTGATAACACGTCAAAGACGTCATTGGCGGTGAATGAGTTAAGACAGCGGTTTGAGATGAGACTGATACATTATCATTTAGTGCAAATCTATTCCGCTTTTTAATTTGCTTTGAATAAGTCGTTTTGAGCCTATTTGGGTTTTACGTTTCATTGGCTCAGTTAAATAATCCCATGGTTCAAACTTGATCAGTCAATGATAATTCATTAATTAATTGACAACAGGCTTGATGTTACCTTACTCCTGATTGGTTAAACTGACTAGTATTACCTTGTTCCTGATTGGCTGAGCTAACTACAGACTAGTGTTACCTTACTCCTGATTGGTTAAACTGACTACACAGACTAGTGTTAACATACATGTGATTGGTGGAGATTAATACAGACCTTACTCCTGATTGGCTGAGCTGAGTAGAGACTGGTGTTACCTTACTCCTGATTGTCTACATGCTGTCTACATGCTAGTGCTACCTTACTTCTGATTGGTTAAACTGTCTACATGCTAGCGCTACCTTACTCCTGATGGGTTAAACTGTCTATAGGCTAGCAATAGTTTACCTCTGATTTGTTTAATTGCCTACATGCTAGTCCTACCTTACTCCTGATTGGTTAAACTGTCTATAGGCTAGCAATAGTTTACCTCTGATTGGTTTAATTGCCTACATGCTAGTGCTACCTTACTCCTGATTGATTAAACTGTCTATTCATAGTATTCCCATGACATCACAAGCATTTTCCTACCAATATGGCACTACAATACACACAGCTCATTGGCTGGTTGTGTCACTTGATTGTAATCAGCTGTTAATTGATTACAATCACCTGCTATTTTCCTACCAAGATGGCCGTGTGGTGATGTAACATAATACTATCAATAGGCTAGCAATAGTTTACCTCTGATTGGTTTAAGTGCCTACATGCTAGTGCTACCTTACTCCTGATTGGTTAAACTGTCTCTAGGCTAGCAGTAGTTTACCTCTGATTGGTTCAACTGCCTACATGCTAGTTAGTTGCCTTCTAGTCTCTCAAGCTGCAGTCTATCTCCTCCACAGTCTATCTGTTCCACAGTCTATCTCCTCCACAGTCTATCTCTTCCACAGTCTATCTGTTCCACAGTCTATCTGTTCCACAGTCTTCGAATGCTCTGGTCTCTCTGTTTTCCTCACTTGCTTCAGCTTTCCTCATACAAGAACGGTTGAACCCTCTCCTGTGATTGGTTCACATTTGACGCACTGAAAGCTAATTGCCGTAGCGACGGGCTGTTGATGATGTTCATCAATGGTTTCAATGTCAAGGAGAAATGTATCATTTAATATATACATATTTTATTGATCATTTATGTATTTATTCATCCTGAATATCACACAGATGAAGCACCTGTTGTTCATCTGACTTGGTGATCTAACAACAACACTGGTTTGGGTAGAAAAGCCAAGGACCTGTCCATGTTTTAAAGCAGAGATATTTCTATTCTAAAATAACAAAAACAGCTAACCAAGGTGTCGTTCGTTTCCAAATGTTTGTCCTTGGCTATTCAGAGCATTTCACCAGCAATATTCCACACAAGTAATTAATAGAGGTTTATTTAATGAGTAAGTTGTTTGTGTTCATGTCCCTGTGTGAGTCACACACATTATGATCAGGGAGTCAGAGGTGTGGGGTCCATATCCAGCTCACTCTGTTGGCACTGAGTATTATTTGCAATCTTTTTTCATTGATTTCTCTGCACCTAGTTTGCTTTTTCAGTCAACATTTCTTTATTTGATTTCTCGCCAGTAGTGACTCATTAGAATTATACAATCAATACACTTTAAAATAGATTGAAAGCAGTACAAATGTTTATTTAAACCCATAAAAATCCACCTATTTCAGAAGAAAAGGCTGGAAACGACATACCCAAACTAAAGCCCTATGGCCACAGGCAAACGCCAAGTTGCTGTTCCAAGTGTCTGAATGACTCTGTGCGTTACTGACCCTGAGTAACACCAGCTCAAACACAGTGGTTCTCCAGATAAAACACTTTTTACGTTGCCAGTAGGTGGCGCTATGCCAAATTGCACGAAATTCGGCACTGCACTCCATCAGGTCCCCGTAAGCGTAGCCTACTCCCCAAGTTTGAAGTCGCGATGCCCGGCCGACGTCACTCTCCGGGCCGACCCAAAACGTGACGCAAACTTTGTGACTTACAGACACCGCCACCCGCCCGTCCAGCTAGGCTACTTTATTCTAGGAGGATGCTTTGGAGGATCTTGGGCCAGATTGTAGTTGTTGCTGTCTCATTTAGTCTCCTCGGTCAGCTCTTCAGACACATTGAATTACAGCTACTGTACATGGAGAAGACACAAGATCAGATCAGGGAAACACATGCTGTGTCTGTGGCTTCAGGAAAAGCTGCTATCTATTTGGAATAAATATATAAATAAATAATATATATATAACTAAATAACAGCTAGACATCTGTGTTTTGTGCTTCTTGAAGATAAGTACTTAATGGCTTTTGAAAGGATTTAAACCCTGCGTCCCCACAGTGTGATCTGTGTTTACACCGATGGAGGAAATTAATAGTAAAAGCTTCATTTACACGTTAACAGTGGGGCCGGGGTCACTGCACTCACCCCACACACAACACTGTGCACTCACCACACACACAACACTGTGCACTCACCCCACACACAACACTGTGCACTCACCCCACACACAACACTGTGCACTCACCACACACACAACACTGTGCACGGCTTTTAACACCAGAAACACATTGTTGCAGTTAGCCGTGTGTGTGTGTGTGTGTGTGTGTGTGTGTGTGTGTGTGTGTGTGTGTGTGTGTGTGTGTGTGTGTGTGTGTGTGCGTGCGTGCGTGCGTGCGTGTGAGAGAGGGAGAGGGAGATAGAAGCTAATGGAGTCTTAATAGCCACATTAGCTTCTTGGTCAGCCAAATCGTTTGAGGCAGCTCTCAGACAAGCAAATAGGACCATTAGCTCACTATAGATCTCAGCACACGCGCACGCACACGCACACACACACACACACACACACACACACACACACACAACGCACACACAAAGCGCAACACAAACTCGCATGCACATCCACACTTACTTATCTCATTATGTCTGACAAACAGTCTTACTCTGTTAATCTCTCTTAACCTTTCTCTCTCTCTCTCTCACGCACACACACACACACACACACACACACACACACACACACACACACACACACACACAGACACACACAGACACACACAGACACACACACACACACACACACACACACACAGACACACACACACACACACACACACACACACACACACACCTGCCAGCTTGTATCTTATTGAAGTAATGTTCTCTTCCTGCAGGCGGTGTGTGTGTGAGTGTGACAGGTGTTTCTTAATGAGAGGGCTGACAATCACATTTACAATCATAAATGAAACCTTGCGTTAGTTCATTTGAGACACTGAAGTCATGTGACACGCCCCAGCTGTTATCCAGCTGTCAGCCGCTGATTGGATCATTCTTCATTCACCAATCACAGCCATTGTTACAATAAGGCGGTCCGTTTAAATACGGCCTCCTCTCTCACTCTGATCTTTGCTCCACCCATGCTGCTTCACACTGCTGCTGCTGCTGCTGGCAATGCTTTGCCTCCACCACCCCAGCCTCCACCTTTCTAGCTCAGAGTCTGCATGGCTCAAAGGCTAAACATGTGTTCTAGCTCAGAGTCTGCATGGCTCAAAGGCTAAACATGTGTTCTAGCTCAGAGTCTGCATGGCTCAAAGGCTAAACATGTATTCTAGCTCAGAGTCTGCATGGCTCAAATGCTAAACTGTATTCTAGCTCAGAGTCTGCATGACTCAAAGGCTAAACATGTGTTCTAGCTCAGAGTCTGCATGGCTCAAAGGCTAAACATGTGTTCTAGCTCAGAGTCTGCATGGCTCAAATGCTAAACTGTATTCTAGCTCAGAGTCTGCATGGCTCAAAGGCTAAACATGTGTTCTAGCTCAGAGTCTGCATGGCTCAAAGGCTAAACATGTGTTCTAGCTCAGAGTCTGCATGGCTCAAAGGCTAAACATGTGTTCTAGCTCAGAGTCTACATGGCTCAAAGGCTAAACATGTGTTCTAGCTCAGAGTCTGCATGGCTCAAAGGCTAAACATGTGTTCTAGCTCAGAGTCTGCATGGCTCAAAGGCTAAACATGTATTCTAGCTCAGAGTCTGCATGGCTCAAAGGCTAAACATGTGTTCTAGCTCAGAGTCTGCATGGCTCAAAGGCTAAACATGTATTCTAGCTCAGAGTCTGCATGGCTCAAATGCTAAACTGTATTCTAGCTCAGAGTCTGCATGACTCAAAGGCTAAACATGTGTTCTAGCTCAGAGTCTGCATGGCTCAAAGGCTAAACATGTGTTCTAGCTCAGAGTCTGCATGACTCAAATGCTAAACTGTATTCTAGCTCAGAGTCTGCATGGCTCAAAGGCTAAACATGTATTCTAGCTCAGAGTCTGCATGGCTCAAAGGCTAAACATGTGTTCTAGCTCAGAGTCTGCATGGCTCAAAGGCTAAACATGTGTTCTAGCTCAGAGTCTGCATGGCTCAAAGGCTAAACATGTGTTCTAGCTCAGAGTCTGCATGGCTCAAAGGCTAAACATGTGTTCTAGCTCAGAGTCTGCATGGCTCAAAGGCTAAACATGTGTTCTAGCTCAGAGTCTGCATGGCTCAAATGCTAAACTGTATTCTAGCTCAGAGTCTGCATGGCTCAAATGCTAAACTGTATTCTAGCTCAGAGTCTGCATGGCTCAGAGGCTAAACATGTATTCTAGCTCAAGAGTCTGCAAAAAAGCTTAGACATGTTACTCTGTTACTGGTACTCACTATGGCTTTAAATTAATTGGGAATCTTGTATCCTCATGGGGGATTTTTGCGGCCCTCCCTGCTCAGCGTAGCTTGATGCTGCTGGGCTGGTTCAGGGAGGAGTAAAGAGAGGAGCCTTCAACGCCAATAAATGGAAAAATCTATGACGAGAGTGTTCTTGAATGAACCACAGACGGCATAACAACACCGTCTGAGAGCAGAGAGCAGAGACTGGAACAGTTCATTTTACGCTGTGTGAACTGAACTTTGAGCAAGCTCCTCTGTGAACAAAACACCAAACAAACCAAACCATGGAATTAGGTCTTTTTGGTCCGATTTAAGTTGCAAATCTACGACTCAAAATAGAAGAGTAGAGGACGACCACTGACGATGGTTCATATCGCGGACCGGCCTCCGCCCACTCCGCCATCTTTGACAACAACAACCCAGAGTTTGTTGGAACAGACGACGTGGCCTTCTTCTTAGGCAGCGAGCGCACGTCCACAGAGAGCGTGCTGGAGACAACAGATGATGATACTGTCTGAAGAGCTACAAGGTACATGACTGGTCCACACGGTTCAGACACTATCATCAGCTGTGTCTCTGAGAAGGAACATGACTGGTCCACATGGTTCAGACACTATCATCAGCTGCTGTCTCTGATCAGGTACATGACTGGTCCACACAGTTCAGACACTATCATCAGCTGTGTCTCTGGGAAGGTACATGACTGGTCCACACAGTTCAGACACTATCATCAGCTGCTGTCTCTGAAGAAGGTACATGACTGGTCCACACAGTTCAGACACTATCATCAGCTGTGTCTCTGAGAAGGAACATGACTGGTCCACACAGTTCAGACACTATCATCAGCTGCTGTCTCTGAAGAAGGTACATGACTGGTCCACACAGTTCAGACACTATCATCAGCTGTGTCTCTGAGAAGGAACATGACTGGTCCACACAGTTCAGACACTATCATCAGCTGTGTCTCTGAGAAGGAACATGACTGGTCCACACAGTTCAGACACTATCATCAGCTGTGTCTCTGAGCAGGTACATGACTGGTCCACACAGTTCAGACACTATCATCAGCTGCTGTCTCTGAGAAGGTACATGACTGGTCCACACAGTTCAGACACTATCATCAGCTGCTGTCTCTGAGAAGGAACATGACTGGTCCACACGGTTCAGACACTATCATCAGCTGCTGTCTCTGATCAGGTACATGACTGGTCCACACGGTTCAGACACTATCATCAGCTGCTGTCTCTGAGCAGGTACATGACTGGTCCACACGGTTCAGACACTATCATCAGCTGTGTCTCTGATCAGGTACATGACTGGTCCACACAGTTCAGACACTATCATCAGCTGCTGTCTCTGAGCAGGTACATGACTGGTCCACATGGTTCAGACACTATCATCAGCTGTGTCTCTGAGCAGGTACATGACTGGTCCACATGGTTCAGACACTATCATCAGCTGCTGTCTCTGAGAAGGAACATGACTGGTCCACACAGTTCAGACACTATCATCAGCTGCTGTCTCTGATCAGGTACATGACTGGTCCACACAGTTCAGACACTATCATCAGCTGCTGTCTCTGAGAAGGTACATGACTGGTCCACACAGTTCAGACACTATCATCAGCTGCTGTCTCTGAGAAGGAACATGACTGGTCCACACGGTTCAGACACTATCATCAGCTGCTGTCTCTGAGAAGGTACATGACTGGTCCACACAGTTCAGACACTATCATCAGCTGCTGTCTCTGATCAGGTACATGACTGGTCCACACAGTTCAGACACTATCATCAGCTGCTGTCTCTGAGAAGGTACATGACTGGTCCACACAGTTCAGACACTATCATCAGCTGCTGTCTCTGAGAAGGAACATGACTGGTCCACACGGTTCAGACACTATCATCAGCTGCTGTCTCTGAGAAGGTACATGACTGGTCCACACAGTTCAGACACTATCATCAGCTGCTGTCTCTGATCAGGTACATGACTGGTCCACACGGTTCAGACACTATCATCAGCTGCTGTCTCTGAGCAGGTACATGACTGGTCCACACGGTTCAGACACTATCATCAGCTGCTGTCTCTGAGAAGGTACATGACTGGTCCACACAGTTCAGACACTATCATCAGCTGCTGTCTCTGATCAGGTACATGACTGGTCCACACGGTTCAGACACTATCATCAGCTGCTGTCTCTGAGCAGGTACATGACTGGTCCACACGGTTCAGACACTATCATCAGCTGTGTCTCTGATCAGGTACATGACTGGTCCACACAGTTCAGACACTATCATCAGCTGCTGTCTCTGAGCAGGTACATGACTGGTCCACACAGTTCAGACACTATCATCAGCTGTGTCTCTGAGCAGGTACATGACTGGTCCACACAGTTCAGACACTATCATCAGCTGCTGTCTCTGAGCAGACGACAGCGGCACGATTGGACGACAAATTGGATTTTCTTGCTGAAGTTGGTGTAAGATCACTGCCGTGGAAATTGAACAACTCCATGGGAAATGGAGAGGTTTGGTGTGTGTGTGTGTGTGTGTGTGTGTGTGTGTGTGTGTGTGTGTGTGCGCCTCTCTGTGTTCTTTTCTATTTAAACCCAAGGTCAACAGACATAGTAGCAGGCCTGACAGGCAGGCAGGAGTGGGCCAGCCGGGGGAGCAAGGACACTGTGCTGTCTGTGCACCACTATACAGCGTTCATTTTCAAATACAACTCATATACAGTAGTGCTGGGGAATGATACAGCCATCTGCATCCATGCATCAATTCAACGATCCAATAGCATCGATGCACACTGAAAACATTGAGATAAATCACCATGAGAAATAAACATGATTTCTATGATTTTATTTTGAAATTCCACGCCACGCCCGTGTCACCATTTCCGCCGAAGCGTACCTCTATCCACATACAAACAATGTCAGCGCCATGGCAAGCACGCACGAAAAAGAGCGAGAGGATATTCATCAATATCGATATTGTCTCATATTGATTACAGCCCCCTGAATCATATTGTATTTGAAATCGTTTTGCGGCAAATATCACATTGTTGTCCAATGAATGGATATAATATGGCATCTTGATCAAACTTGTGATTGCTAATATACAGTATACACTATACAACATCATGCCATGTATCTGCTTAGAAATCTGTCAATATCATATTAGTCTCGCTGGCCAGACTCCTCTCCCTTCCGTCCGAGGAGTCTGGCGCCGCAGGTCTCCATAACTGGGATAAGCCCTCCTCTGCTCTACTCTGCTCTCCCATTGGAGCGACTGTTTCGGTGGCAGCCGGATGTCCGCTCCCGGCTTATTACAAACTCTGTCATTGGCTCCGACCATGTCAATCAGAGCGGCTTCCGCTCCCTCCTCCCTGTGTGTCGCTGTAAACAGTGCCCTGCTGCCGCAGTGAAAACAACAACGCTAACTAGCTAGCAAGCTAACGGCAGAAACCTAGCTGCTAGCTCGTTGCTACACGCTGAAAACGGCAAGTTGGATTGTTTGAAAACTATTTTCCAAGGTCACTGCCGCTAAGCGCCGCCCATCGCAATCCCACTATGGAGACCTGCGGCGCCAGACTCCTCGGACAGAAGGGAGAGGAGGCTGGCCAGAGAGACTAATATCATAAAGAATCTGAGTTATTACCTCTACCAAGGAGGTTATGTTTTCCGTGCCATTTGTTTGTCTCTTTGTTTCTCAGCAGTCTTATGGAAAAAGTACTCGCCCGATTTGGATCAAAGTTGGTGAAGGGGTGGGTGTACTGTAGCACGGGCCAAGGAAGAACAAGAAGCCGTTACATTTGAGAGCGAATCCGGATCCAAGCCGAACAAGCAATAATAGCAAATAATAATAGTGCACCGTGGCGGGAGTCTGCACTCTCCAGGTGCCCTTCTCATTTCCACTGTGCTTCTCTTCAGTCCAGACAGGCTGTGGTGTGACTGACAGGTCCTTCTCTTCAGTCCAGACAGGCTGTGGTGTGACTGACAGGTCCTTCTCTTCAGTCCAGACAGGCTGTGGTGTGACTGACAGGTCCAGCAGCTTCTCTTCAGTCCAGACAGGCTGTGGTGTGACTGACAGGTCCTTCTCTTCAGTCCAGGCAGGCTGTGGTGTGACTGACAGGTCCTTCTCTTCAGTCCAGGCAGGCTGTGGTGTGACTGACAGGTCCTTCTCTTCAGTCCAGACAGGCTGTGGTGTGACTGACAGGTCCTTCTCTTCAGTCCAGGCAGGCTGTGGTGTGACTGACAGGTCCTTCTCTTCAGTCCAGACAGGCTGTGGTGTGACTGACAGGTCCTTCTCTTCAGTCCAGACAGGCTGTGGTGTGACTGACAGGTCCTTCTCTTCAGTCCAGACAGGCTGTGGTGTGACTGACAGGTCCAGCAGCTTCTCTTCAGTCCAGACAGGCTGTGGTGTGACTGACAGGTCCTTCTCTTCAGTCCAGGCAGGCTGTGGTGTGACTGACAGGTCCTTCTCTTCAGTCCAGGCAGGCTGTGGTGTGACTGACAGGTCCTTCTCTTCAGTCCAGACAGGCTGTGGTGTGACTGACAGGTCCTTCTCTTCAGTCCAGGCAGGCTGTGGTGTGACTGACAGGTCCTTCTCTTCAGTCCAGGCAGGCTGTGGTGTGACTGACAGGTCCTTCTCTTCAGTCCAGGCAGGCTGTGGTGTGACTGACAGGTCCTTCTCTTCAGTCCAGACAGGCTGTGGTGTGACTGACAGGTCCTTCTCTTCAGTCCAGACAGGCTGTGGTGTGACTGACAGGTCCAGCAGCCTCTCTTCAGTCCAGGCAGGCTGTGGTGTGACTGACAGGTCCTTCTCTTCAGTCCAGGCAGGCTGTGGTGTGACTGACAGGTCCTTCTCTTCAGTCCAGACAGGCTGTGGTGTGACTGACAGGTCCTTCTCTTCAGTCCAGACAGGCTGTGGTGTGACTGACAGGTCCTTCTCTTCAGTCCAGACAGGCTGTGGTGTGACTGGCAGGTCCTTCTCTTCAGTCCAGGCAGGCTGTGGTGTGACTGACAGGTGAGGCAGTGTCACCTTTCAGCCCACTGGTCTCAGGTGTGCTGGCTTTCTTGCAGGTGCATCACTGTATGCACCTGCTGTCTACTCTACTATAAATATAACTGATAGCTGATTATCAAATCCAACTCTGCCCAGAGCCCTAGAGTTGCTCCGATCGATCGGCACGTGATCGGAATCGGCCGATTTGGCCTTTTTCGGCTTTGATCGGAGTTATCAAAAGTGCCGATCAAACAAGGCCGATCAGAATGACACAAAATCTGCAAGAACTACTACCAGAGACGTTTCAATATAGAGATAGTGCACTCCCAGGCTGCCAAGTAGTATTCTTCCGGTCTCCTAAAGGGCAGCTTGTGATTGGCTGTCTCTCCGTGTCATGAAGCTTCATTGGCTCCCAAGTTTCCTTAGGGGGCGTGGTGGTAGTGGCGAAAAAGTGTTTGGAGGTTGCACTCTCTCTATAGCGAAAGCAGCTTGGGCGAGAACAAACCCATGGAACAAACAGCACAGCAGCTAACATGGCATCGCCTGTCTGGCAATTTTACAACTTGTTGGAGAAGGACAACAAATTTGCCGTTTGCATTGTGTGCTCAAAGGAGATACCGCGTGGAGGAACGCAGCAGAAGAGTTTCAACACTACGAACCTCATAAGACATTTGAAGGTTTCCCATGTCAAGGAATTTGAGGAGTTTACAAAGTTGGCGAGCGCAACTCACAGGCGGGGATTGCAACGGCTGAATCATGCACGTCGTCATTATTACTACCCACTGGGAGTGGAGCCGGAATTGTGCAAGATACGGATAACAGAAAGGATATTGATTTGGTCCGTAGATCGAGTCATCAAGTTTCCAAATCGCTCGCGCACTCATTCCACTGTGAACAACATGCCTCCTCGCCAGGAGCTCTGCTCGGACCCGACGCGTTATTATGCTGCTTTATGCTGAAGAAAGAGAAAGAGCGTGCAGCAACCCAAATGCCACTCAATCAGCTAACGCTAACTGTAACAGAGACATTGAAACGACAGCAACCCTACAGCAACGACAGCAAGAAACGAAAATAAATAAATGCAAAGCTAATGGAATTCATATGTCTTGTTGCGGAAGACCTCGGGTTCAAACGCCTCATGTCCTGCTTGGATCCACGTTACACGCTGCCAGGACGTAAATATTTAACTGACGTTTGCCTGCCGGAATTATACCAAATTGTGTACAAGCACATCGAGAGCCTTATGAAAGACAACACCACGTTAATCAGCTTCACGACTGACATTTGGAGTTCGAGTGTCTGTCCTATGTCCATGCTGAGCCTAACTGCGCAGTTTATTGATGAAAAGTTCGACCTGAACAAAGTTGTACTTCACTCACAAGAGTTTTCTGGGTCACACACCGCAGAGGCTATCGCTGCAGCTTTCACAGACATGTTCCAAGCTGTGTTGGTGCACATGTTGTGTACATAGTATTATATTTTTTGTTTTATAAGACTGTATTTATTTTTCCACAGGAAAGCTACAGTATACAGTCTACTCTGTAAGCTCCAAGTTGTCTAAGAGAGTGTCTCTAGAGAGAGTTGCATGTTGCCTGTGATGGCCACAGGCCACACATGGTAATATTATTTCAATTTACTCTCACCTCATTTCCTCATTAGTTTGTTGTTCACACAGGTTCATTTCATTTGCACTCACCACACCCCAAACAATTAACAATAATTAACAGCACACAGTTTCTTTAATTTAGAATATGTTTATTTGCTTTATGCTTGACATTGTTTTATATAAACACATTTAACACTGTCAGGTCACTTAAGACATTTTCTGTTATATTAATCATTGTTTCTTTCTTGAGTTACCATGGCTGTCTGGAGGTTTCCTGGTGGGGCAAAAGGCGTGGCTGAGGGCTGAGGACTATTAAGTACTGGAGCCAGCTCATCAGCCCAAACCAATGTGCTGCCAAGTTATGGGGGGGATTTGGGTTTAGTTAGTTTGCCTTGTGTTTAGTTGTAGTTGGCATCCATTTTGTTTACCCCCTGTGTTTCATTTGGTTTGCCCCAGTCACTATATATGTCTCCCCATGTTTCATTGTAGCAGGTCAGTTTGTTCAGTTAATACCTGTTACTTTGCTTTATTTCATTATAGTTCTGTTTTGTTGACCCCTTTTATTAGACCTAGGCATTATATTTTTGGTTTGTAAAAACTTTCATTCCTTTGGGTAAATAAAAAACCCTGATTTAATGGAAAATACCTGTGTCCTCGGTTGCTTTGCTGCTTGGTCTCTCACAGTTGGTGGCAGTGGTAGGATCATCCAGTGGAGGACACAGGATTTTTTTTTCTCTTGAACATTTTTTGAATTTTTCTTTTTTCTCTTTTTTGCTGCATCCCCTAACCCAAAAAATATATATAAAAAAAAAATGGTGCGTGGTGGAAAGACTGGGGCAAGACAAGGAGGCCCTGCAAGCCTACAGACCGGACAGGAGGAACAAGCCGGTGGTGAAGAGGAGGAAAATGGAGCTGCTGGAGTGGTAGAAAGCACTGAGGGTGAAGGTAAGGAGCCAACACTGTCGGACCTGATGAGCATTTTCCGGGCTCATATGGGGCAGCAGGAGGCCCGTGAGGAAAGACAGAAGGAGGTAACTGAAAAACAGGAAACACGGTTTAAAACACTTCAACATCAGTTTCAGCTTGAACATCTCCACTCACTCCTCTGTCATCAGACTCTAATGTATTGGATTTGGAGGCTTTACCACCCACCACAGAACATTCTCAGGCCCAAGCTGAGCCCTCCATGATTGCTAATCCAACTATGGCCTCTGCAGGTCAGTTTGGCTCACATCGGGAGCCCAGATTGGAGAAATTAACTGACACGGATGACATTGAACATTTTCTTGTTACATTTGAGCGCATGGCTGTAGCATGCCGGTGGAAGAAAGTTGATTGGGTTTTTCGCTTAATACCATTGCTAACTGGCAAGGCTAGAGGTGCTTATGTGCATATGGACATTGATGATTCCCAGGACTATGAGAAGGTAAAAGCTGCAATCCTTTCTAAATATGACATTAACCCTGAGACCTACAGGCTAAGATTCCGCTCCCTGGAGATTTACCCGGAGGAGAGCCCCAAGGAGTTGTATGTAAGGCTCAAGGAGCTTTATGGGAAGTGGATACAGCCAAAAGGTAAAACTGTTCAGGAAATTGGTGAAATGATCATATTGGAACAATATTTGAGAATGCTGTCCCCTGAGCTTCAGGTCTGGATCCGAGAACACGATCCAGGTTCAGCAATGGAGGCGGCTAAGCTAGCTGATGTGTTTGTGGCTGCCCGGAACAAGGCCCAACCATGGGGCTATAACTCTTCATGGAGAACAAAGGACAGCCGCAGACCAGCCTCACAGTATCATGAGAGGCCAGCAACCGGTGGGGGTAAGCCTCCCATGTGGGAGAACCAAGCAACTAATATGCCATTAAAACCCCCTGGAAGAAAGCCAATTTGTTATCTCTGTGGACTAGAAGGCCATATAAAACCCATGTGCCCTAAAAATTCAGCTGAGATAACACAAATGTGCTATGTGCCACGCCCTCATGTTGAACCGGGCCAGTCAAGTAGAATGGCATCCATTGAGGTAAATGGAACAATGCTCAAGGCCCTACTTGATTCTGGGAGTGATCGGACTCTTGTACACAGAATGTTTGTACCACCCAACATTATCCGCACCAAAGACACCACCCCCATTTGTTGTGTACATGGGGATAAGAAGCCCTACTCAACAGCTGACATGTACATAAAAGTGGAGGGCCAAACCTACCTCTTTAATATTGTGGTTGCTGATAATCTGCCTTATGCAGCTGTGCTAGGACGTGACCTTCCAGTACTTTTTGACTTGTTGGAGTCAAACCAGAGTCAAATGGAGTCAGACCAAAGCAGAACATGCAATGTTGCCGTTACTAGAGCACGGGCAAAAGAATCAAACAAACACTCTGTGACTCTCAGTGCTCTGCCTTTTTACAACGAGGAGTTGGAGACTACACCCGGGAAGTCTCGGAAAACTCGCAGACAGAGAAGGGAGGAGAAGTTCCAACACACAGTTGTGACACCATCAGCCAACACTGAGTCAGAGTTGCCTTTAGGGTTCCAAATACCATCTAATATCATTGAGCTGCAGAAAACTGATCCGTCTTTAGTGTCTCTTTTTCAGAGGGCGGAGGAGAAGGCACCTGGAGCTGGGCTGGACATCAGCAGAGAGGAGTATATTGTGCAAAACGGCACACTCTATCGCCAGCAGGGGTCAGTGTTGCAGCTACTGGTCCCCCAAGCAGCTAGAGACACCATACTCACCTTGGGGCACTCTGTTCCCTGGGCTGGCCACCTAGGTAAACATAAAACTATAGCTCGCATTCAACATCATTTCCACTGGCCTGGCCTGCGCAAAGATGTTGCTGAATTCTGCAGAAGTTGCCCTCAGTGCCAGATCACATCTGCTAAAATTCCCTCCAGAGCTCCACTCCACCCATTACCGATCATTGGCACCCCATTTGAGCGCCTTGGGATGGACATTGTTGGCCCTGTTGAGAGGAGCAAGACGGGGAACCGTTATATGCTGGTTATAACTGATTATGCTACAAAGTACCCAGAGGTTTTTCCATTGAAATCCATAAAAGCAAAACCAGTCGCTTTCTGTTTGGTGCAGTACTTTTCCAGAGTGGGCTTCCCCTGTGAAATATTGACTGATCAAGGAACTAACTTCATGTCAACTCTGTTGAAACAGGTGTACCAGTTACTTGGTATTAGGAGACTGAGGACCACACCCTATCATCCTCAAACTGATGGACTGACGGAGCGCTTTAACCAGACCCTGAAGCACATGCTTAAGAAGTTTGTGAATAGCAGTGGTACAGACTGGGACCAGTGGCTGCCATACCTCCTCTTTGCATACAGAGAAGTACCCCAGGCCTCCACTGGTTTCTCTCCATTTGAACTTTTGTATGGTCATGAAGTGCGAGGTCCTCTTTCATTACTGAGAGACATTTGGGAGGGAAACAAGGGAGAGGTGGGGTCTGTTAACATTATTTCCTATGTTGTCCAGATGAGAGAGCGCTTGGAGAAAATGAGTGAGCTGGCCCAATCACACATGGCGGAGGCCCAGCAACAGCAGAAGTCCTGGTACGATAAGGCAGCCCGGCAGAGGTCCTTTGACCCTGGACAAAAGGTGCTGGTGCTCCTCCCTAGTGACAACAACAAGCTGCTGGCGAAATGGCAGGGACCATTTGAGGTCATGAAGAAACTTGGGCCGACCACATACCAGGTATCAACCCCAGGGCAGTCACGCTCCAGGAGGGTACTGCATATAAATCTGCTGAAGGAGTGGGTGCAGCGACCTGGAAGGGAAGCAACAGTGATGCTTATCAGAAGTGTGCCAGAGGAAGACGAAGTGGACGAGCAATACTTACCTCCTGCTGGTGCTCAAGTGGACCTTGACCTCAGTCACCTGTCGGAAGACAAACGGCTTCAGGTGAGATCACTCTGTAATTCACAAGTGTTTCAGGAGAATCCTGGGAAGACCAATATGGTTGAACATGACATTGTTCTTAAAGAAAGTGCTTCTGTGAGACGACTCAGTTACAGGATCCCTGAGCGTCTGTTGGCCTCACTGAGGAAGGAGGTTGACCTGATGCTGTCCCTGAACATCGTCGAGGCCTCGAAAAGTGAGTGGTGTAACCCAGTGGTCCTGGTGCCAAAGAAGGATGGCAGCTTGAGGTTTTGTATTGACTTCAGGTACCTGAATTCAATTTCTCAGTTTGATTCCTATCCAACACCAAGAATTGATGACCTTCTTGAACGGCTGGGAAAGGCAAAATACTTGACCACCATAGATCTGTGCAAGGGTTACTGGCAGGTTCCGCTCGCTAAGAAGGCCCGGGAGCTGACAGCCTTCAGGACACCATGGGGTCTCTTCCAGTTCACAGTCATGCCATTTGGGTTGCATGGGGCTCCAGCGACCTTCCAGAGGCTCATGAATCAGGTACTTTGTGATTTCTCTGGGTTTGCTGCTGCATATCTGGATGACATTGTCATTTACAGTACCACCTGGGAGGAGCACCTGGAACATCTGCATGCTGTCCTGGATCGTCTCCGCTCTGCCGGGCTGACCATTAATTCATCAAAGTGCGTCTTTGCTGCTGCAGAGACAGAGTACCTGGGCTATGTCATCGGGAAGGGAGTGATACGGCCGCAGGTCACCAAGATCCAGGCCATAGAGTTCTGTCCTTTGCCACAAACAAGGAAGCAACTCCGCTCATTTCTGGGCATGGCGGGCTTCTATCACCGCTTTATACCACAATTCTCCACCAGGGCAGCTCTACTCACAGACCGAACGGGATCCCGGTGTCCTAATCAGGTCCAGTGGATAGATGAAGCAGTGGCAGCCTTTCAGGACATTCAGCAATCATTGAGTAATAATCCAGTTCTGTACAGTCCATGTTTTGATGAACACTTTGTTTTGCAAACAGATGCTTCCGACAGGGGACTGGGGGCTGTGCTTCTCCAGGGACCGCCAGGCGAACGGCATCCAGTTGCCTACATCAGCCGAAAACTGTTCCCCAGGGAGGTTCGGTATTCGACAGTGGAGAAGGAAGCGCTGGCTATAAAGTGGGCCCTGGACTCTTTCCGGTACTACCTCCTGGGTCGGGAATTCACCCTGGAGACGGATCACAAAGCGCTTCAGTGGATGGAGAGGATGAAGGACACCAATTCGAGGATCACCCGGTGGTACCTGGCACTGCAACCATTCCGCTTCAATGTTCAGTACATCCCGGGCAAGGAGAACCTCACAGCTGACTACCTCTCTCGCTGTTCCAGCGAGAGTCCTGAAGGGGGGGAGTGTGTGATGGCCACAGGCCACACATGGTAATATTATTTCAATTTACTCTCACCTCATTTCCTCATTAGTTTGTTGTTCACACAGGTTCATTTCATTTGCACTCACCACACCCCAAACAATTAACAATAATTAACAGCACACAGTTTCTTTAATTTAGAATATGTTTATTTGCTTTATGCTTGACATTGTTTTATATAAACACATTTAACACTGTCAGGTCACTTAAGACATTTTCTGTTATATTAATCATTGTTTCTTTCTTGAGTTACCATGGCTGTCTGGAGGTTTCCTGGTGGGGCAAAAGGCGTGGCTGAGGGCTGAGGACTATTAAGTACTGGAGCCAGCTCATCAGCCCAAACCAATGTGCTGCCAAGTTATGGGGGGGATTTGGGTTTAGTTAGTTTGCCTTGTGTTTAGTTGTAGTTGGCATCCATTTTGTTTACCCCCTGTGTTTCATTTGGTTTGCCCCAGTCACTATATATGTCTCCCCATGTTTCATTGTAGCAGGTCAGTTTGTTCAGTTAATACCTGTTACTTTGCTTTATTTCATTATAGTTCTGTTTTGTTGACCCCTTTTATTAGACCTAGGCATTATATTTTTGGTTTGTAAAAACTTTCATTCCTTTGGGTAAATAAAAAACCCTGATTTAATGGAAAATACCTGTGTCCTCGGTTGCTTTGCTGCTTGGTCTCTCACATTGCCTTAGCCTGCAATAAAACGGATGTCAATTCATGATACTTTCTCATCTCCTAATTTTAATACTTAATATACAATGTCGATGTTGTTAAGAATAATTAAATATATGAATAATGCGACACAATAAATAGAAGGCTTGAATTGATGGTGATCGGTGATCGGCCATATCGGGATCGGCAGATACTGCTTCCAGTGATCGGTGATCGGTGATCGGCCTCAAAAAAGCTGATCGGAGCATCTCTACAGAGCCCATATACGTGTGACCTTGTGGAGGAGATTGTGCTGTTTGAGATGGACTTAGTGTTTCACGTAGTAGCTCATGTTGTGCTGTTTGAGATGGACTTAGTGTTTCACGTAGTAGCTCATGCAATTAATGAAGACAAAGATATTAATTTGCCCATCTGTTTCTGCCGGCTCTGTGCTGCACCGCTGCTCAGACATGATGTATCATTACCGCAATGCATCGTGGGGCTTTTCATTCGCCTCCATCTGACACAAAGTAAAGTTCTGGGCTCGTGAAGGACATAAGAACACACACGCTTCAGTTCCCAGACCACACAACTGGAACCAGTGTGGTGTGGGGTCATCGTCACAGCTTCTGATGTCACTAAATGTCCCTGTGACCTTAGGATGATGATGTATGATGATGTCACAGCTTCCAGACAACTGATGCCAATAATTCTCACAACCATATTTTCTTAGAATACAGTTAAAGCTTCCCTTTCCTCTAATTAATAGAAAATGTTTCTAAATTTTCAAAGCACCAACATTGGCTCATTACCTCTATATTTGTGTGCGTGTGTATGTGTGCGTTCGTGCGTGCGTGCATGTGTGCGTGCGTGCGTGCGTGCATGTGTATGTGTGATTACATGTCTGTGTTTTACCGATAGAGAGATCACATATATTGTCACTTAATGTCCTTGGCATTACTTTATCATTTAATTGCAGCAGAGCAGACAAACACAACTAGTAAACAAGTTGTATCTATCTACCACTTTACAGGAGTGTGTGCGTGTGTGTGTGAGAGAGAGAGACAGAGAGAGAGAGAGAGCTAGCCCCCAGCCAATCACACCAAGACCTCTTGCAGCTTGTCATCAGACATATGAGCACTGCATGTCTGTGCAGAATCGCTTGCAGTGTGTGAAACATGTTGAATACAATGTATACTGGAGACCAGTGCTGTGCAAGTTACTTGGGAAATGTAATCAGTTACTGATTACTGATTACTCCTTGAAAAGTACACCAATTCTCAAGTCAATTCCCTGCATGTATCAGTAACATGTCATCACATGTGTGTCAGACTTGGTGAGGTGTTCAGGCTGTCAGGTGTGTCTCCAGGCCCTGCTGCACTGGGAGGAGCCTCATAGCTCAGGTGTGTCTCCAGTCCCTGCTGCACTGGGAGGAGCCTCATAGCTCAGGTGTGTCTCCAGGCCCTGCTGCACTGGGAGGAGCCTCATAGCTCAGGTGTGTCTCCAGGCCCTGCTGCACTGGGAGGAGCCTCATAGCAGCTCAGTGGCCTTGTGGTCTGAGTGTCCGCCCTGAGACTGGGAGGTCGTGAGTTCGATCCCCGGCCGAGTCATACCAAAGACTATAAAAATGGGACCCATTGCCTCCCTGCTTGGCACTCAGCATCAAAGGGTTGGAATTGGGGGGTTAGATCACCATATGATTCCCGAGCGCGGCACACGCTGCCGCTCACCGCTCCCCCAGGGGATGGGTCAAATGCGGAGAACAAATTTCACACATTGTGTGACAATCAGTGGGACTTTACCTTTACCTTAGCTCAGGTGTGTCTCCAGGCCCTGCTGCACTGGGAGGAGCCTCATAGCTCAGGTGTGTCTCCAGGCCCTGCTGCACTGGGAGGAGCCTCATAGGTCAGGTGTGTCTCCAGTCCCTGCTGCACTGGGAGGAGCCTCATAGCTCAGGTGTGTCTCCAGGCCCTGCAGCACTGGGAGTAGCCTCATAGCTCAGGTGTGTCTCCAGGCCCTGCTGCACTGGGAGGAGCCTCATAGCTCAGGCTGGATCAACATGAAGCTTCCTAGCAGCCTCCTCCTCCTCAGCTAATTGACTCATCAAGCGGCACGGCGCCGCCTGACTCCTGATCCTGGATCCGTCTGCTGTGAGCAAACCTCCAGAAATCACCTCTAATGTGTGATTTCATCAGCCCTGATCTCCTGAATTAGTGGAGACAAGTTAATAATGGAGACCTCTCAACACAATCTAGCAGCTCTCTGTCTCTGTCTCTCTCCCTCTCCCTCCCTCTCTCTCTCTCTCTCTCTCTCCCTCTCTCCCCCCCCCCTCCATCCCCCTCTCTCTCTCTCCCTCCCCCCCCCTCCCTCCCTCTCTCTCTCTCCCCCCCTCCCTCCCTCTCTCTCTCCCCCCCCCCCCTCCCTCCCTCCCTCCCTCCCTCTCTCTCTCTCTCTCTCTCTCTCTCTCCTTGGCTGGCTGTCGATCGCTCTGCAGTGGGAGGTGAGCTGTAAATGTCCCGGGCAATTCTTTATTCTCCATCAGAGCCCAAATGAGTTGGGGCAGCCCGCCAGGACCAGCGGCCTCGACCTGCTGGCTGTTGACGGAGCTGTTGTGCCCTGGTGCAACCTGAGGGTGGGTGGGTGGGTGTGTGTGTGTGTGTGTGTGTGTGTGTGTGTGTGTGTGTGTGTGTGTGTGTGGGTGTGTGTGTGTGTGTGTGTGGGGAGGAGAGCATCATGTAAATTTGCACGATGAGGTACAAAGTCAACGCCAACGCGCGGGTAGATGTGATGTCACCCCCGTGGGGTCAGTGACACGATTTTTGCCTCATCGCTCACAAATAATTCAATAATAATTTCAAGTCATAGACGTAAAAGTTAATAGTTGGATATCA
>NC_139642.1:14709257-14754257 GCF_964638095.1 Poromitra crassiceps | reverse complement strand
GCCCCCATATTCATTAAAGTAAATATTCTGCCCCATTCTCCGAAGCCACATATCTTCAGGATATTCTGACACTAAAATGGCAGATCAGGAGAAAATGAAACTTGTTCAAGACCTGTCTCTATCTGAGCAACACACTCATGCGAGATGTGGCAACAGGAACCTATGTTAGCGGCCAGGGAACGATTAGCTAAAGCTAAATGTGAAGTTCGTTGATAGGCTAGCTAAATCTGTGGCTAGAATTTCTTTTTTTAATGGAATATCTTAGTTTCAACTGTATTGAGCTTAACTCATTGAGTGCCAGCCACTTTTGGAGAACGGACGCTCCCAGTGCCAGAGTTTCAGAGCGTTTTCAGTGATTTCTCGAGGCCCACAGAATATTGTGTGATATTACTATGTAAACACCGAACACGCAAAAAGAACAAGGAGACTCTATTGTATCATCAGCAAAAAAAAGTTTGATACCATTTTCCGTTCTTTAGTTATCAGCCGGAGAAGATAGGTCAAAAACAGCAAATACAGGCATTTCTATCTAGAAGCTGAGATATTCAGCCTTTTGTGAAATGCAGCATTTCAAGCACATTCACTGACTCTAGCTAATATTTTCTGATGTAGTGACGTGGTGTAGTTGTGTGCTGCCCTGGGTGCCCCACCCCCCTCTCCCCCCCTCAGCTACAAACTCCTCCCCACACTAGTAACACACAGCCTCACGCACCCAGCGTCTATTTTCGGAGTGCTTTTTGTGCGCCGCCTCCCAGGCAGCGCGACAAGGAGCATTTCCTTGTCGCGCTGCCTGACTGCAGGGAAAGGGTTGGCACTTCGGCGTCGGGTGCTGCCTTTCTGGCGGCTAATCGTGTGAAGAAACTATGCAGACAGACAGAGGCAGAGGAGCTCAGTTGTGTGCGCTTATTGACTGCTGTTGCCAGGCACCGTCAGTTGCAGCCAGAGCAATCTACATGGCTCTGGGCTGCAGCATGAGCGCTTTCTCTTTGATCAGGGGGCTTTTTCAGGCTATATTTCGGACATTTCTCTAATCTGGAGAGCACTGTCGCCACCTGATGAGTCCGTAAAATAGGTTATACAGCTTCAATAGCTACAATATTTGTACAGGACATACATAAGGCTTTGATCCACGTCCCACCGTCAAAAAAGGCAATTGACGACAATCGTCGTCTTTGGCACTCTACGTTAGTATTCGAATTGACGACAACTGTCGTCATTGGCACTCAATGAGTTAACAACGGGCAGCTTTATGTTTATATGTGTAGTTTGGTTTGTGTGGAGTTTGGGGAACTCACAATCTCTATTTCAAGTTAGCTTACTAGGTCAGCACTAACCCCACTTAAAGCCTGCTTGAAGAAGAAAACAAGTGGGGGCGGAGGGGGGGGGAGTAACGAGACTTGGGGAGAGGTGACCATGTGACCATTTGCATTTAAGAGACTTGCTGCTACCAGTTGTTAGAATTGACCCATCTATAGTCATATAATATCTCTGCTTCTGCTCTGTGAGCTGAGCAGCTGCTGGTTGATGTTCCTGACCCAGGTCAAGGAACCTATAAAGAAGGAAGAGACATTCATCATCATACCATCTAGGGCTGTGGCGATTCACTTATCTCCCGATTCGATACTATCACGATTCTTGGGTGCCGATTCGATTTATATTGCGATTCTTAAGTATTGCGATTCTACGATTATTGCGATTCGATATTACGATTTATTGCGATTTTTGTTTATTTTTTTCTTTTATTTTTTCAGTTTGTTTGCTTTTTTACACTAGATTAGAACATGGGAAAAGTTGAATCATACACTAGAGACTGTATATTATATATCATGAGTAGGGCTGGGTGATATAGTTAAAAACAGGGGCGGACTGGGATCATAATTCAGGCCGGGCATTAGATACCAAGCAGGCCAGGCCGATATGGGCCGACGCGCGTGAAATTTGGGCCGTTTGAAGCCCAATTTGGGCCGTTTGAAGCCAGATTTGGGCCGTTTGAAGTCCAATTTTACAATGAGATGCACCCACTTTAACCCTGAAGTGTAATTATTACTTTAGACTAACTAATAAAGTAATAAAACCACTAGTAAACCAGTAGGCGGTGCCTGGCCTGCTGTTCAGTGAGTGGCCTGACTGCAAGCACCCAAATTATATATATATATATTTTTTTTTGGCGATTATCGATTCTGGAATAAAAGATCGATTCAAAATATCGTGACATTAAAAATCGCGATACTTAGGTGAATCGATTTTTCCCCCCACCCCTAATACCATCTATGGGATCAGTTCTAGTGAAGCCTATGAGAGATGCACTAAGAGAAGCACAATAAGACTGTACGTCATGACCTCTGATGAAGAAACGTCTCTACCAAATGAAGCAACACACTTGAGAGAAGAGGCTACTGACTGTTTTTTTTCCTCATCTTGATCTTTTTGTTTATTATTGTGCTTGCTGACAAGCAAGGCACAATCTTGAAATCCCACATACTTATTATTATTATATCTGCCAAAAAGTTAGCCGCGTAATAACTCCCTCAATTTTTGCGCCACATAGACATGCCAGACCTCAAAATGAGCGGCTCATTGAGGACATGGTTGCTATGACTTTGTTAAGGGTTTGTGAAAGCGGTTTGGCCGCAATTCGCCATTAAGCGCCATTTTTTTCCCCATTGACTTGCATGGGGTTTGGAAAAATCTTGCAAAATCTTGCAGTAAATTAGGTGTAATTCAGAAACCATAAGAGCTAGAGCTACGAAACTTGATGGGGAGGTGCACTGAGGGGTCTTTTACTATCCCCGAAAAAATTGCACCAATTGACCATATGGTGGCGCTATAACAGCCCTCCTTACCTTTTGCTCGATAACTTTTGAACCGTAGGGTTTATCATCAAAATTCTTTTTTCCCTGGATTCCTTGGGTCCTCCCGCATCTACTCAACTAGGCCACGCCCATTTCCGTCTGACTAGATTTTCCGCCATTTTGCATTATGTCCAAAACAGTTTTTTTGCGATTTCTCCTTGAAAGTTTGTCCAATCTTCACCAAACCAACGCACACATCATGTTGGGAGTGTCCTGCACAACACTGATTTGGAAGTTAAAAAAAAAAACACACCATTGCGATATAATCCACTTCCAATCTTCTGTGGGTGGGGCCTATTTCACAAAAATCGTCCGATGCTAACCAAACTTGCTACAGGTGTGGAGGGATGTACTCTGAGCCTATATCAGAAGTATTTTGTCATTTAGCCTTTAGGGGGCGCTATAGCAGCATTCAGTGCCTGTCCCTTCTAAATGGTTTTATTTTGAAGGGCGGCAGGAAGTGCAGATTCATTCTCATTATGGCCAGCCTTCCTTCTTGTATGACACTTGACACTTGTCACTTGACTTGACGCACGCACGCTATTATGTAGATATCAGACACACCTATACTTGTATCACAGTGGGTATATCACACATGGTCTCCCTCTCATTTGCATACTGTATGTTTTCAGCAGCTCCAACTCTTCTCTGTTAAAAACCAAATGCTAAAAGTGTACTGGAAACAGGAATCCGGTGAGATTTGACCAGATTAATAGAGCTAAAGAGCAGCTCTGAGCAGCAGCGTTGCATGTTGGGTAGAGCAGTGTTGCATCTTGGGTAGAGACAATGATATACACTTGTCGCCAACCATGGGAGGCCTGTCTGTTCTGTTACCTGCTGTGTTAATGTAGCATGGTAACATGTCCAGAAAACAATGAATGAACAAAATGAACTGAACCCATGGGTAAGTGTCACCACTTTGTGGTTGTTCATTTTATACAGCCAGCTGGGTTTGAAAACATAATGGAAGAGATAGCCTAGTGTGAATAGCCTAGTGTGAATGGAGGCTGTTAGCCACAACAACTGTGCCTTATAGGCTAACCTCAGCCAGCCAAAACAAACACCTTGTCCACCTGGCGTTAGGACACACTGTTCATCAATGTTTGGGACTAGTTGCAACAAGCTAATTGAGCTAATGCTAGCGTTAGGCCAGCGTTTCTCAACTGGTGGGTAGCGTCGCGGGGCCGTTTTGATTGGGTCGTGGACTTTTACAGTACAGTACTTTTTTTTTTTTCTTTTTTTTTTCTTTTTTTTTTAATTCAGATTATTGAAACTGGATTAGCCTGACCAGTTTCACTTGTTTAACAAGCTGAAGCATATGCTCTGCCTGTAATTCAAGAGAAGTCTGCCTTTTCATTTCATATTTAATTTTAGTTCAATTCAGATGATTGAAACTGGATTAGCATGGCCCCAGTTTAATTAAAAGTTATGACCAGTTTAACTAAAAAGCATATAGCCTGCCTGTGATTCAAGAAAAGTCTGCCTTTTATTTCATATTTCATACAGTTCAAATAAGACTTTCTGACCATGACCAGTTTGACTTGTTTAAATTTAAAAACATATAGGCCTGTAATTCAAGTCTGCCTTATTTCAATTGGTTTTTAGCCGTAGTTGCACTTCTGTTGCACTTTTTTGTTCATTTGACAGTGCATGAAGGCATTGTGTATTAAATAAATGCGCTATTTTTTGTGCAATAAATTTGAGTGGTTTAAAAAAAAATCTGAAATTTGGGTCGCGACTTCATGACAAGGAAAATAGTGGGTCCTGAGGCTACACCAGTTGAGAACCACTGCGTTAGGCGTTAGTTAGCATGCTACCCAAGCAGCTTCTCTGGCTGACTGGACACATGACAACCGATCAGCAACTCTGTAACAAAACTAAAAGGGTAACATTACTTTGGTGACCAGGGACTATTATCAGTACATTTGACTTCTTACACTAACATAATGGAACATAGCCTACATTAGTTACTGGCTGATTAGATGCAGCCATTGATAGCTTTTCACTTGTGTGTTTGCAGCTCTGGTAAGCCTGCTAGTTTTGTAAACAGTTGTTGTCGCAACCATAAACATGAATGACACTACAAGGAATACTACTTCTCTGGAGGTTATCATGTCCTATTTTCCTTGAGACAGTTGGAGACATTTACAATACATGGTAATTATTGATGCTGTAGTTTGCAGGTAATGTAGTTTTAGATTGCAGAGATTGGGCTAGCCTTTTGTGTCTCTCTAGTAGGCTACAACCAGTCTGACTTCCCCACCTACCAAGTACTTCTACTCCAAAGTCCTTTTACTCACATAGGCACCCCCATAACTACTTAGTCCCCCTAGGTCCATGGGCAGGGACTTTGGAAGCCAGGCGGTGCATGGCGAGGACAGCAAGCACAATTACATTTTCGTTAGGAAATGTAGACCATCTAGTTTGCTGTTGTTCTCCAAATAGTGAATTTGACCGGCCATGAGCCCTGATGTCAAGTATGTCTATAACCATGTTTATATACTATCTGTCTGTGTTCACACCGAGATATTTATTTTTCTCTCTGTCGCTCTATTCAACCCTTTGGAATCGCTCTGTCGCTCTGTTTAAATCGCTCGTCAACAGGCACAAGAATTGACGGACATCTGGGGGCTATAACGTTACGCAATGTCATGATGTTTGTCCACTACGAGCCACCGTAGTTGTTTACAAGCCTAAACCTATCAGCGTGCTCCTAACGCAAGCTCTATACTGGTAGTACAGACTTCACTTCATGTCAGCTGTCAGCCTGTCAATCAGCTGTCAATGCGGTTTGTTGCCACACAATAAACCAGCGGTTTGTTCCAAGCCAGTGTGATCCTTGACTCGCTCTCACACGGCAGCCAATCAGCGTTGAACAGCGAGCGACTGATGCCAGCGTATTTTCGCTCGAGTTGGGATATTTCATCTCGGGCGACGAGCGAATTTTCTCCCTATCGCTCTGTCTCTGTCGCTCGGACGCCCAGCGATTTTTCTCCCGGGCGAATATACGCTCAATCGCTCGTTTGCATTGACTTTGTATGTAAACTCGATGCCAGCGAAAAACTTTAATAGGTCGGTGTGAACGCAGCTTTACACAGCATTATGGCATCTAACTATCTCTCTCTCTCTCCATCACTCTCTGTCTCTCTCTATCACTATCTCTCTCTATCACTCTCCCTCTCTCTCTCTCTCTCTCTACCCTCCCATAGAGTTGTAATAGAACCCGCAGGGAGAGGGCATACAAGGCTGAGACCATGTAAGCCCTTATATCTGTTGCCAGGGAAGAGATATGATACTGCAGCCAATAAGAACACGTGCACGCAAACACACACGCGCGTGCACACACACACACACACACACACACACACACACACACACAGAGCTCTTCATTGGACATGTGTTTCCTCCTGCCGAGCTAATGGACGGCTCCTATTGGTTAAAGCCTTTGCCGTGTCGTCCTCAGGGACCTATCGGAGCTCAGCGCTGTCTGGGGAGCACCAGGCTGAGTGTACCGGTGCACTCTGGGTAGCCCGCTGGGAACTTTTTTCCTCTGGTGTGTGTGTGTGTGGGAAGGGGGGGGGGGGGGCTGTGTGTGTGTGCAGGTGTGCATGTTAACACACACACTCTGTATTCTAGCCAGACAGATAGAGACACAGATGCTGCTTCTCCACATGCTATGCTGTTATGTGACAGATGTATTACACATTGATTCATATCCATGTCTAGACTCTAGTCTACGTAGACTGACCTTGACTTTGTGGCAGAGACGTGAGCCTCTGAGCAGGCTGTCGTCAAAGATGTCGTTTGGGCTTCAGAATTGCGAGGGAGAATCGTGCTCTCAATCCCAAAGCAAAGACATCGTGATTCTCGTTTGATCCTGAATCGTGATCTGCTATTAATATCTCTCTCTCTCTGCGCACAGCGAGCTGCTGGCACCTGGCCAAACAGGATCAAGTCAACAGCAGCCTCCTCAAGTCTGTCTATTCTGGGTGCTTCTTCCTCTTAGTGCAGTCAGCCCATACTAACGCAGGCTGACAGCACGGCGGGTGTGACATGACACTGTCCACACAGACACCTCTGAGGCCTGTTGTTTGGATATTATGGAGCCATCACTGTGGGGTCACAGTGTGGGCAGCACAGAGAGGTCACTGCAGGGTCACAGCGTGCTAGCCTGGCATCTGCACTGTATTGCATTTGCAAACGAGCTAACTAGCTGGTAGCTAGCGTCAGGTCCCCAGGCTAACAAAAGTCCTTAACCATAGGATAACTGGTCATTACACAATAATAAAGCAGTCCACTTAGTGTTTGACTTGTGTTCACACTCGAGTGTACCGTGCCCGGGCACACCCAAGTGTTCTCTAGACCAGTGGTCCACAACCACCGTAGCAGTCCAAACAAAAACAAAAATAAATAAAAATAAACATAGGCTATAATAGGCTATGTGTGGTAGTTGAAACATAGTTTCAAGTTGACGTTTATTTATGTTTGTAGTTAAAACAAAGTCTGTGAAAGAGCTGTTGCACACCTTAAAAACTTTAAATCAGGTGCGTAGGATGCAAAAATAAACTAGGAGTAGAGAAAATCCCGCAAAACACTGACCTTACTAGTAAACTCTTTATTAGAAGACAAATAGGGAAACAACGTTTCGGTGCTAGACCTTCATCAGGTTTTTTGAAGGTCTAGCACCATAAAACTGTAGGCTACATACAGTACAACACAAAAGGCTGTTATTTACCCTTTGTTGCCACCTGGTGAGTAAATATATATGTAACTAAAACCATTAAAATTGACAACCGGTCCGCGACTTTTTTTTCCATGTATCTACCGGTCCTTGGCACAAAAAAGGTTGGGAACCCCTGCTCTAGACCACCTTTTGAAGTGGACCCGGTCAGGAACGGTTCTTTGTTCCGTGCCCGCGCACAGAAGGCAACGTTCACTGAACGCACCCTGAGAGGACGGCACCATACAAGCATGAGATGCTGTGTCCCACCATTTCTGTCAGCCATCATTAATCATGTGATCCACACCCCCGCACCTCTCTCTCTCTCTCTCTCTCACTCTCTCTCTCTCTCTCTCACTCCCTCCCTCTCTCTCTCTCTCACCTCTCTCTCTCTCCCTCCCTCCCTCTCTCTCTCTCACCTCTCTCTCTCTCTCTCTCTCTGCCTCTCTCTCTCTCTCTCTCTCTCTCGCTCTCTCTCTCACCTCTCCCTCTCTCTCTCTCTCTCTCTCTCACCTCTCTCTCTCTCTATATGTCTCTCTCTCTTTCTCTCTCTCTCTCACCTCTCTCTCTCTCTCTCTCTCTCTCTTTCTCTCTCTCTCACTCTCTCTCTCTCTGTCTCTCTCTGTCTCTCTCTCTCTCTCTCTGTCTCTCTCTCTCTCTTTCTCTCTCTCTCACTCTCTCTCTCTCTGTCTCTCTCTGTCTCTCTCTCTCTCTTTCTCTCTCTCTCTCTTTCTCTCTCTCTCTCTCTGTCTCTCTCTCTCTCAATTCAATTCAATTCAATTCAATTCAAATCGCTTTATTGGCATGAATGTCACGACAACAATATTGCCAAAGCATCAGAAAACAATTAAACAAAAGTAATGATTACATTACACACACATTACACAATAATACACATGACAATACAACATTGAGATGGATACATATCAGTTACAGTATATACAGTGTTCACACATGTATGAGTGTTGATGGAGGGTTCGTTATTTCAACAGGTCACATCATACTGTGTGTGTGTGTGTGTGTGTGTGTGTGTGTGTTTGTGTGTGCGTGTGCGCGTGTGTGCGTTGGTCACTCACTGTTCCTCAGATTGTGGCAGGCTAACACATATTGTGCAGCCAGAGTTGCTGTGTTTCCTTCTCCCAGGACAGTTCCCAGTCTGGACTGCTCATCCAGCTCTTTGAATTGGGGGATTTGGGAGCCGAGTTTGTTAAAGAACATTTCTCTAACTGTTTTGAATTTTTCACATTGTAGGAGGAAGTGCATCTCCGTCTCGACCTCACCTGTCAAACAGTGACCACATGTTCTATTTTCTTTTGGTTGCCATGATTTCTTATGTCTTCCTGTTTCGATTGCCAGTTGGTGGTCACTGAGCCTGTACCTGGTGAGGATCTGTCTCTGCTTCCTATCTCTGACAGTAGAGAGATATTCTGCCAATTCATAATCTCTGTTCAGGGCCAGATAGCATTCTAATCTACTTTGATTTTTGGTTTCTTCTTTCCAATGTTCCAAGTAGGTTTCTTTGCATTGTTTAATAATTTGGTTTACCTGAATTGGTGTTTGGGAAGCAGTGTTGGTCTGAGCCTGGTGGAGATGTGGCTGAGGAGGGACAGTTAGTCTCAGCACCAACTGACATAGTGGACTCTTTTCTGGGTTCAGCTCTTGGGTTTGCAGGGCTTTGAAGTGGAGGCTATCTGGGGGACTGGATTTAAGATGATTTACAAATTTTAGTGCTCTCTTTTGAATGTTAATTGTTAATGGATAACGGCCCAATTCTGATCTGCACGCATTTGTTGGTGTTTTTCTTTGTACATGTAGGATGTGTCTGCAGAATTCAGCATGTAGGGATTCTGTTGGGTGTTTCTCCCAGCTGATGAAGCTATGATGACTGAGTGGACCCTAGGGCTGCACGATATTGGAAAAAACTGACATTGCGATATTCCCCGCCCATGCGATATATATTGCGATATGAAAAAATACAGATTTTCACCAGATTAGCTCTATTTGAAAGAAAATAATATTTCTAGAATGATTGGGATGATTTTGTAGAGGAGTCCATCTGATTTTGGAGGGGAAATTAGGTATTTTAATGTTTCTCAACCACTGGGCTGTGACCTACTGGTAGGCCTCAGAGCGTCATCTATCAGGGTGCATACACATTTTGACCAATGGATTTCCATGACTTACATACATGAAAAAGTGAGTTATGACATTCTACTTTAAAATGTCACTAGCCTATACTTCACTTAGTGTAATGCAGCCTTTAAAACCAGGGAAAGACAACATGTATGCTGTATCACCATATTACCATCCAACATCTAAGACTATATAGTCTCAAATCACAATACAATATGGATATAAATTTGATATATTGCCCACCCCTAATATTGAGTGCCAGAATCTACCTCCCAATGATGCTATTTGCAGAAAAACATTAGATTTAATTGATTATAATCACTGCTTTCAACTTCTTTCGTTCTTCTAACGTTTCAATAAATCAACAATGAAACACCGCTGCCACTTCACACACTTGGTCTGACCCCCCTCCAGAAACTACCAAGTGGTACGCTCCGCATTTGGGGAGTTCCGGTTTTTGAGCGCACGCAGGGCAGTACAGAGACGAGGATTCACATGCAGCCGACCGGTGACAAACAATTCATTCGTGAAAAGTAATAAATATATATTTAATTGCCCAGCTATGTCTATTGTCTTTTTATTTTCACCGACATGTTTTGTGTAAATGAGTCGCTATGTATGATTACCTCTACCGTAACGTTACTGCTATCATCTGATGCATCATCAGACTGAGGGGGAGAGAGAGCTGCGGTGATACACGGACAACTTCTCAGTAATCACTTTAGCCTTCGTGTCATAAGTTGCGGTCTTGCTTTTTGGTGTTTCAAGAGTAAATATCTCCACTCCACGGACATGTTGAGTTACAGCAGCCAGCCTGCTGTATACTAGTGCGCTGCAAGCTGTGGACAAGTCCGCCTCGCAATCACATCGTTTACAGACAGGCTACTGTCAGCAACGCAACATAAGCAAAAACAATTCAATTTTGCTCTCTGTGCATGTTTGTTGTGTTGAAGCTAAGCATTAAATGAGTGAGTACAGTAGCGGGGCGTCTCTCTCCTTTGAGAGAGCCTGCATTTCACTCAGTAGGCTACCCCTAAAGTGAGAGTTTATCAAGCAACATGACGAGTTAATTTGCTTTTGACATCGCACGTCCTGCGATGTGACTATCGCGCATGCGCACATCGCAATGTCGATGTGTAAACGATATATCGTGCAGCCCTAGTGGACCCCATACTTCACTACCGTACAGTGCAATGGGCTGGATCACACTGTCAAATATTTTAAGCCAGATTTTAATTGGAATTTGGATATTATAAAATTTCATTTTGATTGCATGTAGGGCTCTGCGAGCTTTTTCTTTTAGTGCGTTCACTGCCAGGCTGAAGCTGCCTGAGGCTGTTATTGTGAGGCCGAGGTAGGTGTAGCTCATGGTGTGTGGTATGATGGTGTTTCCTAAGGTGAACTGGTGTCTGTCTTCCTGACATCTGGCCTTTTTTTGGAATACCATGATATTCGTTTTTTTCAAATTGACTGCCAGGGCCCAGCTCTGGCAGTAGCGGTCCAGCAGGTCCAGCTGCTGCTGTAGTCCCTGTTTTGTGGGGGACACCAGAACTAGATCATCTGCATAGAGCAGGAATTTGATTTCCTTGTCCAGAAGAGAGAGGCCCGGGGCGGTGCTTAGTTCCAGCTGCTCTGCAAGTTCATTGATGTAAATGTTGAACAGCGTTGGACTCAGGTTGCAGCCCTAGCGGACACCTCTCGCCTGGGCAAAGGATTCAGTGCGTTTGTCTCCAATCTTCACGCTGTATCTGCTTGTCATGTACATGCATTTAATAAGGTCATACACTTTGCCACCGATACCACATTGAAGAAGTCGGTAATATAGGCCTTCATGCCAAATTGAATCGAAGGCTTTTCTAAAGTCAATAAAACAAGCAAATATTTGACCATTTTTTGTTTGGTGTACATGTTTTTCAATGAGTGTGTGAAGAGTGTAGACATGGTCGGTGGTCCGATGTTTGGGGAGAAAGCCAATTTGGCTTTTACTCAGGATATTGTGATTTTCAAGGAAATTTGAAATTCTACTATTTATAATGCTGCAGAATAGCTTTCCCAGACAACTGCTGACACAGATTCCCCGGTAGTTGTTGGGATCCAGTTTGTCCCCACTCTTAAAGATGGGAGAGATAAGGCCCTGGCACCACATGTCAGGAAAACAGCCTGAACAGCCAGTCTCTCTCTCTCTCTGTCTCTCTCTCTCTCTCTCTCTTTCTCTCTCTCTCTCTCTCTCTCTCTCTCTGTCTCTCTCTCTCTCTCTCTCTCTCTCTCTCTCTCTCTGTCTCTCTCTCTCTCTCTCTCTCTCTCTCTCACACTGTTTATTTAGTGAGGAGAAGCAGTGATATGAGGATGAGGTGTTGCTGCTGTGATATCACAACACTTCTGTCCATCATAATGTCTCCCTGCTCTCTCTTCTACCTTGAATTCCCCTTGAAGTGCAGCTTCAATGATGGAACAATGAACAGCGTCAGATGTGCATCTAAGCGTGTTCCAACGCTTCACTGAAGCAAGAGGGAGATATTCACACCCAAGACGCCATCTTTATGAGGTCCAGCCTGCAATGCTGATGGGGTCTGCTCAAGACCGCCGCCTCAGTTACACAACGAAGGCAAAGGGGGGTTTCTCTCATTTCCACCCACCCTGTGAGCTCCAGGGTTAGGTGTTAGGTGTTAGGGTTAGGAGTTAGGTGTTAGGAGTTAGGGGTTAGGTGTTAGGGTTAGGTGTTAGGTGTTAGGGTTAGGGTTAGGTGTTAGGTGTTAGGAGTTAGGTGTTAGGAGTTAGGGGTTAGGTGTTAGGTGTTAGGGTTAGGTGTTAGGAGTTAGGTGTTAGGGGTTAGGAGTTAGGGTTAGTGGTTAGGTGTTAGGGGTTAGGGGTTAGGGGTTAGGAGTTAGGGGTTAGGGGTTAGGAGTTAGGTGTTAGGTGTTAGGGGTTAGGAGTTAGGGGTTAGGGGTTAGGAGTTAGGTGTTAGGGGTTAGGGGTTAGGGTTAGGTGTTAGGGTTAGGGGTTAGGAGTTAGGGGTAGGGGTTAGGAGTTAGGTGTTAGGGTTAGGGGTTAGGAGTTAGGGGTTAGGGTTAGGAGTTAGTCAGCCCAAGGTAGCGGGCTGTTAGCATTGCGGGTTGTCTGTATAGACGCGGCACCATTTTTCTGGCTAAAGAAATAGGGTATCTTTGGAGATCTTGATCTTGATCTTGTGCTGATAAAAGTAGCAATAATCCAAATAAATTAACAATAGACAATTGCAATTAATCGCACCCAAAGAACAATAGAAAGTATCATCAGTTTGTCCCCAGTTCTGCACGCTCTCTCTCTCTCTCTCTGTGTGTTTATCTAAACCAGTAAGCAGTATGGAGACATAACTCAGTGTCTCCCTATTCTATCTGTATGCACAGTCATAGACCCAAACCATCCTATATATTCCCCATCTCTCTCTCTCTCTCTCTCTCTCTCTCTCTCTCTCTCTCTGTCTCTCTCTCTCTCTATAGGGTTTGTCGTTTTTTGCCAACTTTACGTTTCACCTCAAGTGAAGCCATCTTTGTGTTGCTCCTCTATGTCAGCTAAACGGTCAGCACCACTGAATCTGCACATTCTCTGCTCACAAATACACTTTGACTCACTCTACACTTCCAAACAGAACCCTTTCTCCAACCAGAGACACACGTCATGCTTTGTTTTCCATGCTCTGAGCAGTGTACATGGTGTGTGACACCTGTCAGCCACCGTCCAACGTCCAACTGCACAGCCAGACTCACCTTCAGGGGTGTGTGTGTGTGTGTCTGTGTGTGTGTGTGTGTGTGTGTGTGTGTGTGTGTGTGGAATGTGTGTTCTCTTTGTTTTGTTCCCTGTGCATGCTGCATGTTCTGTGTCTCACCCCAAAACACACACACACACACACACACACACACACACACACACACACACACACACACACACACACACAGACACACACACACACACACACACACACACACAGGACATGTGCCATCTGTTGATCTAGATTAGCCTGCTGATGAGGGCATCCTCCATCCCTCTCTTACACACACGTACACACACACGTACACACACGTACACACACACACACACACACACACACGTACACACACACACACACACACACGTACACACACACACACACACACGCTGTGATGTGCCAGTCTCTCGGGGCAGAGCATGACAAGGTGTCAAAGTGTCCCTCTGCCTGCCAAGCTCTCTCTCCCTCTCAAACTCCAGTTCAAAGAGGCTTCATTGGCAGGAAAATGCTGATGTCCAAAGCCAAAGCACATTCCACAGGACCATACTGATGTCCAAAGCCAAAGCACATTATACAGAACCATACTGATGTCCAAAGTCAAAGCACATTATACAGGACCATGCTGATGTCCAAAGCCAAAGCACATTATACAGGACCATACTGATGTCCAAAGCACATTATACAGGACCATACTGATGTCCAAAGCACATTATACAGGACCATACTGATGTCCAAAGCCAAAGCACATTATACAGGACCATACTGATGTCCAAAGTCAAAGCACATTATACAGGACCATGCTGATGTCCAAAGCCAAAGCACATTATACAGGACCATACTGATGTCCAAAGCACATTATACAGGACCATACTGATGTCCAAAGCACATTATACAGGACCATGCTGATGTCCAAAGCCAAAGCACATTATACAGGACCATACTGATGTCCAAAGTCAAAGCACATTATACAGGACCATGCTGATGTCAAAAGCCAAAGCACATTATACAGGACCATAGTGATGTCCAAAGCACATTATACAGGACCATACTGATGTCCAAAGCACATTATACTGGACCATACTGATGTCCAAAGCACATTATACAGGACCATACTGATGTCCAAAGCACATTATACAGGACCATACTGATGTCCAAAGCACATTATACAGGACCATGCTGATGTCCAAAGCCAAAGCACATTATACAGGACCATGCTGATGGCCAAAGCCAAAGCACATTATACAGGACCATACTGATGTCCAAAGCACATTATACAGGACCATACTGATGTCCAAAGCACATTATACAGGACCATACTGATGTCCAAAGCACATTATACAGGACCATATGATGTCCAAAGCACATTATACAGGACCATACTGATGTCCAAAGCACATTATACAGGACCATACTGATGTCCAAAGCACATTATACAGGACCATACCACTGACCCTGAAAGTGTGGCAGGTAAAGAGATATTCTCTCTCTGTGCTCTCCTGACAGGGTTGCTATTTTGTCAACATCAGGATGTTTGTGTTTGGATTTGGGAAAGTGTTTGCTTGGGACTGGTTGGAGTTGTGTGCAGATCTGTCTCCACTGCTGAAGCCCTCTTCCTTGGGGAGCCATGTTTGTTTGCACCAGCCTGTGTCCATGGCCAGGCTGTGCTCACTGACTCTGCCACTGTTCTCAGGTCATCTGCCAGTCTACTGTCTTGTTAGGGCCACATAGCACTGCATTTAGCTTTGTGCTTTTGTTTGTGTTCCAATTGGTGATGTAGTTTTGTTTCTGACGTGTTATTTGGTTGACTCTAATTGAGTTGTAGTCAGACTGGTCCTGAGACTCTAATTGATTTGTAGTCAGACTGGTCCTGAGACTCTAATTGATTTGTAGTCAGACTGGTCCTGAGACTCTAATTGAGTTGTAGTCAGACTGGTCTTGAGAATCTAATTGATTTGTAGTCAGACTGGTCCTGAGACTCTAATTGAGTTGTAGTCAGACTGGTCCTGAGACACTAATTGATTTGTAGTCAGACTGGTCCTGAGACACTAATTGATTTGTAGTCAGACTGGTCCTGAGAGTCTAATTGATTTGTAGTCAGACTGGTCCTGAGACACTAATTGATTTGTAGTCAGACTGGTCCTGAGACTCTAATTGATTTGTAGTCAGACTGGTCCTGAGAGTCTAATTGATTTGTAGTCAGACTGGTCTTGAGACTCTAATTGATTTGTAGTCAGACTGGTCTTGAGACTCTAATTGATTTGTAGTCAGACTGGTCCTGAGACACTAATTGATTTGTAGTCAGACTGGTCCTGATACTCTAATTGAGTTGTAGTCAGACTGGTCCTGAGACTCTAATTGATTTGTAGTCAGACTGGTCCTGAGACTCTAATTGATTTGTAGTCAGACTGGTCCTGAGACTCTAATTGAGTTGTAGTCAGACTGGTCTTGAGAATCTAATTGATTTGTAGTCAGACTGGTCCTGAGACTCTAATTGAGTTGTAGTCAGACTGGTCCTGAGACACTAATTGATTTGTAGTCAGACTGGTCCTGAGACACTAATTGATTTGTAGTCAGACTGGTCCTGAGAGTCTAATTGATTTGTAGTCAGACTGGTCCTGAGACACTAATTGATTTGTAGTCAGACTGGTCCTGAGACTCTAATTGATTTGTAGTCAGACTGGTCCTGAGAGTCTAATTGATTTGTAGTCAGACTGGTCTTGAGACTCTAATTGATTTGTAGTCAGACTGGTCTTGAGACTCTAATTGATTTGTAGTCAGACTGGTCCTGAGACACTAATTGATTTGTAGTCAGACTGGTCTTGAGACTCTAATTGATTTGTAGTCAGACTGGTCCTGAGACTCTAATTGAGTTGTAGTCAGACTGGTCCTGAGAGTCTAATTGATTTGTAGTCAGACTGGTCCTGAGACTCTAATTGAGTTGTAGTCAGACTGGTCCTGAGACACTAATTGATTTGTAGTCAGACTGGTCCTGAGAGTCTAATTGAGTTGTAGTCAGACTGGTCTTGAGACTCTAATTGATTTGTAGTCAGACTGGTCCTGAGACACTAATTGAGTTGTAGTCAGACTGGTCCTGAGACACTAATTGATTTGTAGTCAGACTGGTCTTAGACTCTAATTGATTTGTAGTCAGACTGGTCCTGAGACACTAATTGATTTGTAGTCAGACTGGTCCTGAGACTCTAATTGATTTGTAGTCAGACTGGTCCTGAGACACTAATTGATTTGTAGTCAGACTGGTCCTGAGACTCTAATTGATTTGTAGTCAGACTGGTCCTGAGACTCTAATTGAGTTGTAGTCAGACTGGTCCTGAGACACTAATTGATTTGTAGTCAGACTGGTCCTGAGACTCTAATTGAGTTGTAGTCAGACTGGTCCTGAGACACTAATTGATTTGTAGTCAGACTGGTCCTGAGACACTAATTGATTTGTAGTCAGACTGGTCCTGAGACTCTAATTGATTTGTAGTCAGACTGGTCCTGAGACACTAATTGATTTGTAGTCAGACTGGTCCTGAGACACTAATTGATTTGTAGTCAGACTGGTCCTGAGACTCTAATTGATTTGTAGTCAGACTGATTCTGAGAGTCTAATTGATTTGTAGTCAGACTGGTCCTGAGAGTCTAATTGAGTTGTAGTCAGACTGGTCCTGAGACTCTAATTGATTTGTAGTCAGACTGGTCCTGAGACTCTAATTGATTTGTAGTCAGACTGGTCCTGAGACTCTAATTGATTTGTAGTCAGACTGGTCCTGAGAGTCTAATTGCTTTGTAGTCAGACTGGTCCTGAGACTCTAATTGATTTGTAGTCAGACTGGTCCTGAGAGTCTAATTGATTTGTAGTCAGACTGGTCCTGAGACACTAATTGATTTGTAGTCAGACTGGTCCTGAGACACTAATTGATTTGTAGTCAGACTGGTCCTGAGACTCTAATTGATTTGTAGTCAGACTGGTCCTGAGACACTAATTGATTTGTAGTCAGACTGGTCCTGAGACACTAATTGAGTTGTAGTCAGACTGGTCCTGAGACACTAATTGAGTTGTAGTCAGACTGGTCCTGAGACACTAATTGATTTGTAGTCAGACTGGTCCTGAGACTCTAATTGATTTGTAGTCAGACTGGTCCTGAGACACTAATTGAGTTGTAGTCAGACTGGTCCTGAGACACTAATTGAGTTGTAGTCAGACTGGTCCTGAGACACTAATTGATTTGTAGTCAGACTGGTCCTGAGACTCTAATTGATTTGTAGTCAGACTGGTCCTGAGACTCTAATTGAGTTGTAGTCAAACTGGTCCTGAGACTCTAATTGAGTTGTAGTCAGACTGGTCCTGAGACACTAATTGATTTGTAGTCAGACTGGTCCTGAAGCAGAACAGGGTTAGAAAGTGAACTAAGCGTCAGGACCAGCTGTGTGCGTGGCTTCCCACTCGCAGACTGTCTGTTGGAACATCCCGCGTCTCCGCGAGTGCTTTTAGCTCGACACTGACCTCTCTCTTCTCTTCTCACCCCTCCAGTGTAAAGAGCTTTTCTCTGACATTGTGACGGTCAGTCCCTGTTGACTGAGAGGGAGGCTGATAATGGACAGAGCGTAGGTATAGGTACTGTGTGTGTGTGTGTGTGTGTGTGTGTGTGTGTGTGTGTGTCAGAAATATCCACAGAGGTTTATAGAGAAACAGACAGAAACAATGAGAGCAAGGCTAACAGCTAACTACACTCTCTCTCTCTCTCACACATACACACACACACACACACACACACTCACACTCACACACACACACACACACACACACACACACACACACACACACAGCAACAACAACAATCACAGAGCTCTTCCTCTGGGGGATGGATACAAACAGGCGGCAGGTTTGCACAGAGAGAACAAACATGGTGATGGGCTGAAAGGGATGGTGGCACGATGGGGAGGAAACCCACAAAAAGAAAAATGTGAGGAGAGAAGGAGAAAACGAGATGGAGACGACAAAACAGAGACAGAAGAAAACATTGATTTATTCTAGTGTTCATGTAGGAGATAGTCATATAAAAGCTGTGACAAAAGACTCCCAGGGGAGGGAGGGCAAAACAGAGAGAGAGAGAGATAGAGAGAGAGAGAGAGAGAGAGAGAGAGAGAGAGAGATACAGAGCAGCTTGAGTGACATGCTGACAAATTGTGGGAGAGAATAATAAAGAAGGGATGACGTGGTGTCTCTCTCTCTCTCATCTCTCTCTCTCTCTCTCTGTCAGGATTTGTCAGGCTGTTGGTCCATGCACAATCTGTCATCTTTCAAAAATACATCTGTGTGTCACTGATGACAATTTCCTAACTCAAACTCACAAGTCTACTTGGTGGTGCACTGCATCGTGTGTGTGTGTGTGTGTGTGTGTGTGTGTGTGTGTGTGTGTGTGTGTGTGTGTGTGTGTGTGTGAGACTGTGTGTGTGTGTGTGTGTGTGTGTGTGTGACTGTGTGTGTGTGTGTGTGTGTGTGTGTGTGTGACTGTGTGTGTGTGTGTGTGTGTGTGTGTGTGTGTGTGACTGTGTGTGTGTGTGTGTGTGTGTGTGTGTGTGTGTGTGTGTGTGACTGTGTGTGTGTGTGTGTGTGTGTGTGAGACTGTGTGTGTGTGTGTGTGAGACTGTGTGTGTGTGTGTGTGTGTGCGCGCGGTGCACTGCATCGTGTGTGTGACTGTGTGTGTGTGCGTGCGTATGTGTGTGTGACTGTGTGTGTGTGCGTGCGTGCGGCGTACTGGGGGCACGGTGGCTCAGTGGTAGAGCTGTCGCCTCGCAGTCAGAAGGTCCTGAGTTCGATTCTCGCCTGGGACACTGTACTGTGGGCGCTGGGGTTGTGTTCCCCCCCATATCTTCAGTGCCTACTGCTCAGGTGGGGTATCTCGTCGTAAGGGCCTTTCTCTCTGTGTGGAGTTTGCATGTTCTCCCCGTACCCCCCAGGGGGTTCCTCCGTATATAACCCCCCCCCCACTAAAAACATGCAGAAGATCAGATCGTCATCGTCATCCGACCAGTGACGACAACATCCGAAGTCGGTCCCCGGGCGCTGTACGAGAAAGCGACCACTGCTCCTGGCCTGCCCCCCGGAGGAAAGGACAAAGCCAGGATGGGTTAAAATGCAGAGGACAAATTTCACCGGCCACCGTCAGCATGTGTGTGTTGTGGCCGCATGCATGTGTTGATTGTAATCGTGTGACAATAAAGACAGGCTTGTCCGTCTGAAATCGTGTTTTTTTTACTGCATCATGCGTCTTCTCATCAGAAGAGTGATGACATCACAACCTGTTCGTATATCCAGGGTGTCAAATCCCAGCACTTTTGTCAGACCCGTGTTTTTTTAACACACTGGCTCCTTTTCTGTCATTTCTGTTTGTTTGTCATCCTGTTTTTATGTTGCTCTCTTTTACCTGGTTAAATGTAAAAATAAATAAATAATGATACTACTACTACTACTACTACTAAATTCAAATATTAATTTTCATATTAAAATATTATTTAAATTGTTATATTTGAATGTATATTAGAATATAGAATATTCTTTGACAGCCCTAACACACACACACACACACATTCAAATACACACACTTGCAACACACACACGCACAGACACGCACACACACGCACTCTCCATCTTCCCCTGAAATGTTGGCCAGCTTTCCAGCCTGTGTGTGTGTGTGTGTGTGTGTGCGCGCGCGTGCGTGCTTGCGTGCGTGCGTGCGTGTGTCTGTGCGTGTGTGTGTGCGTGTGTCTGTGTGTCTGTGTGTGTGTGTGTGTGTGTGTGTGTGTGGATGCCATCTGTTAAAATATAGAATGGAACAGACCAAGATTCTTCTCACAATCCCTTTCCTGCTGTCCCCTCTCTCTTCTCTTTTCTTCTCTCTCTCTCTCTGTCTCTCCTTCTGTGTGTGTGTGTGTGTGTGTGTGTGTGTGTGTGTGTGTGTGTGTCTCTCTCTCTCTCTGTTGGTTAGGAGTGTGCAGTCATGTCATACCTCTGCTCCATGTCTCCAGGCTCTTTCCTGCAGCTCCACAGATAAACCAAACATACAGTTGTTACTCATTTGGTTTGGTCGCTGTGCTGCAGTTAATTGCATGTACTCCCACATGTGGGGCTGCCTGAGTGTGGCAGCGCTGTTCATCATACGTTTAGACAAGCAAGTGACGTTAGTTGTACATGTTGTGAACACAATGCCCTCATCATACACATGTCAGCCTGGGAGTGTTCTGTTCTCACTGCATCTCTGAAAATGTACTTTTACTTTAGCCAAAGGTTTGCTAGCATCTTTGCTAACTAGCTATTATCATGGGTGAAAACAGGGGTGTGCTTTGGGATTCTACACAATAACTTGCTACTTCCATGGCCAGAAACAAAAAGTATATAGTCTGCTAGCATCGATGCTAACTACCTTTGCTAACTAGGCTATAGTTAGCATTGGATGCTAGCAGACCTTTACCTGTGGTAGAAGCACATGCTACCCATGGATGTATTAAAAGAACTGGATAGGGGACGAGTCACGCCCACCCATGCATTCGGATTCGGACGGAGGCTGCTCACTGGCGCATGAAGCCATCATGGGGGGTTTTTCTTCCTGGTTTTACTTCCTGACCATGCGGCTAAAGGCGAAGTGCGCATGTGTGCCATGACGTATTCCATGACGTCTCCCACCCCTCCCCTCCCCCCAGTCCTGGTTTGGGACTTGTATGGTGATCAGGCCAAATGAGCCAAGTACACATGCTTTGCACAAGGCAGGCTACATTAAACTGAGACCACTGATGCTTTTAAAGCAGCTGACAGTAGCAGGCTGGCAGCAGGGCACTGCCAAGGTGGCCTTAGGGATCTCAGGGCATGATGGCCAGAGGGAGGGGCAACAGAGGCCATGGCCTCAGTGTAAGTCCCACCCTGATGGTGATGCTCAGTCCCTCAGGCTGTGAGGCAGAGGAGCTGCTGTCCCTTCAGCCTGACACCTTCTCCTCTGGGTTCAACATGAGGACGTGTCCCTGTAGTGGACGTCTCTCTTATTGAGGACAACAGTGGAGGAAATCTCTCTCTCTCTCTCTCTCTCTCTCCCTCTCCCAACTCTCCTTCTTTATCTCGTCTCATTATACACTTTTCTTTGTTTTCTCTTTCTAAATGTTTCCATCCTTCCCTCATACTCTCTCTAACCCTTTGTCACAGTGCCAATACTCACTATCTAACACATGTAGGGGTGCACCGATCACGTTTTTTGCCACCGATCACCGATTGCCGATCACCTATGAGAAATATCTGCCCAACCGATCATCGACCGATTACCGATCACCGATATATATATATATATATTTATTTATTTATTTTGTAAGCAGCTATAGCAATCTATTATAGAACAGTTTCCATTTTACATATAGGCCTACATTTCATGCATCAAATTGAAAGTGCAGCACATTTTCTTTTTTTTCTACATCAATATTTTATATTTTGTAGGCTAAAGGAAACCGCCAACATGATTTTTTGTGTGTGAGATAATTGGAGCACAAGACTGTGTTGAACTAAATGGCTAGTAGTAGTCCAGTTCCCTCAGTTCAGTTTATAAAAGAACAAAAATCACTCCACTTCGGGATTTCCATGTTACCAGTTCAATGCAGTTCAGTTCACTCAACAAAAAGACTCCATTTTCCGGGATTTCCCTGTTACACATGAAAAATAACTTTGACCCAAGTTAACTATTTTATCGATTAAGCTAAAGCGGCTAAAGCTAACCGGAGCTATTAACGTTAGGAGGATACACGCAAATATGGATCAAACACGGACTTAACAGCATGCAAATGCCTCGGTAGGCAGGAGGACTGGAGGTAACTTCTCTCTGCTGAGTCTGCTCTAATCACCAGCTGATGTGTGTGATTCAAAGACGCAAGGGGTGTGTTGACAGTCTGGTGTGGTGTGTGGAGGTGAGTACACTGACGAAAGCAAAGCGTGTGCTTTGCAACACAATGATATAAACGTTAGAGCACAATATGAAAGTTAAACGATAGACATTGAAGACATGAAAATGGGCTGCCTCATGTTTCTCACGTGCAGCATGATCGGCTATGCGATCGGCGACAATAAAGAAATATCTGCAGCAGCAAATCACATATTTGAGGTCAAAATCGGCCGATACAGATTGCGTGCCGATCGATCGGTGCACCCCTAAACACATGAATACTAGAATAAATTAATGTTTTCATTCTTCTCTGTTTTGCCGTCCTTTTCTTTTCTCCTCCTGCTGCCTCTCCAGTCAGCTTTACTTTGCTCTGTTTCCATTATTTCCTTCTTGTTTATTTTGCTCTGTCTCTCTCTCTCTCTGTCTCTGTCTGTATGTCTCTCTCTCTCTCTCTCTCTCTCTCTCTCTCTGTCTGTATGTCTCTCTCTCTCTCTCTCTCTCTCTGTCTCTGTCTGTATCTCTCTCTCTCTCTCTCTCAAATTCAAATTCAAATGAGCTTTATTGGCATGACAAGTTACAAGCTCGTATTGCCAAAGCAGTACAGAAAAAAGTACAAATAACAATATACAAATATCACTATGCAAATAACAATCAATACAAGTGTACAATGTACAATACAAGTATAATACAAACAGTATTATATAATATTAGAATATAGAATAGAATAGAATATTCAGGTATAGAGTAACATGGGGAGCTGTGTCTCAAACATTTTCAGAGCTTGTCTCTCTTACAGTATGACAACAGTTAATATATCTTGCAGCTAATACTGCACACTGGCTTTTCTCACCACATATATATGGCAGTTTCTGGGGATCTGGGAGGTGAATGAATCCAGGACATATGTCATTAATCTTTTGAAAGAAAACATCTCTCAGATCTTTATATCTGTCACAGTACAGTAGGAAGTGAGATTCTGTCTCAACTTCTCTTTGTTGACAGAGTGAACACAGCCTGGCCTCCCTGGGTAGCCAGTTCTGCCTGTGACGGCCTGTTTCTATGGCCAGGCTGTGTCCACTCAGTCTGTATCTTGTCAACGTTTTCCTTAGTTTTCTATCAGTCACGGTGTTCAGGTATTTTGCCACCGTGTACTCTCTGTTTAGGGTCAAATAGAATTCTAGTTTACTTTGTGATTTGGTGGTTTCGTTCCAATATTCAACATACATTTCTTTTTGTTTTGAGATGATTTGGTTGGGCCAGATTGGTTGGTTTCTGTCCTGAAGCCCTGATGTGTGTGGGCAGAGCTTCAGGACCAGCTGGCAGAGGGGGCTCTTATCTCTGTTCAGCTCTTGGCACTGGAGGGCTTTGTGCTGGTATAAGTGGGGGTCGCTACATTGAAGGTGTTTATAAAATTTGATGGCTCGTTTTTGAATTTTAATTATTAAAGGGTATTGGCCAAGTTCTGCCCTGCATGCATTATTGGTTGTGTGTCTGTGAACTCTAAGTATATTCTTGCACAATTCTGCATGCAGGGCTTCTAGTGGGTGTTTTTCCCATTTTTGGAATTCTTGGTTGGTTAGTGGGCCCCACACTTCAGTACCATATAACATTATTGGCTCTATTATGGAATTTAGAATTTTGATCCAGGTCCTAATTGGAATGTCAATCGGAATTTTTCTTTTGATGCCATAAAAAGCCCTTCTTGCCTTCTCTTTCAACTCATTCACAGCCATGCCGAAATGTCCAGTGGAATTGATAATCAAGCCTAGATATGTATAATGTTTTGTATGTCCAATTTCTATATTTCCTAATGTGAATTTATTTTTCAGAGAATTTGATCGTTTTTGAAAGGTCAATATTTTGGTCTTTTTCATATTTACAGTTAGTGCCCATGTTTGACTGAACTTGTGGAGGATGTCTAGGCTCTGCTGTAAGCCCTCTCTAGAGGGAGACAGGAGAACCAGGTCATCAGCAAACATGAGACATTTGACCTCTGTGTCCTGTAGGGTCACACCAGGGGCTGTGGATTTTTGCAGTTGTTCTGCAAATGTATTTATATATATTGAACAGGGTTGGGCTCATGTTGCAGCCCTGTTTCACCCCAGAGTGCTGTTTGAAATAGTTGGTTCTTTTATTTCCAACTTTAATTGCACATCTGTTATTTAAATACATTGTTTTGATTAAGTCATAGGTTTTACCCCCTATGCCACTCTCTAATAATCGATAAAAGAGTCCTTCGTGCCAAATACAGTCAAAGGCCTTTTTAAAGTCTACAAAACATGAGTAAATTTTATTTTTTCTTTGGTGCACGTGTGTGTTGATGAGAGTGGTGAGGGTAAAGATATGGTCAGATGTGCGATGGTTAGGCAGGAAACCAATCTGACTTTGATGCAGGACATTGTGGTCAGTGAGGAATTCAACTATACGGGAGTTGATGATGCTGCAGAGCACCTTGCCCATACAGCTGGTGACACATATCCCTCTGTAATTCTGAGGGTCAAATTTATCACCATTTTTAAATATTGGTGTAATAAGACCATTATTCCAACTGTCGGGAAAATATCCCACACTCAGGATTAGATTGAATAATTTTAGAATAGCCAATTGGAATTTGTCTGTGCTATATTTCAGCATTTCGTTCAGTATTCCATCAGGCCCACATGCTTTTTTGCTTTTGAGGGTCTTCAATTTTGTTTTCAAATTGTTCATAGTAATGGGGAAATCTAGGGGGTTTTGGTTGTCTTTGATTATCAATTCCATATTTTGTAGTTTTTCTAGTATTTGTTTTGTTTCTAAGTCAGTTCCTGGTGTAGTTGGTCGAAATAAGGTCTGAAAATGTTCAGTCCATATATCTCCATCCTGTATGACCAGCTCCTCAGGCTCAGATTGACACACAGAGTTCCACTGGTCCCAGAAGGAGTTAGATTCTATACTCTCTTCAAGTAGGCATAATTGTTTCTGAGTGTGGTTTATCTTTTTGGATCTAATTGTATTTTTATATATCTTAAGTGCTTCACAATACTGAAGGCGTATATCATCGTTTGTAGGTTCTTTGTGTTTCAGATTAGATAATTTTCTAACTTGTTTCTTCAGGTTTTGACAGTCTTTGTCAAACCAGTGATTCTTTTTTGTTCTTTTTCGTTTGTTTACATGTGGTTTCAATTTAGATTTATTTGCTGTTTTCTTGAAGATATAATGATGTGTGATGTGTGATGAATAGTGATGTCTCTCTCTCTCTGTCTGTATGTCTCTCTCTCTCTCTCTCTCTCTCTCTGTCTGTATGTCTCTCTCTCTCTCTCTCTGTCTCTGTCTGTATGTCTCTCTCTCTCTCTCTCTCTCTCTGTCAAAAATTCAAAAAGGCTTTATTGGCATGGAGAACATAAGTTTACATTGCCAAAGCAAGAGTGCAACAAAACAAAAAGTAACACAATTATAACCGAAAGGTTAGCACAAAACTATAATAATAACGATAATAACAGTAATATAAACTATAATGTTAGCCTGTTATAATACAGAGATATGTAAACATTTCGGTCTTGCAAACAAATATGTACATAGGCTAGGTGACAAAGTTTAAATGTTTAAAAATAGGATAAAAGGAGTTGAAGATATCTGTACAGTATGTGTCTATGTACAAGATGTGCAGAGGGCGGACCCTAAGCTTTAGAGTGGTTGTGTCCCATTTATCCTTTTCCTGTCACAACAGCTCACAAACCTTGCTGCTGTGTTAGCGCACTGTTGTAATTCGCCCAGCAGATATGGAAGTTTTTTGGTATCACTCGTGTTCTCAAAGTCCTTATGAGTGTTTGTTATCTGAGGGAAGTATGTGTCTCTGATGTCCTGGTACAGACTGCACGAGGTTAGAAAGTGCAACTCAGTTTCCACTTCCTGTTGGGTGCAGTGGGTGCACAGTCTTTCTTCCCTTGGGAGCCAGGTCTGCCTGTGGCGGCCTCTCTCAATGGCCAGGTTGTGCTCACTGAGTCTGTACATAGTCAGGGTTTTCCTAAGTTTGGGGTCAGTCACAGTGCTAAGGTATTCTGCTACTCTGTAGTCTCTGTCTAGGGCCAGGTAGCATTCCAGTTTGCTCTGCTTTTTGGTTGACTCTTTCCAGTGTGTCAGATATTTTTCTTTTTGATTTCTTATCATTTGGTTTAATCTATAGGGGTGTCGTCTGTCTGGTGACTCTGCTTGTGAGCGGAGCCCCAGGACCAGCTGGCTGAGAGGGCATCTTCCTAGGCTCTCTCTGTGGGTGAGGGCTTTGCTATGGAGCGTATCAGGGGCACTTTTTTTAAGGTGGTCATAAAATTTAGACGCTCTCTTCTGAATCTTGATGATTAGTGGGTATCGTCCTAATTCTGCTCTGCATGCATTGTTTGGTGTTTTTCGTTGGACGCGGAGAATGGATTTGCAGAATTCTGCATGCAGAGTCTCAATTTGGTGTTTGTCCCAATTTGTGAATTCTTGGTTGGCAAGTGGACCCCAGACCTCACAACCATAGAGGGAGATGGGTTCTATGACAGAGTCCAGTATTTTAAGCCAGGTTTTAATCGGTATGTCCAATTTGATGTTCCTTCTGATAGCATAGAAAGCCCTTCTTGCCTTGTCTCTCAGATCGTTCACGGCTTTGTTGAAGTTACCTGTGGTGCTGATGTTTACACCGAGGTAGGTGTAGTGTTTTGTGTGTTCTAGGGGTGTTTTATCTAGTAAGAATTTGTATTTATGATGCTGGGGGCTGGGCCCTTTTTGGAATATCATGATTTTTGTCTTGGATAGGTTAACTGTCAAGGCCCAGGTCTGCGAGAATTTGTGCAGAAGGTCGATTTGTTGTTGTAGCCCTTCTTTGGTTGGAGACAGCAGCACCAGGTCATCCGCAAACAGTAGACATTTAACTTCTGTGTCTGCTAGGGTGATGCCGGGTGCTGTGGACTGTTCTAATGTCTTTGCCAATTCGTTGATATAAATGTTGAAGAGGGTTGGACTCAGGCTGCATCCTTGTCTAACCCCCCGGTTTTGGGGAAAGAAGTCTGTGTGTTTTTTCCCAATCTTGACAGCGCATTGGTTGTTGGTGTACATTGAGTTTATAATGTCAAAGGTTTTTCCTCCAATGCCGCTTTCCAACAGTTTGTACAGTAGACCCTCGTGCGTCGTGTAGTCGTCGTGTAGTCTCTGTCTGTATGTCTCTCTCTCTCTCTCTCTCTCTCTATCTCTCTCTATCTGTCTGTATGTCTCTCTCTCTCTCTCTCTCTCTCTCTCTCTGTCTCCCTCTCTCTGTCTCTCTCTCTCTCTCTGTCTGTATGTCTCTCTCTCTCTCTCTCTCTGTCTCTGTCTGTATGTCTCTCTCTCTATCTCTCTCTCTCTCTCTCTATCTGTCTGTATGTCTCTCTCTCTCTCTCTCTCTCTGTCTGTATGTCTCTCTCTCTCTCTCTCTCTCTGTCTGTATGTCTCTCTCTCTCTCTCTCTCTCTCTCTCTATCTGTCTGTATGTCTCTCTCTCTCTCTCTCTGTCTCTGTCTGTATGTATCTCTCTCTCTCTCTATCTGTCTGTATGTCTCTCTCTCTCTCTCTCTCTCTCTATCTGTCTGTATGTCTCTCTCTCTCTCTCTCTCTCTCTCTGTCTCCCTCTCTCTGTCTCTCTCTCTCTCTCTCTCTCTCTGTCTGTATGTCTCTCTCTCTCTCTGTCTCTGTCTGTATGTCTCTCTCTATCTCTCTCTCTCTCTCTATCTGTCTGTATGTCTCTCTCTCTCTGTCTGTATGTCTCTCTCTCTCTCTCTCTGTATGTCTCTCTCTGTCTCTCTCTCTGTCTGTATGTCTCTCTCTCTCTGTCTCTCTCTCTGTCTGTATGTCTCTCTCTGTCTCTCTCTCTGTCTGTATAGCCGTTTTCCCACATGCGCTTTGTACCGCTAAATGACCGGAACGTGGTCTAATGCCTGCATGTGTGAAAGTCGTTGTGCCGGTATAAGCGCGACCCCGTCATCGCCGACATTTCACCAGTTTGGAGCCAGTCAGAAGAGCGGTATGCGCGATAACGGGCGCAAGTATAGAACGGGTCCAGTCATTTGCCGGCATAGGCGAGTCGGCAAAAATACGGCATGACGGCATGATTGACGAGATTGACGGTACGATTTTTTTTAAACTGACATATTTGTGTCGAGTCCACCCCTGGGGATACACAGTGATCGAACCAGGCGTTTTGACGGTACGATTTTTTTTAAACTGACATATTTGTGTCGAGTCCACCCCTGGGGATACACAGTGATCGAACCAGGCGTTTTGACGGTACGATTTTTTTTAAACTGACATATTTGTGTCGAGTCCACCCCTGGGGATACACAGTGATCGAACCAGGCGTTTTGACGGTACGATTTTTTTTAAACTGACATATTTGTGTCGAGTCCACCCCTGGGGATACACAGTGATCGAACCAGGCGTTTTGACGATACGATTTTTTTTAAACTGACATATTTGTGTCGAGTCCACCCCTGGGGATACACAGTGATCGAACCAGGCGTTTTGACGGTACGATTTTTTTTAAACTGACATATTTGTGTCGAGTCCACCCCTGGGGATACACAGTGATCGAACCAGGCGTTTTGACGGTACGGTTTTTTTTAAACTGACATATTTGTGTCGAGTCCACCCCTGGGGATACACAGTGATCGAACCAGGCGTTTTGACGGTACGATTTTTTTTAAACTGACATATTTGTGTCGAGTCCACCCCTGGGGATACACAGTGATCGAACCAGGCATTTTGACGGTACTTTTCTTTTTAAACTGACATATTTGTGTCGAGTCCACCCCTGGGGATACACAGTGATCGAACCAGGCGTTTTGACGGTACGATTTTTTTTAAACTGACATATTTGTGTCGAGTCCACCCCTGGGGATACACAGTGATCGAACCAGGCGTTTTGACGGTACGATTTTGACGGCAAATACGGCAGACGGCATGGGCGAGGTGTACACACGTTGCTTAATGTTCCAGCGGGCATAATCTAATCATTCACGCACATTAAAGCAAACTGGCGAAATGATCTTGTGATCTCTCCTCTCTGCTGCCTGCTCGCTCTCTGGCCACAGTCATTCAGTCCTCCTCCTTCAGTCACAGGCACAGCCCGACAGGGACACAGACGAAGCAAATGCACGAAGCGAAATGTGGAAGTATTTTGCTTACGTTGCCGACAGCGAAGGCAAGCCCGGACACATCAAACGAAGCCAGTCTGTAAAAAGTGCTTCAACGCGACGCAGGTGAACGGATAAACAAGCAAACTTATTTCACCATCAAGAGTTTTGCCGACACGTCACTCCCCACCCGCTCTGCAGTGCTGCCCCGCCCCCAACATACTGGCAATTTGGCTGCTAGATTCCCATATGCGAGAGGAGAGGTGTGAAGGGAAATGTCCGATATTGACTTACAGGTAATTTTCCGGTACGCATGTGGGAAAACGGCTTTTGTCTCTCTCTCTCTCTCTCTCTCTCTCTCTCTCTGTCTCTCTCTCTCTCTGTATGTCTCTCTCTCTCTCTGTCTCTCTCTCTCTCTGTATGTCTCTCTCTCTCTCTGTATGTCTCTCTCTCTCTCTCTGTCTCTCTCTCTGTCTGTATGTCTCTCTCTCTCTGTCTCTCTCTGTCTGTCTGTCTGTCTGTCTGTCTGTCTCTCTCTCTCTGTCTCTCTCTCTCTCTGTATGTCTCTCTCTCTGTCTCTCTCTCTGTCTGTATGTCTCTCTCTCTCTCTCTCTGTCTCTCTCTGTCTATCTCTCTCTCTCTGTCTCTCTCTCTGTCTGTCTGTCTGTCTGTCTCTCTCTCTCTCCTTCTGTTGCTTTATCATCCTCTATAATGTATCTTTATGTGTGTGTAGCCTCTCTCCATGCAGGCAGACAAACAAGGAGGTCTTTGGTCTTTTCATGGCAGGCTGCAGTAGCATGCAGGGTGGAGAAACAAGCGCTCCCTCGCGGGGCGGGGCAGGGGGGTGGAGTAAGGTGGATAAGACTCCTCCAGGTACACTGACTGATGCCCCTGACACACTGACTGATGCCCCTGACACACTGACTGATGCCCCTGACACACTGACTGATGCCCCTGACACACTGACTGATGCCCCTGACACACTGACTGATGCCCCTGACAGACTGACTGATGCCCCTGACACACTGACTGATGCCCCTGACACACTGACTGATGCCCCTGACACACTGACTGATGCCCCTGACACACTGACTGATGCCTCTGACACACTGACTGATGCCCCTGACACACAGACTGATGCCCCTGACACACTAACTGATGCCCCTGACACACTAACTGATGCCCCTGACACACTGACTGATGCCCCTGACACACTGACTGATGCCCCTGACACACTGACTGATGCCCCTGACACACTGACTGATGCTCCTGACACACTGACTGATGCCCCTGACACACTGACTGATGCCCCTGACACACTGACTGATGCCCCTGACACACTGACTGATGCCCCTGACACACTGACTGATGCCCCTGACACACTGACGGATGCCCCTGACACACTGACTGATGCCCCTGACACACTGACTGATGCCCCTGACACACTGACTGATAGCCCTGACACACTGACTGATGCCCCTGACACACTGACTGATGCCCCTGACACACTGACTGATGCCCCTGACACACTGACTGATGCCCCTGACACACTGACTGATATCCCTGACACACTGACTGATAGCCCTGACACACTGACTGATGCCCCTGACACACTGACTGATGCCCCTGACACACTGACTGATAGCCCTGACACACTGTGTGATTTGGGGCTGTCCCAGATTAAAGCTGACCAACGTGAAAAACAAATGTAAAAGAATAACCCTAACAACCAATAGAGATGCCGCATGATCACATCCGTATAGACACAAAATGCTAGTAGAGACTAATAAATAGTTGACGTCACCTCAAGCTCTCTCGCAAGATTAGCACATTGATGCTGCGCTGCTGACGTTTGATTCTTGTGTATTGACTTGCTGATTGACAGGTATCGACGGAGAGACGCGCATCGTAACCTGCAAACCAGTAGGTGTCATCATTGTACAGTCTACACACATCAAACCTGTAGGTGTCATCATCGTACAGTCTACACACATCAAACCTGTAGGTGTCATTATCGTACAGTCTACACACATCAAACCAGATGTCATTAGATCCAGCACCGTACAGTGTGGCCTGCAATACATGTGTATAAATTGCTCAAATCGTACTTATCTTACTTCCGTATCTGTAGGCGGCTTTAGAGGTGAACTCACACAGCCAGGAGGTGGTGGGAGAAGCTTAAGGACTTACTGTGTGTGTGTGTGTGTGTGTGTGTGTGTGTGTGTGTGTGTGTGTGTGTGTGTGTGTGTGTGCGTGTGTGTGTGCGTTGTGTGTGTGCGTTGTGTGATTATGTAGATGTACACCTGCCATTGGGCCTGTGTGTGTGTGTGTGTTCTCCTCCCACGCTCCACAGATCACCAGAGCACTTTCCAGCATCACACTCTCACAGCTTATTGATTGGCCTCTTTGCTCCTCTCCTCCAGCTCTCTGCCTCTCGTGCACATTCTCCTTCCTCTCTTATCCAAGTGTCTGAGCATCCAGAGTCTAGAGAGTCTGAGCATCCAGAGTCTAGAGAGTCTGAGCATCCAGAGTCTAGAGAGTCTGAGCATCCAGAGTCTAGAGAGTCTGAGCATCCAGAGTCTAGAGAGTCTGAGCATCCAGAGTCTAGAGAGTCTGAGCATCCAGAGTCTAGAGAGTCTGAGCATCCAGAGTCTAGAGAGTCTGAGCATCCAGAGTCTAGAGAGTCTGAGCATCCAGAGTCTAGAGAGTCTGAGCATCCAGAGTCTAGAGAGTCTGAGCATCCAGAGTCTAGAGAGTCTGAGCATCCAGAGTCTAGAGAGTCTGAGCATCCAGAGTCTAGAGAGTCTGAGCATCCAGAGTCTAGAGAGTCTGAGCATCCAGAGACTAGAGAGTCTGAGCATCCAGAGTCTAGAGAGTCTGAGCATCCAGAGTCTAGAGAGTCTGAGCATCCAGAGTCTAGAGAGTCTGAGCATCCAGAGTCTAGAGAGTCTGAGCATCCAGAGTCTAGAGAGTCTGAGCATCCAGAGTCTAGAGAGTCTGAGCATCCAGAGTCTAGAGAGTCTGAGCATCCAGAGTCTAGAGAGTCTGAGCATCCAGAGACTAGAGAGTCTGAGCATCCAGAGTCTAGAGAGTCTGAGCATCCAGAGTCTAGAGAGTCTGAGCATCCAGAGTCTAGAGAGTCTGAGCATCCAGAGTCTAGAGAGTCTGAGCATCCAGAGTCTAGAGAGTCTGAGCATCCAGAGACTAGAGAGTCTGAGCATCCAGAGTCTAGAGAGTCTGAGCATCCAGAGTCTAGAGAGTCTGAGCATCCAGAGTCTAGAGAGTCTGAGCATCCAGAGTCTAGAGAGTCTGAGCATCCAGAGTCTAGAGACTCTGAGCATCCAGAGTCTAGAGAGTCTGAGCATCCAGAGTCTAGAGAGTCTACCAGTCTGACGACTAGTAAGACTCTGAGCATCCAGAGTCTAGAGAGTCTACCAGTCTGACGACTAGTAAGACTCTGAGCATCCAGAGTCTAGAGAGTCTACCAGTCTGACGACGAGTAAGACTCTGAGCATCCAGAGTCTACCAGTCTGACGACTAGTAAGACTCTGAGCATCCAGAGTCTAGAGAGTCTACCAGTCTGACGACTAGTAAGACTCTGAGCATCCAGAGTCTAGAGAGTCTACCAGTCTGACGACGAGTAAGACTCTGAGCATCCAGAGTCTACCAGTCTGACGACTAGTAAGACTCTGAGCATCCAGAGTCTAGAGAGTCTACCAGTCTGACGACTAGTAAGACTCTGAGCATCCAGAGTCTAGAGAGTCTACCACTCTGACGACTAGTAAGACTCTGAGCATCCAGAGTCTAGAGAGTCTACCAGTCTGACGACTAGTAAGACTCTGAGCATCCAGAGTCTAGAGAGTCTACCAGTCTGACGACTAGTAAGACTCTGAGCATCCAGAGTCTAGAGAGTCTACCAGTCTGACGACTCAACCCGATCTCCAATTTCTTTTTTAAATAGCAACGTTTGTGGACCAACGTTGCTATGTTACAATTTCGGCTCCGAAATTGTAAAATGGTAACGTACGTTTCTACAAGGGTGGGCGACTGGGCGTGGTTTACGGAGATTTTCTGTTTCTAACCCCTCCCCCTACCCTAACCCTATCCCTAAAATCTCAGAACGTTACCATTTTACAATTTTCGAGCCGAAAATTTTCGGTTAGAAACAGAAAATCTCCGTAAACCACGCCCAGTCGCCCACCCTTGTAGAAACGTACGTTACCATTTTACAATTTCGGAGCCGAAATTGTAACATAGCAACGTTGGTCCAAAACGTTGCTATTTCACAATTTTCTGTGAGACTGTGTTGGACGACTAGTAAGACTCTGAGCATCCAGAGTCTACCAGTCTGACGACTAGTAAGACTCTTGAGTATCCAGAGTCTACCAGTCTGACGATTAGTAAGACTCTGGGCATCCAGAGTCTAGAGAGTCTACTAGTCTGACGACTAGTAAGACTCTGAGCATCCAGAGTCTTACTAGTCGTCAGACTGGTAGACTCTGAGCATCTGAGGAATATGAGGAAAAGCTGCGATGTGCGATAACACTGTTCAATATTGCGATGACGATATGACCTGCGATAAATAAAAAAATGCTAGAAACAAAAATATTAATGGGTAGGGGTGCTCCGATCCGGCTAAGCCACGATCCGATCCGATTCCGATTCCTGGGGTCACTATCCGATTCCAGAATCGATTCTCGATTCCAAAGATTCTCGATTCCAGAATCTAGAATCGATTCTCAATTATGTAGTTTTATATTGCAATAACACACAAAGGTAAATCTAAGACAAAAAATGACAAATGTATTAATGCTGAACTTTAAATTCAACTTCTGAAGTATTACAGTGAGGGCCTAAATTCATTTTGCAATATGAGTGTGTTAATTTAAGCATACTATCGGTAAGTGGCATGGGATTCTCAAAGCCAAATGCACTCTTGAAGCTAAAAAAAAATCCAAAACCAACAAGTTAATTATTTACATTTTTACTTCAATGTAGAACAGTCATTTCTTACACATGAGATTGCTTTTAGCCTTTTAGTCATAACGATTATTGAAAGATATTCCATATTCCAGACTGAAATGTTATAACATGTGTTCATCGCGCATTTTCATATCGCGATGACGATGAAAATACAATTAATCGTGCAGCCCTAATCCAGAGTCTACCAGTCTGACGACTAGTAAGACTCATATACCATAGCTACTTGCTGGGGTTTCATTTGTGGTTGGCATTTAAGTGTTTGGTTTTCTTCAAATGAAAATTCTGTCATCATCTTGAAAGACCTAGAGACCATTATTTGTAGCAAATCAATCTGTCGTTAAGATTGTTAATAAATGATGGTGTAAATATACAGTAGGTCTTCTGAACCTCTGAAAAGCTGCTCCCCACTGACTTCAGCTGTTTTAGAGAAGGCTGCTATGGAGTTGGGCTGACAACCTCCCTGTGTGTTATATGGACTAACTTCACCTGTGTTTACACTGGCATGAGGGGGAGGAGCTAACTTCACCTGTGTTTACACTGGCATGAGGGGGAGGAGCTAACTTCACCTGTGTTTACACTGGCATGAGGGGGAGGAGCTAACGTCGCCTGTGTTTACACTGGCATGAGGGGGAGGAGCTAACTTCACCTGTGTTTACACTGGCATGAGGGGGAGGAGCTAACTTCACCTGTGTTTACACTGGCATGAGGGGGAGGAGCTAACTTCGCCTGTGTTTACACTGGCATGAGGGGGAGGAGCTAACTTCGCCTGTGTTTACACTGGCATGAGGGGGAGGAGCTAACTTTGCCTGTGTTTACACTGGCATGAGGGGGAGGAGCTAACTTCGCCTGTGTTTACACTGGCATGAGGGGGAGGAGATAACTTCACCTGTGTTTACACTGGCATGAGGGGGAGGAGCTAACGTCGCCTGTGTTTACACTGGCATGAGGGGGAGGAGCTAACTTCACCTGTGTTTACACTGGCATGAGGGGGAGGAGCTAACTTCACCTGTGTTTACACTGGCATGAGGGGGAGGAGCTAACTTCGCCTGTGTTTACACTGGCATGAGGGGGAGGAGATAACTTCACCTGTGTTTACACTGGCATGAGGGGGAGGAGCTAACGTCGCCTGTGTTTACACTGGCATGAGGGGGAGGAGCTAACTTCACCTGTGTTTACACTGGCATGAGGGGGAGGAGCTAACTTCACCTGTGTTTACACTGGCATGAGGGGGAGGAGCTAACTTCGCCTGTGTTTACACTGGCATGAGGGGGAGGAGCTAACTTTGCCTGTGTTTACACTGGCATGAGGGGGAGGAGCTAACTTTGCCTGTGTTTACACTGGCATGAGGGGGAGGAGCTAACTTCGCCTGTGTTTACACTGGCATGAGGGGGAGGAGATAACTTCACCTGTGTTTACACTGGCATGAGGGGGAGGAGCTAACTTCACCTCTGTTTTACACTGGCATGAGGGGGAGGAGCTAACTTCACCTGTGTTTACACTGGCATGAGGGGGAGGAGCTAACATCACCTGTGTTTACACTGGCATGAGGAGGAGAAGGAGATGATGGCAGAATTTAAACTTTGGGGTGAACCTTTAAGTTGAACTCAAACATATCAAATATCAAGTGTACTTACAGCGTTCAGTCATGTCAACAAACACTTCAACCATGTCAACAGAGTTCAAACATGTCAGCAAACATACCGTAGTTCAAACATGTCAACACTTTGTGTCAACTCCAAAAGCAACCCGCTAACGTTACATGTAGGCCTAATAACGTGAAGCTAACGTAGCTAGCTGCTTGGCAGTCATGATCTGACTGAGACAAGGAAAACAAATGCGCACATTTACATAACAAACACCAGTCAACACCACAGAGTGTCCTTTCTTTAATCCAGAGGGAGCATTTTCCAGTAAAAAGTGAAACGACACATGATGGCTTATAGTGAGGCTTTCCATGCCTGCCCCATCATCACTTCAATAGAACTGACCCCAATGCAAAATTCATTTCAGACGGCACATTTAGTTGCCAGTAACATGCCAATAAGAGTCTAAGTTACTATGCCTTTTGTGTTTTTTTCTGCAGACTAAGCAGCTATAGGCTTTCGCTTCTATAAAATAATAATAAAATATTTTTTGTATTATATATATATATATATTATATATATTATATCAGAAATGTTGTTTGTTTTATGTTCACAATAGTGATGTCAGTTAGATTTGATTAGGTCAGAGCCATGGAATATTAAATCATCCATCTTTGCTCACTACATCTGCCCTTTCTTCTTTTTTTAATCCCAGGTGTGCATAAAATACAGGTTAAGAACTTATTTTTTTAAATACAAAAATGTGAAAAAAGTAACAATAGTATGTTTAACGTATCGGTTATTGGCCAGGAGAATATTTATCGGTTAGCGTAGGCCTATACTATCGGCTGTAAAAATCCATATCGTGCATTAGTATTCCGGAAGGCAGCAACTGTTAAGATTGTGGGGGAAATACAATAAAACCTCTATTTAGAGAATGCTCATGTGATTTTTATACGTCCATAACAATAATCGTGAAACCGTGATAATCGTGGTTTTTTCTCAGACTATAATCGTGGATCAAAAAAAATAATCGTTGCATCCCTAGTCGCACACAATCTGTGTGTTACACACAATCTGTGTGTGTAACACACAATCTGTGTGTCACACACAATCTGTGTGTCACACACAATCTGTGTGTCGCACACAATCTGTGTGTAACAAAAGATCTGGCAGTGTCAGCTTATCCACAACATGCAGGCAGACGGTCAGGAAGTAGAGGGTGTCTCCACAATGACAAAGTGACCCAGTAAATGTCATGTGTGAATATGAAAGCTGTCTTCCATGACAGACTCAGTGTCACGCTAACCTGCTTCTGCATAATGACAGCAGGAATAGAATCAAGTGTGCAGACTGTCTTCTTCATCTGCCCGACTACTCTGAAATACACAGCTGGAAAGAGGACTGACCAATCCTACTCACGTGCTCAAAGTACTATTAGTGACAATTAACTCAAGGACAAGTTCAATTACTAGTCCAGGAAATTACTCAAGTAAGACAATAAAACAAAGTTTAAAAGTACTCAAGAAAAAGTGCATTTGTGTTACTTTAAAAATGTTTTATATATTTAATGATTTGCCCTAATAATTATATTGTACACATTCAGCACATGTTACAGTGTTACCTGCTGTCCCCTGTCTTTGTATGTATTGTCATTGATACTGAACAGCTGGTTCAGATGTAGTCAGGGATGCTCAGTTTGGAGGTTCTCTCCTTTGCCAGACGAGCTACAGCTGCCTGCTAGCAGCAGGAATATCACAATGAGATCAGCAGTGATGTTCTGTGTTGAATGTTTCTCTCTCTCTCTCTCCCTCTCTCTCCCCCCCCCCCCCCTCTCTCTCTCTCTCTCTCCCCCCCTCTCTCCCTCTCTCTCTCTCTCTCCCCCCCCTCTCTCTCTCCCTCTCTCTCTCTCTCTCTCTCCCTCTCCCCCTCTCTCTCTCCCCCCCCTCTCTCTCTCTCTCTCCCTCTCTCTCCCTCTCTTTCTCCCTCTCTCTCTCTCTCTCTAGCTGGGTTTCCATCCAAATGTATTGCAACTTTTAATCGAATTTTCAGAAAGGCGGCAAAATAAAATGCGAAACAATGCGTGTTTCCATCCACTGCTATTTTGCGAATTATAGAGCTGTCAATCACCTCGTGTTTGAGGCTGTCTGAGCTGCTGACCAGCTGCTAGACCCGATATACAGCTCTGTTAAACACATCTTATGTTACTCATTTAAAGTTTCTTGATGATCTACAAGTAGGCAAAGGTACCATAACGTAATTTCTGGATCACCAGGTGCGACTCGGCAAACTAACGTTATAATCCCAACCCGATCTCCAAAGAAATTGTAAAATAGCAACGTTTGTGGACCAGCGTTGCTATGTTACAATTTCGGCTCCGAAATTGTAAAATGGTAATCCACGGAGCAGATAGTAGGTGAATACAAATTCATTCAAGTCTAGAAGTGAGTCGCCTTAAAGTTAATATCCCAGTCTTCTTCTGTTTACCACGGCGGGTATTGTGCTGCGCGTACCATGATTTACCGCATGTAGCCCTGTTGTGTGGAGGCTACACACAGCATGTCATGTTTTGCAAGCAGTGATCAAGGCAAACTGTGTTGTTTTGAATGGAGAGACAACAGAATATCGCTTAAACTGTTTCCACTGCACGTTTTGCATTTTCCTTTTATCGATACACCCGACTTTTCCGCCTCCCTCAAGCGTGAAAACTTTTTTGCGATATTTGGAGGTTTTTGCGAATTAGGCAGCGTAGTTTTTTATGCGCAAATTGAGATTTTGCATCAAAACAGGTGGATGGAAACCCGACTTCTGTCTCTCTCTCTCTCTCTCTCTCTCTCTCTTTGTATCTCTCTCTCTTTGTCTCTCTCTGTCTGTCTGTCTCTCTCTCTGTCTGTCTGTCTCTCTCTCTGTCTGTCTGTCAAATTCAAATTCAAATTCAAATAGCTTTATTGGCATGAATGTCATAACAACAATATTGCCAAAGCATCAAGAAACAATCACATTAAACATTCAACATCACTACTCATGAATAAAACAATAATACAGTAATACAATACATACAATGCGCAATAATAATACACATTAATGATGAAACATTGAGATTGAGACACATCAGTGTCCGTGTAGGTCACTCACTGTCCCTCAGGTTGTGGCATGTTGAGACATATTGGGCAAACAGGTAAGCCCTGTCTCCTTCGCCTAGGACTAGTTTTAATTTGGAGAACTCATTTAGTTCTTTGAAGTCAGGAATTACAGAGTTGAACTTATTGAAGTAAATATTCCTTGTTTCTTCAAAGGTTTTACATTGTAGGAGGAAGTGCATCTCTGTTTCGACGTCACCTGTCAAACAGTGACCACATGTTCTGTTTTCTTTTGGTTGCCATGATTTCTTATATCTTCCTGTTTCGATTGCCAATTTGTGGTCACTGAGCCTGTACCTGGTGAGGATCTGTCTCTGCTTCCTATCTCTGACGGTAGAGAGATATTCTGCAAGTTTGTAATCTCTGTTTAGGGCCAGATAACATTGTAATCTACTTTGGCTTTTTGTTTCTTCTTTCCAATGATCTAAATAGGTTTCTTTACATTGCTTTATAATTGGGTTGACTCTGATTGTTGTTTGGGAAGCAGGGCTGGTGTGAGCCTGGTCAGAGTGTGTCTGAGGAGGGGCAGTTAGTCTCAGCACCAGCTCACATAGGGGGCTCTTTTCTGGGCTCAGCTCTTGGGTTTGGAGGGCTTTGGAGTGGAGGGTGTCTGGGGGGCTGGATCTGAGGTGAGTAAAGAATTTGAGTGCTCTCTTTTTAATGTTAATGATCAGTGGGTATCGGCCTAATTCTGCTCTACACGCATTTGTTGGGGTATTTCTGTGGATGCGTAAGATGTATCTGCAGAACTCTGCATGTAGAGATTCTGTTGGGTGTTTGTCCCATTGAGTGTAGCTATGAAGGAGTGGACCCCAGACTTCACTACCGTACAGCGCAATAGGCTGGATGACACTATCAAATATTTTAATCCAGATTTTAATTGGAATTTGGAAATTATAAAATTTTCTCTTAATTGCATTTAGAGCTCTTCGAGCTTTTTCTTTTAGTGCATTCACTGCCATGTTGAAACTCCCTGATGCTGATATGGTTATACCAAGGTAGGTATAACTCATACTGTGTTCGATGATACAGTTATTTATGGTGAACTGGTATTTGTTCTCCTGACATCTTGGGCGTTTTTGAAAAATCATGACATTTGTTTTCTTCATATTTATAGCCAGGGCCCAGTTCTGACAGTATTGTTCTACTATGTCCAGCAGGTGCTGTAGTCCTTGTTCAGTAGAAGATAGTAGGACAAGGTCATCAGCATAGAACAGAGACTTGACCTCTTTATCTAAGAGGGAGAGGCCAGGAGCAGCACATTGATCCAACTGAACAGCAAGCTCATTTATATACACATTAAATAAAGTCGGGCTTAAGTTGCAACCTTGACGAACTCCTCTTCTCTGGGTGAATAACTCAGTTTGTCTGTCTCCTATTTTAACCGCACACATATTTTCCAGATACATTGATTTGATCAGATCATACATTTTGCCCCCGATACCACAATTTAAAAGTCTATAATAGAGCCCTTCGTGCCAAATAGAATCGAAAGCTTTCTTGAAATCAATAAAACAAGTGAATATCTTACCATTTTTTGTTTGTTGTACGTGTTTGTTAATTAAAGTGTGAAGGGTATATACATGGTCGGTGGTGCGGTGTTTTGGAAGGAAACCAATTTGATTTCTACTCAAGATGGAGTGTTCGTCAAGGAAATCTAGTATCCTTTTGTTTAGAATACTACAGAATAATTTACCTAGACAACTGCTGACACAGATGCCACGGTAGTTATTAGGGTCTGATTTGCCACCACCCTTATGAATTGGGGAAATTAGCCCTTTGCCCCAGATATTAGGAAAACATCCTGATTTTAGTACAATATTGAATAATTTCAAAACTGCACCCTGCATCTCTGGGGTGCTGCATTTGAGCATTTCATTTTTAATGCTGTCTGCACCACAAGCTTTTCTTGGCCGGAGAGATTTTGTCTGTGTGGTCAATTCTTCCCAAGTAATTGGGAAATCAAGGGGGTTTTGGTTGTCTTTAATTGTTTCTTCTAATTTTTTTAGTTTGTCTTTTATAATACATTGATCTGAATTAATTGGTATGTCTTTGTACAGATTTTCAAAATGTGCTCTCCAGATGTTACCATTTTGGATGGGTAATGCTTGTGGTTGTCTTGTGTTGAAGTTGTTCCACATGTCCCAGAATTGGTTTTGGTTAATGGCGTTCTCAATATCTTCAAGTTTTTTGTGTGTATAATTTTGTTTTTTGTCCCTAATTGTGTGTTTATATTTGCTTAGAATTTCATTGTACCTAATGCGTAAGGCTGGGTTGTTTGGTTGGCGATGTTTTTCATTTGATATTTTTCTCAGGTCTTTTCTGATGGTCTTGCATTCCTCATCAAACCATTTGTCAGTGGTTTGCCTTTTAACAGGCTTCCGTTTTTGTTTTATGAGGTCAGCTTTAATAGCTGCCTTATGGAATATGATATTTATATCATTGATTGCCTTGTTTACACCATCTCTGGTAGGGACATAGTCATTTTGGGCATATGTAGATATGTCAGTCATCAGCTCAGGTGAGTTCAAGGCCATCATGAATTTGTCTCCACTGTTTGGGGCCCATCTGTAGGTAGGGTGTAATTTATACAGATTACTGGGTTCCCTTTTTGTGTCACTAATTTGACCTGAGAGTTTAAGGAAGACGTTTATTTGGTTGTGGTCTGAGAGGGGAGATTGTTGTCTGACAGTGAATGCACTGATAGTGGAGGGGTCCATGTCGGTGATTGCATAGTCTACTACACTGGACCCAAGAGCTGAGGAGTATGTGAATCTCCCTAAAGAGTCCCCTCTGAAGCTACCGTTAACTATGTACAGGCCTAAGGCCCGACAAAGATGCACTACCTCCCTGCCACTTTGGTTTATTACAGAGTCAAGGCTGTTTCGATGCGTGGTGGTTGGTGTGGTAAACAGGGAGGAGTGACCAAACACATGGTTGTTGCCCTGTGGGTCAATGATATCAGGTTCAATTCCTGTTCGTCCATTCAGATCTCCAGTTAGAATCACGTTTCCCTGGGCCTGGAAATAAGTGATTTCTGAATGGAGAGTTTCAAAAATATCCTCTTCAAAATAAGGAGAATCTACTGGGGGTATATAAATCGCACAGAGGTATAGATCCCTGTCAGTTATGCCCAGGGTTTGATCTAACCTTAACCAAATGTGTGATTTACCCTGTTTCACTGGTGAGATCTGGTGGCAAAGATCTTCTTTATACCACACCAAGATTCCACCCGATGTTCTGCCCTTGCGTACATTTTGTAATTTCATAGATGGCACCATGACTTCATTATATCCTGGAGGACAGTGAGTGAGCAGATCATTTTGACACCATGTTTCTGTCAAGATAATGACATCAACGTCTTTGATAGATTCAATGAATTCAGGGTTTCCACTCTTCAGCTCAAAGGTCGACGAGTGGAGACCCTGGATATTCCAGCAGCTTATATGAAATGAGCGCATCAAAAACAATCAAAATGGACCTGTACAGTGAGACAAATATTAAACATCTTCAACTATCTATCATTTACAATGCTGAGTAATAATAATACTTTGATATTAATTCTATGGAGACATACATTTTAACTAATACTACCACTATTGACTACTATTATTATTACTACTACTAACAAAACATTTCCATGTTCTTCTATTATTAAAGTGGTAAATGTGCATCTTAGCTGAACAGAAGTCGGGTGCACAGGGTGTGCAGCATCTCCCTGATGTCTCCCAGTTCAGAGGTAGCACGGGGAGGCCCTGTGGCAGTAGGCTGGGCCACAACTGCTGCATAGCTCCGCTGCTGTGGGTAGGGAGGTGGACCAGCAGCAGTTACCGCTGTGTAGCTTCGCTGCTGTTGGTGGTTAGGGGGACAAGGGGCCGGTGCTCCTGCATATCGCTGCTGCTGATGTTGCACGGGGGGTTTGTGAGCAGGGGCTGAGGAGGAGGAAGGTAGGCTCTTCTGGTTATGCTCCACAGTGGTGAGGTGGTGGGCACGTGGGGAGTGGGAGGTCCAGGCAGAGCTGTCATGTCTCCTCGTTGCAGGGGGGGTGATCCTGGGGTGGTGATGGGGAGGAGGAGGTCTGGCATGGCCTCTGAGACTTGTATTAGAGGAGGGGGTGGGGGGGCTGCGTCCCAGAGCAGTGTCTTTGAGGGTCTTTGCAAATATCTTGACACTCTCTTTATATAGATGGAGTCCATCATAGAGGTCCCAGGTGCCAATGTTTGAGTGGAGGGCCAAGTGCACATTGGGTAAGGTGGCACATCCTCTTCTGATCTCCATATTAATGTCATGTATGACATGAGGAGGGATGTCTGTCCGAGGCAGCAGTGTGGAGACCACAATACGGCTGTCAGGGAACTCCCTGCTGGCCTGCACTGCCATCTTCCTCACTGCCTCAGCAGTGTCCCTACTGAGGCTGTGCAGGTCATTTGTCCCTGTGTGGATCAGCAGGTATTGAGGGCTCCTGAGAGTCTCCTTTTTCAACAGCTTCATTGCATGGCCTGTGGTGCTGCAGCGTTTAGACAGCACTTTCATACCGGGAAAAAGTTTGTTCGTGTCCAGGAATTTCCCATTTGAGTCAGCCAGCAGGACCACCTGTGGGGCTTGCTCTTTAAGCTGAGTGGAGGAAGGTTGGGATGTGTTGGCAGCTTGCTGTGTGGATGTGTCAGGGGGTGCCTGGGTGTTGGGCTGGGTGCAGGGCAGCGGGGGTGGGACAGAGACACAGCAGGGGTTTGAGACACTGACAGGGAGGGTCTGTGTTTCCCTATGTGTCATTGTGGGGACTAAGGAGAGTTGGTCTGTCAGGTGTTGGATTTGCCTGCTGAAGCTCCTTTCTCTCTTCTCAGCATCATCCTTCACTTTGGCTAACTGAGCACGGAGCACACTGTTCTCCTGTTTGAGTTCCTCCACACTTCCTCTGACGTCAGATGCTAAGGTCTGATTGTCTCTCTTGAGCTGTTGGAGCTCCTCTTTAAGTTGCTGCACAGTGTTGTCTGGGGGGTCAGACAGCCTGGCCTGGGTGTCTCTCCTGAGCTGTTGGAGCTCCTCTTTTAGCTCATGCACAGTGTTGTCTGGGGGGTCAGACAGCCTGGCCTGGGTGTCTCTCCTGAGCTGTTGGAGCTCCTCTTTTAGCTCCTGCACAGTGTTGTCTGGGGGGTCAGACAGCCTGGCCTGGGTGTCTCTCTTGAGCTGTTGGAGCTCCTCTTTTAGCTCCTGCACAGTGGTGTCTGGGGGGTCAGACAGCCTGGCCTGGGTCAGCTCTTTGAATTCAGCAAAGTCCAGCTCCAGCAGGGCCACACACTCCTTCAGTTGGTTGGTGGAACTGGCAGGTGTGGGAGGGGCAGAGATGGAGAGAGTGGTGTGGTTCTCTACTGGGCTCTCCTCATCTTTACTGCCAGAGGGGAAATTGCTCCTCATGGTGTCCACTTCCACTTTCAGCAGGGGAAAAGTGTCTTCAAAGGACTCCAGGTTGGCCTCATTCCCCTGGATCATGACTTTTCCTTTGGTGTAATATGTGATGGTAAGCAGAGGGTCATCTTTGTCAAGGTGTGCATCTTTACAGATCTTCAGTCTGCCTCCCGAGCCGATGCCCTCACTGAATACATGTGCATATTTACTGCACAGAGTGTCTTTCCAGAAATAGATTTGGTCAGTGAAGAATATGAAGTTGTTCTTCTTCCTTCCTTCTTGGTGTTGGGCGTAGTCAGTGAAGAGGACCTCTGGGTTTTCCTGCAGTGTTTTCTCCTTATGTTTCTCTTTAGCTGCTGCACTCTTACATGTGGCAGGGTACTCAACTTCCCTGCT
>NC_139642.1:14684257-14706757 GCF_964638095.1 Poromitra crassiceps | reverse complement strand
CGTCGGTCATATGGTGGTACTTGGAGAGCCAACTACTTTCTCAGGGGGTACTTGGTGTAAAAAGGTTGGGAACCACTGCTGTAGTGTAACCAGCAGGAGAGCATTGATGTGTGGCATGATTTTGGTGACACTACATTGTATGAGAGTGAAGTTGTTATGGAATAATTGTCCCAATCAAAATTCACCGAAATGATGGAAAATCATATTTTTCCAAATGTAGTGCTGTAGTGTAACCAGCAGGAGGCCGTTGATGTGTGACATGATTTTGGTGAAGCTAAACTGTACGACAGGCGACAGCAAAGTTATCGAATATTTGTGTAGTCTCTGTTGCACTTTGTACAATCTACAATGTCCTACAATGACCATCTCCAATGTAGACGCTCCCTAAGCACTCGGCTCACAGTCGGCTGCACATAGAGACCAATGTTATCTGTGCAGCTCAGAGGACGTTTAGGTGAAAATGAGGTTGTAGCTCGCTGTCTACCTTACTGAGGTCTGAAAGAGGCAGCGTGTGTGCGTTACAAAGGCTTCGCTTATGAGCTATTGATCTTGGAAGTGTGAATCTGTGAATATATTTCCAACGTTACCGAATGCGAGCGGAGCTGTGTGTTTTTCAGGGGAGGCAGACGAGACAGGCAGCAGACGAGACAGGCTGCCGTGAGTTGCATAATCGTCACAAACTATCTTGTGATCTATTTCAGGCAGTTACAGCAGTGAAAATGTGAAGTCACAGCCTAGGGACAGCTTTCATCACTCACTCGCTGGTTTCTTTCTGCCCCTGTCTTGTCTGACTGTCTGTAGGCTGCAACGGTGTGTGTGTGTGTGTGTGAGAGAGAGAGAGAGAGAGAGAGAGAGAGAGAGAGAGAGAGAGAGAGAGAGAGAGAGAGAGAGAGAGAGAGAGAGAGAGAGAGAGAGAGAGAGAGAGAGAGAGAGTGTGTGTGTGTGTGCGCTCGTTGACAATAAGCCAGCGTCCCAAGTGGGCGGTGTTGAACATTTAAGCAGGCCGATCGAAAACAAGAGAGATGCTACAATGTATCATTGTATAATAAAACGCAATAAACCAAGTAAAACAAGAGACATTTCTGCAGGTTAAGATACATACCTCTATAAGGTAGGTTGTGTAACAAAATAACTGAAAGACAGACTGAACAGCGAGTCCAAAGTCAACTGAACAGCAGCAACAGTAGAGTGTGTTATATTCTCGCCTCTGCAGCATTTCTAGCTCTAATGGAGACAGGCACAAAGGAGTTTTTATATCTGTTTTTCTTAGCCAGAGGGGCACGAAGGCGAAGGCCAGATGGAAGCAGTTCGTATTCAGGTCTCAGAGGGTGGGCATCGTCTGAGCGGATGGACTTAACTTTTTTAAGCACCTGTCTGTTAAAAATATTGTCCAGGCTACTGAAATGGACTCCGGTTATTTTCGAAGCCACCTTCACTATTCTCCCAAGGGAGTTTTTGTCTTTTATGCCAAGGTTACCGTACCAACAAATGATAGAGAAAGAAATTACAGACTCAATGAAAGCACAATAAAACAATTTCAACAAGGTCCTGTCAATCTGGAATTTGGTCAGTTTCCTGAGACAAAAGAGACCTTGTTTTGCTGACCTTTTTTGCACAGCATGTCAGTGTTTAGGTCAAATTTCAGTTTGCTGTCTGACCATTGACAATACTTCTCTGAGGAACAGGGGGGGAGTGGCTAAAATCAATACAAATCTCTTTCGTTTTGGAAACGTTGAGTTGTAGGAAAGCTTCCTCACACCAAGATACAAAATCATCAATAATTTGGCCATGGCCAACGTCATCATCGCCAAGCAGGCTGCCGATGACAGAATCGTCAGGATACTTGACGATGAATCTGTCTGCATAGCGGCTACGACAGTCGTTGGTATTTAAAATGTACAAAAATGCAGATAGAACACAACCCTGAGGCGAGCCAGTGGAGGATGTTAAAATACTAGACAGTATCCCATTGACTCTTACATGCTAAGCTCTGTTAGTTAAGAAGTCTAAAATCCAGCCAACAAGGCATTTATCCAAACCAAAGGAACTAAATAATTTCTCGACAAGGACATGAGGCTGAATGGTATTAAACGCAGATGAAAAGTCAACAAAGAGCAGTCTAGATGTTTGTATATGAGGTTCAGTAAGGTAGCTGCTGCGTCTTGCACACCTCTATTAGCTCGATAAGCAAACTGAAACAGGGGGGGCAGCTCTCATACTATGAGAACCATATACAGTATACAAAGTACGGAAGCCCCGTATGGACAAAAACACGAGCAGACACACTTCAATCGTCAGACAGCCAGAACAATTTAGAAATAAACATGTATCATATCTCAGCTGAACGGATCACATCGACGCTGACAAGGGCGAAACGTAACATAGCGCAGGAGAGAGTCTGGCTCCTCTTACTCTCACTCTGGTCTAGCGGGAAGAAAGGCTCTGTTATCTACAACCATCCACCCAAAGTAGCACGCAGGCCTGCTTTATTGAAAGACTGAGCTGCGTTTTTTATTGTGTGAGCCAACAGTGAAATGTTCTTAGGTTTTGGTTGTGGCTCATACAGTGATGAAAGTGGCTGTTGAGTGTGGAGGACCACCAGTCATTTACAGGCAATGTCCACCGCCTCCGGAGCAGATGAGGATCAGATGTGGTACGGCTGTGATATGGCTGCAAACAGACCCACACTCATGTCATCTGTCAGACGGATGTGGGAAGATCCGACAAAAATAGAACAGGTGTGTAATTTTTTCGTACCGCATTTATCGCCCATCTATTAACACGGGCGAGAGTCGATCTGCAAAGCAGCCGTAACAAATCTGGTGCACATTGCCTGTTAAGAGTGGATGCTGCCTCTGACTGAGCTGTTTGTTTGCTGTGGAAGTTATTTATTGTTAAGCAGCCAGACGGAAAAGTAATTTGGCATGTTTGCGTTGAGTAGGAAATGATCAAAACATTTGGACACAAAATTGAAGGGGTGTGTTTAATTGGAGCAGCTAAACCAGAGCAGAACTTTTTCTTTCACGTCTAGACAGCTGGCCAATATTCATATTCATATTCATCATATTCTCTGGCTTGATCACATGGATTCTCTCTTTATTACCTACACACCAGAATGCAATAATAACTGATGTTATTGTGGTGGTGATGATGATGATTATTGTTGTTGTTGTTGTTGTTGTTATCATCATCATCATCATTACGGACAATGTCTCTTCCCCTGGCAATGGAAATGTCTCATTTTCATGCCTGGTTTTCTGTCAGTTGCTGCCTGTCAGTTGCTGCCTGTCAGTCCGTCACTGCCTGTCTGTCACTGCGCCCAACCTCAGGGTTTAGTAGGGAGTGCCACTCCTCCAGCCTGGGGCAAAGCCTGCTGTGAATATACACTGTGACCTTGAGAGAGAGAGAGAGAGGGGGGGGGGGGGGGGGAGAGAGACTTTACTTTTTCCACTCAGAATTGTGAGCAGAGTTTGTTGGCAAAGGGAGGTATGCACCTTTTGCAAGGTATGATTGATCTAACCAAATTAAAACATATCTCTGACTCAAATGGATGAATGAGAAACTGAGACTGGATCGTCAGCGCTTCAGAGGTCAACTAGAAAGATTTCTCCTCCCAAAGCAACATCTTTGGAAACAACGTGTGCGGTCACATTTTTTTTTACCTTGAATCATTCTCTTCAACATTCTCAGAAGAACTATTAGCAATGGTTCAGAACTATCTGTTGTATGGTAATTGTTTAATGGGTCACAGACAGTCAAATAGTGCATAATAATCTTCTCGTTAACGATGAATAATCGGTTATGAGGGTCGGTTGTCGGTCCCAAAAGAAACACACATTTTCGATATTGAAAAGTCTTAATCACCATCTGATGAGGGATAAAATTTTGTAGCTGATTGTGTTAAATTAGTATGATATTGTCTCATGTCACGCAGACCCCAGAATTGAATAAAAATCATATTGTATCGTCATGAAACTTGTGATTTACACCCCTATCACTGATGTGACGAAAGTGGCGTTGAGGTCTTAAAATATATTGTAAAAGGTCTTAAAAGTGATTGAATTTAACTTCAGGATTCCTGTATATATACCATGTTACAGCAGCCCAGGTTTTTAGAAAGGAAGCAATTTGAAGTTACAAATGAAATGTGTGACTTTAACTTTGAAATTCTCTAAAATTATTTTCAAATGCTTGATTTTGAGTTGGTATGCAGACAGGGCTGTCCTGACCTCTCATATATCAGGCCTTTGGGCGTGCGGGGGGGGGGGGGTGCAGGAATAACCCTGTGTTTAGAAAATGTGTCATTGATTTTCAAATCATGTGATGATAATGTGGTGAAGAGTGAGGGAGCGAGGAGATGGAGTCTCATCTCATCTTTATCGCGTGTAGATCGGTTGGGTCGAATTTGTGCACGGCGACATTGAAGAATAGCCGCGGTGCCGCGGAGCCGTTGTTGCACAGTGTCACAGTGTCAGGAGGAGGAGGAGTGTGTCTGAATGATGTCGCCGAAAGCAGAAAAAGACCAAGTGCTGTCGCTTTGATTTACGAGCTGTCACGCTTGCTCCTTTGTATTATAGGGCCTGCTGTAACTGATGGCTTTTATCCACCTCCATCACCTCCGTCACGTCTTTACAGGCGACTTGAGTGAGGCGGAGCAGCCGCTGCAGACAGATTGCGGCCATTTTGTGCCACGGGGCAGAAAAAATGAACTCACTCCTTCACTCCTTAAAGTAGTGACGTTTTCTTCCTGCTCTCTCTCTCTCTCACACACACGTCTTATTTCTTCATTTCGATCGACCGGCGAGTGAAAAATAGGCCCTTCCGCCGCTCCTGGTATAGCTGCTTAATCTGATGGATTTCTATTGTCTGTGACACTGTGGCTCCATGTGGCTCATCCAGGAACTGAAGCTTAGTCCAGTCACTTGTCAGCCTGATCCAGATAAGAGCCTCGGCTAAATGCCAAGAACTAAATGCAATTGTACACTGCAAGAAATATCTTATTTTAGTCTATTATTGAGTACGGAAATCAGAATTTTATTAAACAAGTGGCAAAAAAAAATCTAGATAAGTTCCCGTGCCGATCGACTGGTTGAAGAATCTTGTAGAGTCAAGTGTCATTTTCTTCACAGCAGTGCAGTGAGTCTTATTCTGACTGCTCTCAACAGACTGACACTCATTATATATTATATTATTTATATACAGTATATATATATATATATACATATATATATATATATATATATATATATATACCGTACTTTCCGCACTATAAGGCGCACCTGAATATAAGCCGCAGCAGCTAAATTGCATGTTTGTTACATACATAAGCCGCACCGGACTATAAGCCGCAGGTGTTTTAATGTCTTATCAGCGGAGACCGTTTTGAGTCCTTACCCTCATCGTCGTAACACAGCCAGTTCGCCATCTTTTGAAGCATGATGTTAGATTACAACGAGCTAGTTGTGTGGTTTAGCCTTCCAAAATGTTGCCGTTAATTTTTTAGAATGTAATACATAGAATTGGGAACGTTACATTCAATTTCATTCAGACTGTCTTTCTGGCTCAATCGCCGCCATTTTTCCCCCGGAGCGAGGGAGGGTGAGGGGAGGGAGGGTGTTTTACAGTAGTGGCTGAGAGAGCGTAGTGGCTCAGTGCTCCAAGCAGGTTGCGAGGCACATTTTTTGCAACATCATCCAATCAGGGTCTGTCTGTCTTGCTCTCGTTCTGTCTCTCGTACCAAAATCCATAGATTTAGGAGGTCCCCTAGTGGCCGTTAGCTGTAAAAATCCATAGATAAGCCGCACCGTTATATAAGCCGCAGGGCCGAAAAATGGGGAAAAAGCCGCGGCTTATAGTCCGAAATTTACGGTATATAGCACTTGGTATATATGTATATATATATATATATATATATATATATATATATATATATATATATATATATATATATATATACTGTATATATATATGCCAACGTGACAACAGCACAGAACCATGAGAGCCAATGAGAGGCAGAGTACGGCCGGTCTTGCTCAGGAAGGTGGTGCTCCCCATGTGGCAATGGAGCCTTTGGTTCTTATCAATGTAAGTTCTTTGGTGTCTCGCTCTCTCAGCTACTCTGCATCCTCCATCGTTTCTACTTCACCTGGTGGCTCTGGAGGGGAATCTGCTGCATGGCTTTACTTCACCTGGTGGCTCTGGAGGGGAATCTGCTGCATGGCTTTACGGCACAAAATAGGAAGAGGGCGCTGTTCATCCAGAGCAAACGGTGCTCAAGCTTTCAGAGCTTCTGATCTGCAGCAGATGGTGGAAGGAGGGAAAGAAGATGGAGAAATCACTTCCAACATGTTGAGCCTCTTCAGGGAGGAGGGTGGGATTATGGAGTTTATGTGTGTGTGTGTGTGTGTGTGTGTGTGTGTGTGTGTGTGTGTGTGTGTGTGTGTGTGTGTGTATTTGTACACCTGTTGCACCATCTAAACCTACGACTAGGCGCAGCTACGCCCCACGGTACACGCCCACGCTGCTGACACGTTCTACCTCTCTGATAGTTACCCCTCCACTCACGTTGCTATGGTTACAAACTGTCGTTTACACTAGTGCCAACGATTAGATTAAAAATGACTGCTGAGCCGAAGAAATGAAAATGTAATTACTCTCATTGCGAAACAAGGAAAACATATTGAGTTGTACAGTAAGTATATGCATATTTTAGTATGCAAACGAAGCAATGCCAAAACTAATCAGAAAGAAAAACATGACGTCTGGCAGAAGATAAATTGGCAGTCAATGAAGCAGAGGGTGACTTACCACCACAACACCACATCAATTAATTTCATGTCTACATCGCAGCAACCGGAACATTAACTCATTGAGTGCCAATGACGACTATAGTCGTCAATTCAAATAGTAACGTTCAGTGCCAAAGACGACTAAAGTCGTCAATTGCGTTTTTTGACGGTGGGACGTGGATTAAAGCCTGATCCATCTCCTGTGAAAGTATGGTGGATGTTGAATGTGTAAAAACTATTTTACAGACCCATTAGGTGGCGACAGTGCTCTCCAGATTACAGAAAGGCGAGGAAAAAACAGAGAAGAAGTCATGGGGAAACGGAAATCGCATCCGTATGCATCGATATGCATGAAGCATAGCGTTAGCTGTGCCTGCAGCAGCCAATCTGCTGCCACAATTGAGCCCCTCCGTGTCCGCTGCGATAGCCCATCTGCATGATTAGTTGTGGAGTTGTTATTATTCTCAACTGGAAGCATGGGAGCCGGTGACAAATACACGCGGAACGCTGTAAAAAAGCTGGATGTAGCGCACTTTTCAGTACAGAGCAAACGCAGCAGAGAGCCACCAGAGACACTCCCACGGAGGTGGGGTTTGCAGTTGAGCGGGGTGGGGCACGCAGGGCAGCATACAACACTGACCCAGACAGACCCAGACAGCAGGACAGGATTGGCAAACGCAAGCTAGAATATCTGATGCCCACCAGCAGTAAATCAAGACCAGCAAGAAGCTGCAACCAGCAGCGCACGCAGGGGCCAGCGCTGCTGGTTGCAGCTAAAAAATATTATTTTGCCAAACAAAATTCCTTTGTTTTCACTGTTTTATTGAAGGAAATTATTTTTGAGGTGTGACTACATCAGAAAATATTAGCTTCAGAGTCAGTCATGTGCTTGAAATGCTTCATTTCACAAAAGGCTAATTATCTCAGCTTCTAATTTGAAACGTCTCTTTTTGCTGAAATCAACCTATCTTCTCCGGCTCATAACTAAAGAACGGAAAATGATATCAATAAACTTTTTTTTGCTGATGATAGAAGAGAGTCTCATCGTTCTTTGGGCGTGTTCGGTGTTTACATAGTAATATCACACAATATTCTGTGGGCCTCGAGAAATCACTGAAAACGCTCTGAAACTCTGGCACTGGGAGCGTCCGTTCTCCAAAAGTGGCTGGCACTCAATGAGTTAATTGAGTGAAAGCCTTTCCCGTTGACAAAAAAGCTATGGGCGTTTTTAGATGGTGCCTGGATGAGTACCATCATACAGCCAAAGGTCCTGGGTTTGCCGGAGTCTCTGTGAAAAGTCTCCTTGGTTTGTGTGGCCTGCAGGTGAGCATCCAGGTGAGGCCGATCTTCAAGGTGCCAGAGAAACTTGTTGTATCACCGGCATGCTGCTTACCTTCACCATAGCAGCCAGTGTATTTTGGAAAGATGCACTGGCATCAAATGTCAGAGAAATGAGCACCCGCAGAGCTGATCCAGATCCATTGCATTCCTCTGTTGCATGTTGCAGCGAACAGTTCAGCCCCGATGGAGCAACATATTTCACTAAGTGCCCTGCCTCCATACACAGAGGAGAGAGGAGGACAGATCAACATTAGATGGCTATTATGAAGTCGTCACTGATGTTTATAATACTTTATAACTGTTTAATAAATGCTGCAACGTTATTAATTACCATTCCATTGTTTGTCAACAGTATAATAACTATTAACTCGTGTTTAACCAACTATCAATTTACCATTGATTGATGATGGTTATTATAAAGTGGTACAAGAAGAAAATACAATACTAAGGCAATACCAAAACTGTAAAAGCTCTCGTTTCCCTGAACAGCATAAAACTCTTCTCTTTTTGGAAGAGAAGAAGTCTTTCCACGTCCTTGAATGGAGCAGAGGGGTTATTTGGCCGTAGTAGGGCTACTTAACAGTGAGCGCAGGTGAGGCTGGCTTTATCTGGAAGTGTGGCTGGGTTGTCAGTGGCCTGCTGCTGGCTCGTCCTTCCCAGAGCTGCTGTCCTCTGGAGGAGCTCGGCTGCTCACTGGTGCCTGGTGGCCTGCTGGCTGCCCTGTGGTCCCCGTGTCCTCTCCCTGTCCTTGCTCCTCTTAAGTCACGGACACACTAACTACACGATGGTCAGAAGTCATCAGATCGCTGTTCTGTTCAGATAACACAAGTTGCCGTCTTATAATCAGAAGTTTTGAAGTGGTCGTGGATTTTCACACTATATGACTGAGGGGCGACATGGGATCACACATTACAAGAGACTTCACCAGGAGACTCCTCTGACGAGTCTGTCTGCTCTCCAAACTGTGTTTTGTCATAAAACACATGCAAGAAGTCAGCTGATTTGTGAAAGACTCAGGTTCTTGAGGACCAACTCACTCGGGAAGTTCTCAACCATATGAGGACCCGTTTCTGGCCTACTTGGACGAGGTTAGAAACGACGAGTAACTTTCCCAGTCAAATTCTTTTGTAAGCGCATAGGCTTCTTAGGTAGCTGGTAGCACCATGTCGCAATGTTGGTATGTTTTTGTTTTTTTTGTTTGTTTGTTTGTGTGTTGTTGTTTTTTCCTTTCTCTGTGTTTGAGTTTGTTTAGCTTTTTTATGTGTTTTTTTGGTTTATTGTTTTGTTTTTCATGTTCATGTTCTAAAAGTTGAAAAATTGAAAAATAAAATAATGGAAAAAAAAAGAAGTCAGCTGATTTGTGGTCGAGCTCCAGAAACGACGGCTCGTCTTGTCTAGTCTGAACTTGATCCTCTCCGTCGTTTTCCCTTCTCCTCTGCTGAATGCTGCGCTCTCCTCGTCCAGGAGAACGGAGCATCGAGGAGAGCACAGCGTGCAGTGAGCCTACCCCCCCACCCCCCACACAACGGAGCATCAAGGAAAGCACAGCGTCCAGTGAGCCTACCCCCCCACCCCCCACCCCCCACACAACGGAGCATCGAGGAAAGCACAGCGTCCAGTGAGCCTACCCCGCACCCCCCACTCCCCACCCCCCACACAACATTTGCCGTTGTCGGCAGGATCGAGTTTTGGGAACAGCTGTAGCATCCACTAGTGATGCATAGCCAGCAATAGCATATAGGTCTAACTAGCAGTGCAAGTCAGTCACTCATAGGCCCTTTCCACTGGTACCCAAACCACCACGCCACACTGATTTTTTTCCCCCATACAAATGTGAATGGGGTGAGCCGTACCGCGCTGGAGATGGACCTCTTCTGGAAAGTCCATCTGTGTGTTCAGCTCTCAGTACTTTTGTAGCGTCTAACTGAATCTCTCTGCTTTTACTTTCTCTCCTGTGTTTCTCTTTGTACTTTCAGATATCTGCTTTATTTATTTGACTGTTTCCAGCAGTATCAGAGCTGTGTTATGTGACTGCTCCTGAGCTGATGAAAACATTTCCTTCTGTTGCTGCTTCATATTAACAGCTTTCTTATCAGCCACATCGATCAGACAAGACAAGCATGTCGTCAGTTAAAGACGCACCTTGTGGCCGCGCTAGGCCACTACGTCTGACAAGGCCTATCAGTCAGACAGTCAGTCACACAGTCAGTCAGTCACAGTCAGTCAGTCACACAGTCAGTCAGTCACACAGTCAGTCGGTCACAGTCAGTCAGTCACACAGTCAGTCGGTCACAGTCAGTCAGTCACAGTCAGTCAGTCACACAGTCAGTCGGTCACAGTCAGTCAGTCACTCAGTCAGTCACACAGTCAATCAGTCACACAGTCAGTCAGTCACACAGTCAGTCGGTCACACAGTCAGTCGGTCTCAGTCAGTCACACAGTCAGTCAGTCACACAGTCAGTCAGTCACACAGTCAGTCAGTCACACAGTCAGTCGGTCACAGTCAGTCAGTCACACAGTCAGTCAGTCACACAGTCAGTCAGTCACACAGTCAGTCGGTCACACAGTCAGTCGGTCACAGTCAGTCAGTCACACAGTCAGTCAGTCACACAGTCAGTCAGTCACACAGTCAGTCAGTCATAGTCAGTCAGTCATAGTCAGTCAGCGACATTGACGTTTTGTTGGGCCGCGTTCGTTGGGGCGCTGCAGCCGAAAAAGATCTAAAAGCTAAGAAAATAGTCAAAGAGGCGACTGTTGTGGAAAAAAGAGAGAGCAGAAAGTTGACAAGTGAAGACAGAGAAGAGAGAATACAAGTGACAAAAAAGAGAGGAAGGGGGAAAGGTGAGTGTGATGTGAGAAAGAGAGAGAGAGAGGGAGGGGCTGTGATGTGAGAGAGAGAGAGAGAGAGAGAAAGAGAGGGAGGGGCTGTGATGTGTGAGAGAGAGAGAGAGGGAGGGGGTGTGATGTGAGAGAGAGAGAGAGAGAGAGAGGGAGGGGCTGTGATGTGAGAGAGAGAGAGAGAGAGAGACAGAGATGTCTGCTATGCAGGTGGTCAGGGAGGAGCGGGGCAGCTGGGCTCAGCCACATCCTCCTCATCATCACTGCCAGGACACCACCCGTCACAGAGGTGCTCACCCACAGCTCACCTCCACCACGAGAGAGAGAGAGAGAGAGAGACACACACAGAGAGAGAGAGAGAGAGAGCGACCCAGAGAGAGAGAGACACACACACACACACACAGAGAGAGAGAGAGAGAGAGAGAGAGAGACAGAGAGAGAGAGAGAGAGAGAAAGAATCCAGTGAAACACACCAGCTCATTTTATTTTTATTTTTATTTTATTTTATCTTATTTTATTTTTATTTCATTTCATTTTTACTCTTATTCTTATTTTATTTATTTTACCTATTTTATTTATTTTATTTTTATTTTTATTTTCTATTTGACAATTACTGTTTGTTTACCTGATGAACAACTGTAAAAAATTTAAGTCAGAATGCCCCATTTTTTGGGAAGTTTATATGTACATATATCTTTGACTGTAAATTTTGACTGTTTGTACATTATACATCTTCGACTGTACATTCATTTATTATTATAATTTCCTTATTGTTGTACTCTTAATATGTGTATTCGCTTTGGCAATATAAGCACTGTCTTTTCATGCCAATAAAGCAATTTGAAATTGAATTGAATTGAATTGAGAGAGAGAGAGAGACACACACAGAGAGAGAGAGAGAGAGACCCAGAGAGAGAGACACACACACACAGAGAGAGAGAGAGAGAGAGAGAGACACACACACACAGAGAGAGAGAGACCCAGAGAGAGAGAGAGAGAGACACACACACACAGGGAGAGAGCACTGTCACTCTGATGATCAGTGCATGACAGACAGCCAGATGCCGTAAAGTAGTCATTTACATTTCCATATGAATAAATGTCATGTGTGATTGTTGTGTTTGTTTGTGATGTTTGTCTGTGATTTATATAAGACAATAGTGTTTCAGTCAGTTCATAAAGCTTCTTCACTGTCTGTTCCCTGAACAGTCAGTTCATAAAGCTTCTTCACTGTCTGTTCCCTGAACAGTCAGTTCATAAAGCTTCTTCACTGTCTGTTCCCTGAACAGTCAGTTCATAAAGCTTCTTCACTGTGTGTTCCCTGAACAGTCAGTTCATAAAGCTTCTTCACTGTCTGTTCCCTGAACAGCCAGTTCATAAAGCTTCTTCACTGTGTGTTCCCTGAACAGTCAGTTCATAAAGCTTCTTCACTGTGTGTTCCCTGAACAGTCAGTTCATAAAGCTTCTTCACTGTCTGTTCCCTGAACAGTCAGTTCATAAAGCTTCTTCACTGTCTGTTCCCTGAACAGTTCATAAAGCTTCTTCACTGTCTGTTCCCTGAACAGTCAGTTCATAAAGCTTCTTCACTGTCTGTTCCCTGAACAGTTCATAAAGCTTCTTCACTGTCTGTTCCCTGAACAGTCAGTTCATAAAGCTTCTTCACTGTCTGTTCCCTGAACAGTCAGTTCATAAAGCTTCTTCACTGTGTGTTCCCTGAACAGTCAGTTCATAAAGCTTCTTCACTGTCTGTTCCCTGAACAGCCAGTTCATAAAGCTTCTTCACTGTCTGTTCCCTGAACAGTCAGTTCATAAAGCTTCTTCACTGTATGTTCCCTGAACAGTCAGTTCATAAAGCTTCTTCACTGTCTGTTCCCTGAACAGTCAGTTCATAAAGCTTCTTCACTGTCTGTTCCCTGAACAGTCAGTTCATAAAGCTTCTTCACTGTCTGTTCCCTGAACAGTCAGTTCATAAACTTCTTCACTGTCTGTTCCCTGAACAGTCAGTTCATAAAACTTCTTCACTGTCTGTTCCCTGAACAGTCAGTTCATAAACTTCTTCACTGTCTGTTCCCTGAACAGTCAGTTCATAAAGCTTCTTCACTGTCTGTTCCCTGAACAGTCAGTTCATAAACTTCTTCACTGTCTGTTCCCTGAACAGTCAGTTCATAAACTTCTTCACTGTCTGTTCCCTGAACAGTCAGTTCATAAAGCTTCTTCACTGTCTGTTCCCTGAACAGTCAGTTCATAAACTTCTTCACTGTCTGTTCCCTGAACAGTCAGTTCATAAAACTTCTTCACTGTCTGTTCCCTGAACAGTCAGTTCATAAAGCTTCTTCACTGTCTGTTCCCTGAACAGTCAGTTCATAAACTTCTTCACTGTCTGTTCCCTGAACAGTCAGTTCATAAAGCTTCTTCACTGTCTGTTCCCTGAACAGTCAGTTCATAAAGCTTCTTCACTGTGTGTTCCCTGAACAGTCAGTTCATAAAGCTTCACTGTCTGTTCCCTGAACAGTCAGTTCATAAAGCTTCTTCACTGTGTGTTCCCTGAACAGTCAGTTCATAAAGCTTCTTCACTGTCTGTTCCCTGAACAGTCAGTTCATAAAGCTTCTTCACTGTCTGTTCCCTGAACAGTCAGTTCATAAAGCTTCTTCACTGTGTGTTCCCTGAACAGTCAGTTCATAAAGCTTCTTCACTGTCTGTTCCCTGAACAGCCAGTTCATAAAGCTTCTTCACTGTGTGTTCCCTGAACAGTCAGTTCATAAAGCTTCTTCACTGTGTGTTCCCTGAACAGTCAGTTCATAAAGCTTCTTCACTGTCTGTTCCCTGAACAGTCAGTTCATAAAGCTTCTTCACTGTGTGTTCCCTGAACAGTCAGTTCATAAAGCTTCTTCACTGTGTGTTCCCTGAACAGTCAGTTCATAAAGCTTCTTCACTGTCTGTTCCCTGAACAGTCAGTTCATAAAGCTTCTTCACTGTCTGTTCCCTGAACAGTCAGTTCATAAAGCTTCTTCACTGTCTGTTCCCTGAACAGTCAGTTCATAAAGCTTCTTCACTGTGTGTTCCCTGAACAGTCAGTTCATAAAGCTTCTTCACTGTCTGTTCCCTGAACAGCCAGTTCATAAAGCTTCTTCACTGTGTGTTCCCTGAACAGTCAGTTCATAAAGCTTCTTCACTGTGTGTTCCCTGAACAGTCAGTTCATAAAGCTTCTTCACTGTCTGTTCCCTGAACAGTCAGTTCATAAAGCTTCTTCACTGTGTGTTCCCTGAACAGTCAGTTCATAAAGCTTCTTCACTGTGTGTTCCCTGAACAGTCAGTTCATAAAGCTTCTTCACTGTCTGTTCCCTGAACAGTCAGTTCATAAAGCTTCTTCACTGTCTGTTCCCTGAACAGTCAGTTCATAAAGCTTCTTCACTGTGTGTTCCCTGAACAGTCAGTTCATAAAGCTTCTTCACTGTCTGTTCCCTGAACAGTCAGTTCATAAAGCTTCTTCACTGTCTGTTCCCTGAACAGTTCATAAAGCTTCTTCACTGTCTGTTCCCTGAACAGTCAGTTCATAAAGCTTCTTCACTGTCTGTTCCCTGAACAGTTCATAAAGCTTCTTCACTGTCTGTTCCCTGAACAGTCAGTTCATAAAGCTTCTTCACTGTCTGTTCCCTGAACAGTCAGTTCATAAAGCTTCTTCACTGTGTGTTCCCTGAACAGTCAGTTCATAAAGCTTCTTCACTGTCTGTTCCCTGAACAGCCAGTTCATAAAGCTTCTTCACTGTCTGTTCCCTGAACAGTCAGTTCATAAAGCTTCTTCACTGTCTGTTCCCTGAACAGTCAGTTCATAAAGCTTCTTCACTGTCTGTTCCCTGAACAGTCAGTTCATAAAGCTTCTTCACTGTCTGTTCCCTGAACAGACAGTTCATAAACTTCTTCACTGTCTGTTCCCTGAACAGTCAGTTCATAAACTTCTTCACTGTGTGTTCCCTGAACAGTCAGTTCATAAAGCTTCTTCACTGTCTGTTCCCTGAACAGTCAGTTCATAAAGCTTCTTCACTGTCTGTTCCCTGAACAGTCAGTTCATAAACTTCTTCACTGTCTGTTCCCTGAACAGTCAGTTCATAAAGCTTCTTCACTGTCTGTTCCCTGAACAGTCAGTTCATAAAGCTTCTTCACTGTCTGTTCCCTGAACAGTCAGTTCATAAAGCTTCTTCACTGTCTGTTCCCTGAACAGTCAGTTCATAAAGCTTCTTCACTGTCTGTTCCCTGAACAGTCAGTTCATAAACTTCTTCACTGTCTGTTCCCTGAACAGTCAGTTCATAAACTTCTTCACTGTCTGTTCCCTGAACAGTCAGTTCATAAACTTCTTCACTGTCTGTTCCCTGAACAGTCAGTTCATAAACTTCTTCACTGTGTGTTCCCTGAACAGTCAGTTCATAAAGCTTCTTCACTGTCTGTTCCCTGAACAGTCAGTTCATAAAGCTTCTTCACTGTCTGTTCCCTGAACAGTCAGTTCATAAAGCTTCTTCACTGTCTGTTCCCTGAACAGTCAGTTCATAAAGCTTCTTCACTGTCTGTTCCCTGAACAGTCAGTTCATAAACTTCTTCACTGTGTGTTCCCTGAACAGTCAGTTCATAAAGCTTCTTCACTGTGTGTTCCCTGAACAGTCAGTTCATAAAGCTTCTTCACTGTCTGTTCCCTGAACAGTCAGTTCATAAACTTCTTCACTGTCTGTTCCCTGAACAGTCAGTTCATAAAGCTTCTTCACTGTCTGTTCCCTGAACAGTCAGTTCATAAAGCTTCTTCACTGTCTGTTCCCTGAACAGTCAGTTCATAAACTTCTTCACTGTCTGTTCCCTGAACAGTCAGTTCATAAACTTCTTCACTGTCTGTTCCCTGAACAGTCAGTTCATAAAGCTTCTTCACTGTCTGTTCCCTGAACAGTCAGTTCATAAAGCTTCTTCACTGTCTGTTCCCTGAACAGTCAGTTCATAAACTTCTTCACTGTCTGTTCCCTGAACAGTCAGTTCATAAACTTCTTCACTGTGTGTTCCCTGAACAGTCAGTTCATAAAGCTTCTTCACTGTCTGTTCCCTGAACAGTCAGTTCATAAAGCTTCTTCACTGTCTGTTCCCTGAACAGTCAGTTCATAAACTTCTTCACTGTCTGTTCCCTGAACAGTCAGTTCATAAAGCTTCTTCACTGTCTGTTCCCTGAACAGTCAGTTCATAAAGCTTCTTCACTGTCTGTTCCCTGAACAGTCAGTTCATAAAGCTTCTTCACTGTCTGTTCCCTGAACAGTCAGTTCATAAAGCTTCTTCACTGTCTGTTCCCTGAACAGTCAGTTCATAAACTTCTTCACTGTCTGTTCCCTGAACAGTCAGTTCATAAACTTCTTCACTGTCTGTTCCCTGAACAGTCAGTTCATAAACTTCTTCACTGTCTGTTCCCTGAACAGTCAGTTCATAAACTTCTTCACTGTGTGTTCCCTGAACAGTCAGTTCATAAAGCTTCTTCACTGTCTGTTCCCTGAACAGTCAGTTCATAAAGCTTCTTCACTGTCTGTTCCCTGAACAGTCAGTTCATAAAGCTTCTTCACTGTCTGTTCCCTGAACAGTCAGTTCATAAAGCTTCTTCACTGTCTGTTCCCTGAACAGTCAGTTCATAAACTTCTTCACTGTGTGTTCCCTGAACAGTCAGTTCATAAAGCTTCTTCACTGTGTGTTCCCTGAACAGTCAGTTCATAAAGCTTCTTCACTGTCTGTTCCCTGAACAGTCAGTTCATAAACTTCTTCACTGTCTGTTCCCTGAACAGTCAGTTCATAAAGCTTCTTCACTGTCTGTTCCCTGAACAGTCAGTTCATAAAGCTTCTTCACTGTCTGTTCCCTGAACAGTCAGTTCATAAACTTCTTCACTGTCTGTTCCCTGAACAGTCAGTTCATAAACTTCTTCACTGTCTGTTCCCTGAACAGTCAGTTCATAAAGCTTCTTCACTGTCTGTTCCCTGAACAGTCAGTTCATAAAGCTTCTTCACTGTCTGTTCCCTGAACAGTCAGTTCATAAAGCTTCTTCACTGTCTGTTCCCTGAACAGTCAGTTCATAAAGCTTCTTCACTGTCTGTTCCCTGAACAGCCGCCGTCTGGTGCCTCTTTCACAACAAACAAGTGTCGACCTTTAAGGCGCGGTGGTGTGTCAGCTTTATGGCTCCACCCACATCCCCTAGCCACTCCCCCTACCCACCCCTCCAATCCCGAGTCTCTACCGCCTTCCTATTCCTAGATATGGCCCCTCCCCCACCACTTATACCCCCCTAGCCACTCCCCCTATCCACCCTCGAATACCTATGTCCCCTTTTCCCCAAAGAACTCACTAAACACCTGTGAGTGAGTGAGTGAGTGAGTGAGTGAGTGAGTGAGTGAGTGAGTGAGTGTCCAGACTTAAGCTGCGTTCACACCGACCTATTAAAGTTTTTCGCTGGCATCAAGTTTACATACAAAGTCAATGCAAGCGAGCGATTGAGCCCCGGGAGAAAAATCGCTGGGCGTCCGAGTGACAGAGACAGAGCGATAGGGCGAAAATTCGCTCATCGCCTGAGATGAAATATCCCAACTCGAGCGAAATTACGCTGGCATCAGTCGCTCGCTGTTCAACGCTGATTGGCTGCCGTGTGAGAGTGAGTCAAGGATCACACTGGCTTGGAACAAACCGCTGGTTTATTGTGTGGCAACAAACCGCATTGACAGCTGATTGACAGGCTGACAGCTGACATGAAGTGAAGTCTGTACTACCGGTATAGAGCTCGCGTTAGGAGGAGTACGCTGATAGGCTTAGCTTGTAAACAACTACGGTGGCTCGTAGTGGACAAACAACAGGACATTGCGTAACGTTATAGCCATATATTCATCTAATGATGTTCAAACAGTCCTTCACCCTCTGTTCACCCTCTAATCAGCATCTGTACCATTGTTATCAAGGCCATTTCATCAATCATTCAATATACGAGTCATTTAGATTCAAATATTCACTTGCTGACATCAAAGTAGACTGTAGTGTGGGTGTGTGTGTGTGTGTGTGTGTGTGTGTGTGTGTGTGTTTACCTAATCCTGCAGTGTAATTAATGCACACATGTAATTATAGCATGATCAAAAAGGCATTGTGCAGCAAGTCCCCAGTTCTCCAGATCTGTGGCCTTCACCAGCTATCCAACTCTGTGTGTGTGTGTGTGTGTGTGTGTGTGTGTGTGTGTGTGTGTGTGTGTGTGTGTGTGTGTGTGTGTGTGCGCGTGCGCGTGCGTGTGGGTGTGTGTGCGTGTGTGTTTATGTTTATATCATCTATATTTTCAGTTTAATTAGTAGATAAACATTACAGCATCATCAAACCACATCAGCCAAGTTTTCACTCCTTGGTATCTGTTCTGTGGCCTTCAGCAATGCTGAGTTTGAAGGCCTGGTGTTGGGCCATCCACTCTGTGTGCGTGCGTGTGTGTGTCTGATGTGTGTGTGTGTGCGTGCGTGTGTGTGTCGTGTGTGTGTGCGTGCGTGCGTGCGCGTGCGTATGTGTGTCGTGTGTCTGATGTGTGTGTGTGTGTGTGTGTGTGTGTGTGTGTGTGTGTGCCAGCTGGAACAGCCCTGCACTATGTGGGCATTTGGCCTGCTGGCGCCTGGTCCCTGCTTTGTTTACCTCACTAGAATAGGAAGTCATGTATCTGCATCTTCCACAGGCGAGAGAGAGCTGCTCCATCAGAATAGAATAGAATAGAGGGGCAGGCCAGGAGCAGTGGTCGCTTTCTTGTACAGCGCCCGGGGACCAACTTCGGATGTTGTCGTCACTGGTCGGATGACGATGACGATCTGATCTTCTGCATGTTTTTAGTGGGGGGGTTATATACGGAGGAACCCCCTGGGGGGTACGGGGAGAACATGCAAACTCCACACAGAGAGAAAGGCCCTTACGACGAGATAACCCACCTGGGCAGTAGGCACTGAAGATATGGGGGGGAACACAACCACAGCGCCCACAGTGTCCCAGGCGAGAATCGAACTCAGGACCTTCTGACTGTGAGGCGACAGCGCTATAGACTGCGCCACCGTACCCCGAATAGAATAGAATAGAATGGAATAGAATAGAATAGACTCTTGTTGTGAGTGGAACCCCTGATCATAGGAGTGTTAGTACCATACACTAAAAGCAGTTCAATCGGACATGAAGTATTGAATAATATGACTCTGGTTAATTAGCACGTGTAGGTGGCACTGGTATTGGTTGTGATATTGTGGCAGGAAGTGTGTATTTGCCACTGAAATCACTGTGGGCAGTGTGATGGTAAATTATTGATTGAGTGCTTATTAATTGGTTGTTGATCATTGTGATGGTAAATTATTGATTGAGTGCTTATTAATTGGTTGTTGATCATTATCCACCCTGTTCCATTTTGATCTATGGCTCTCTTCTAATATGTCTTTTGTGGACTCTGCTTTTCCATCTGCAGAGCATTCCTTCAATGAGAGAACATGTATGTTGTCTTGTGTGAGGAGACCAGGGTTATTGTGTCTTCTGTGAACATTAGATGGAAGGGTGACTGTGGAAAAGTACCAGAGCTTCTATGAGCTGGTGGGGAGATCAGGGTGGGGAGGAGCACCCTACTATCACTATATGAGAGTGTGAAGAGGAGAACTCGTGGCTCTCCTGATGTAAGCGTTTTGACTGTCAGGGGGAGACTCTGTGCACAGTAGGGGTGCTCCGATCCGGCTAAGCCACGATCCGATTCCGATTCCTGGAATCGGAATCACGATCCGATTCCAGAATCGATTCTCGATTCCAGCGATTCTCGATTCCAGCGATTCTCGATTCCAGAATCGAGAATCGATTCTCAATTATGTAGTTTTATATTGCAATAACACACAAAGGTAATATAAGACAAAAAATGACAAATGTATTAATGCTGAACTTCAAATTCAACTTCTGTATTACAGTCAGGGCCTAAATTCATTTTGCAAACTAGGGGGGAATTCCCCCCTTATGTTCTTCAGATAAGATGGATTTATAGGCTGGGGGGGATCTGTAGACTTTGAGAAGGATTTATAGATTTTGGGGGGAATACATTAACCAGAGTTCTTAACACATTCACTGCCAGCCTTTTTTTTTTTACTGTAGGTAGTTTTTGCCAGAGGGTTTTTTTGAGGATTCTGGCTCATTTTACAAGAGCCAAGGATAATTTTCTGCTTGGAGTTTGTCAACACAAAGTTCACAAAAGTACTAATAGAATGTGTGCTTTCTCTGTCTAAAAGAGTTAGTTTGTAGAGTTAGTAGTTATGTAGATATTAGCCGTTGAGTACAGCATGGTTTCAGCGTCTGAGACAAAAAGCTGAGATAATCGCAGTTTTGTGAAATTCAATATCAAACAGTCACTTTAACCATTTATTTTTGGCATCAGTGAGACATCAGACATAAACAATATAGTTCTGAACAGTAATTTCCTCCATAGCAGCACCCGCACCCCCTCTCCTTACAACTCCTCCCTCCGTGGGCGTGTCTCCGTGTTTGTCAGTCACAAGCCAGAGTCTCTCCTGCCTGTCTGAGCAGTGAGCAGCAGCCTCTCTCTGGCGGTCCCTCGTCGGCGAGCATGGATGTGGCTTAATCCGTTCTTGGATTTTCGGTTGAGAGCTTTGACGAAGCCTTGTGTGACTCTAGGCTTATGCTGCGCGCTTCAAAGTGTGCTTTCCACCCAGTCCACCTGTGGAAGCCCCCGGCGCACGGGTGCGCCCGTGTGAAAGGTTTTCGCCTACAGTATGAGAATGAGGCTCGTTCGCTTCTGGGTCCTCGGTTGAGCTCAGCTGGAATGCGTGCGTTTCTGGCCAAACAACACTCAATAGTCTGAGCACCGTCGCCACTCAGTGGGTCGGCGGAATGGATTGCACACGCCCGGCGGCTCTAACAGTATAATAGAAGATGCAAAAGGGCCAGATCAAGGATCCACCGTCAAAAAAAAAAAAACGATTTTTTTGACGTATCCATACGTCGCTGGCAGTTAACGGTTGGATTCTGCTTGACGTATGCATACGTCGCTGGCAGTTAACGTGTTAAGTGCAAGAGGTGGTGGCACCATGGCAGTACAGTAGACAAATTACATGAACATTTGGACACTTATTCAGCCGGTATCTTGCATGTTGCGTTCAGGTGCACTGTAAAAAAAAAAAAAAATTTTTTTTTTTTTTTTTTTTACGATTTTAAGAATCGATTCTTGGGAGTTTGGAATCGATCCAGGAATCGTGGCATTAAGAATCGCGATCCTTTCAGAATCGATTTTTTGGAGCACCCCTAGTGCACACATGTAAACCATGTGGCATAAATCCTCCTAAATACACTTGAAACGGGCATCTCATTATGGATGGATCAACAAGGCATTTCAGCAATTGTTCTATTACAGCAGTTGGAGGTTTAGGAGCAGAGCAGAGTTAAATCTTCTTGTGAGTGCTCTGTGTTCTTCTTGTGAGTGCTCTGTGTTCTTCTTGTGAGTGCTCTGTGTTCTTCTTGTGAGTGCTCTGTGTTCTTCTTGTGAGTGCTCTGTGTTCTTCTTGTGAGTGCTTTGTGTTCTTCTTGTGAGTGCTCTGTGTTCTTCTCTTCTTGTGAGTGCTCTGTGTTCTTCTTGTGAGTGCTCTGTGTTCTTCTTGTGAGTGCTTTGTGTTCTTCTTGTGAGTGCTCTGTGTTCTTCTTGTGAGTGCTCTGTGTTCTTCTTGTGAGTGCTCTGTGTTCTTCTTGTGAGTGCTCTGTGTTCTTCTCTTCTTGTGAGTGCTCTGTGTTCTTCTTGTGAGTGCTTTGTGTTCTTCTTGTGAGTGCTTTGTGTTCTTCTTGTGAGTGCTCTGTGTTCTTCTTGTGAGTGCTCTGTGTTCTTCTTGTGAGTGCTCTGTGTTCTTCTTGTGAGTGCTCTGCGTTCTTCTTGTGAGTGCTCTGTGTTCTTCTCTTCTTGTGAGTGCTCTGTGTTCTTCTTGTGAGTGCTCTGTGTTCTTCTTGTGAGTGCTCTGTGTTCTTCTTGTGAGTGCTTTGTGTTCTTCTTGTGAGTGCTCTGTGTTCTTCTTGTGAGTGCTCTGTGTTCTTCTTGTGAGTGCTCTGTGTTCTTCTTGTGAGTGCTCTGTGTTCTTCTTGTGAGTGCTCTGTGTTCTTCTTGTGAGTGCTCTGTGTTCTTCTTGTGAGTGCTCTGTGTTCTTCTTGTGAGTGCTCTGTGTTCTTCTTATGAGTGCTCTGTGTTCTTCTTGTGAGTGCTCTGTGTTCTTCTTATGAGTGCTCTGTGTTCTTCTTGTGAGTGCTCTGTGTTCTTCTTGTGAGTGCTCTGTGTTCTTCTTGTGAGTGCTCTGTGTTCTTCTTGTGAGTGCTCTGTGTTCTTCTTGTGAGTGCTCTGTGTTCTTCTTGTGAGTGCTCTGTGTTCTTCTCTTCTTGTGAGTGCTCTGTGTTCTTCTTGTGAGTGCTCTGTGTTCTTCTTGTGAGTGCTCTGTGTTCTTCTTGTGAGTGCTCTGTGTTCTTCTTGTGAGTGCTCTGTGTTCTTCTTG
>NC_139642.1:14606757-14679257 GCF_964638095.1 Poromitra crassiceps | reverse complement strand
TGTTTAATAAACTCCCGGTGACTCGGCGAGTCACTAGTGCATCTGAACATATGTTTCTGTAGCTGCCTGAGGTTCCAGCTTGAGCTCCACCTGCTGCAAAATATATGCATTGCCACTTCTGGTGTGAAGGCCCGACATACTTTCACTGTGTGTGTGTGTGTGTGTGTGTGTGTGTGTGTGTGTGTGTGTGTGTGTGTGTGTGTGTGTGTGTGTGTGTGTGTGTGTGTGTGTGTGTGTGTGTGTGTGTGTGTGTGTGTGTGTGTGTGTGTGTGTGTGTGTGTGTGTGTACGTGTGTGTACGTGTGTGTACGTGTGTGTGTCCCTGTGTTAATCAGAGCAGTTGAGAACAGAGGGCATTAGTTATGCCATCCCCCTGGTGGACGGTGTTATTAATAGCAGCCTTGGTCGATGCTGGCTCCTCCAGGGGGAAAGGTCTTCATTCACAACATCTCATGGCCGTTCCTCCCTCCCCATCTGTGAGCTCACCTTCTCTCACTCATCTGTGAGCTCACACAAGACCTTCTCTCACTGGGACATGGAGAGAGAGAGAGAGAGAGACCTTCATACATACTTCATCACATCATCTCCTCTCTAGTTGCTCCTATCTCCATTCCTCTCTGATATTCCCCTCTGGTTCTATTCAGATCTTCTCTCCTCCTCCTCCTCTCTTGTTCTTCAGCCTCATGTCCCTCTCCTCCACCTCAGTGTTTCACAGCTGACACATATATGTATCATATATTTGTTTGCCATTGGCTTTCTTTTTTTTATTCATAAAATTGCAATATTTCTTTCTGCAGTAAAACAGGAAAATAAACGTATGTCCCTCACGCCTGTATATCATGTAGGCTATCCTGATTTTCTCACATATTGTTTCACTCATAATCTCATGTTCCTCTCATTATGTGATGATGATAGGTATATTTGATATACGTAAATTATTGTTCACCTTTTTCATAATGCACAAGTCTCGCGTTGTCTTTCTGTCTCAAGTTCCGCTGCTATCTGGCACATCCTGTACTCTGCATTGCATACGTTGATTTATGCACATTTTAAATCCTACGTTCCACTTGATATTCATTGTAATGGTTGGTTGTATAACCTCCCATTGGGGAGTCTTAATTATATCCTGCTGTTCTGTGATGTCATATTGATGAATCCTCGACCCAGTTCCCCACAGCTGGGATCATGTTCCATTCAAATGGAAATGTAGAAGTGTCTTGGTGATATTTGAAGGTTTACCAGCTGAGTGATCTACTACAGTCATGTGTTCTGGACAAAGACGGTGTCCATCTAGACCTAGACCTCGAAATATACCTATGGAGGTCAAATTAGAGTGTAGCTCTGTTCTAGGGGTGCTGCTACAAAAATGGGAAAAGGATTTTGCTGATTTTGTTTTCTGGTTGTAAACACTCCTTTGATGAAGACTTTTTAATGGAAATAATGAATAGAAAAGAAGTAATGGAAAATAATATGAATGCTGATTTAAACGGCTGTAATAACGACTTAAATGCAAACTTCAAAAAAAGAAGAAGCAATAGTTAAATGCAAATTGAAGAAAGCCACCGGACTTGATGGAATCACTAATGAGGTGTTCAAGTCTCCCAGGCTGCTCAGTGTTCTGTTTGAATTATTTACCTTTTGTTTCCATAACGGCACCATTCCAGGCAGCACAGTGGCACAAAAGTGTTATCCTCCCCATTCTGAAATCCTCAAAAAATGATCCCACGCTGCCTCTGAGCTACAGGGCTGACAGTCTCCTTAGCTACAGGGCTGACAGTCTCCTTAGCTACAGGGCTAACAGTCTCCTTAGCTACAGGGCTAACAGTCTCCTTAACAGTCTCCTTAGCTACAGGGCTAACAGTCTCCTTAGCTACAGGGCTAACAGTCTCCTTAGCTACAGGGCTAACAGTCTCCTTAGCTACAGGGCTGACAGTCTCCTTAGCTACAGGGCTAACAGTCTCCTTAGCTACAGGGCTAACAGTCTCCTTAGCTACAGGGCTAACAGTCTCCTTAGCTACAGGGCTAACAGTCTCCTTAGCTACAGGGCTAACAGTCTCCTTAGCTACAGGGCTGACAGTCTCCTTAGCTACAGGGCTGACAGTCTCCTTAGCTACAGGGCTAACAGTCTCCTTAGCTACAGGGCTAACAGTCTCCTTAGCTACAGGGCTAACAGTCTCCTTAGCTACAGGGCTAACAGTCTCCTTAGCTACAGGGCTAACAGTCTCCTTAGCTACAGGTAGCTACAGGGCTAACAGTCTCCTTAGCTACAGGGCTAACAGTCTCCTTAGCTACAGGGCTAACAGTCTCCTTAGCTACAGGGCTGACAGTCTCCTTAGCTACAGGGCTAACAGTCTCCTTAGCTACAGGGCTAACAGTCTCCTTAGCTACAGGGCTAACAGTCTCCTTAGCTACAGGGCTAACAGTCTCCTTAGCTACAGGTAGCTACAGGGCTAACAGTCTCCTTAGCTACAGGGCTAACAGTCTCCTTAGCTACAGGGCTAACAGTCTCCTTAGCTACAGGGCTAACAGTCTCCTTAGCTACAGGTAGCTACAGGGCTAACAGTCTCCTTAGCTACAGGGCTAACAGTCTCCTTAGCTACAGGGCTAACAGTCTCCTTAGCTACAGGGCTAACAGTCTCCTTAGCTACAGGGCTAACAGTCTCCTTAGCTACAGGTAGCTACAGGGCTAACAGTCTCCTTAGCTACAGGGCTAACAGTCTCCTTAGCTACAGGGCTAACAGTCTCCTTAGCTACAGGGCTAACAGTCTCCTTAGCTACAGGGCTAACAGTCTCCTTAGCTACAGGTAGCTACAGGGCTAACAGTCTCCTTAGCTACAGGGCTAACAGTCTCCTTAGCTACAGGGCTAACAGTCTCCTTAGCTACAGGGCTAACAGTCTCCTTAGCTACAGGGCTAACAGTCTCCTCAGCTACAGGTAGCTACAGGGCTAACAGTCTCCTTAGCTACAGGGCTAACAGTCTCCTTAGCTACAGGTAGCTACAGGGCTAACAGTCTCCTTAGCTACAGGGCTAACAGTCTCCTTAGCTACAGGGCTAACAGTCTCCTTAGCTACAGGTAGCTACAGGGCTAACAGTCTCCTTAGCTACAGGGCTAACAGTCTCCTTAGCTACAGGGCTAACAGTCTCCTTAACAGTCTCCTTAGCTACAGGGCTAACAGTCTCCTTAGCTACAGGGCTAACAGTCTCCTTAGCTACAGGGCTAACAGTCTCCTTAGCTACAGGGCTAACAGTCTCCTTAGCTACAGGGCTGACAGTCTCCTTAGCTACAGGGCTAACAGTCTCCTTAGCTACAGGGCTAACAGTCTCCTTAGCTACAGGGCTAACAGTCTCCTTAGCTGTGTGTATAAATTAGAGCCCGACCGATACTGGATTTTTGATGTCGATACCGACATTAGGGAGTAAAAAATTTCCGATATCGTCTACCGTCTACTTTTGTTTGATTCATTGATTTCCAGAAGGCGTTTGATTGGATAAATAGGAATCTTCTTCAATATAGGTTGTTAGACACGGGGGTCAATGGAAAATTTCTATAATGCCATTAAGTCTCTTTATCAAGCACCTGTTGCTCGTGTCCAGGGTAATGAATATTCTACTGGCTGGTTCCTCCAACAATTCGGCGTGAAACAAGGAGATGAGCTCTTCAGATAAGTTAATTGTCATCAATGTAGTTCTAATGTGTGGTGTGAATTGACACGTTGTTGAATGCGTCTCTGGCCCCGCCTCCACCTCTGTGTCTTGGGTGTGTTTTTTCCTCCATCTGATTAAATGTTAATGAGGTGTGCAGGGCTCTGATACCTGAGCTATGTCTCTGCATTCCCCCTGGCAGAGTTACATCCAATCACGTCGGTTAGTAAATCAAACGCACCCCCATGTCGAACCCGAGTGAAATGGAGTAAGACGTCGGGGGCACCAGTGTCAAGCTCTCTCATTCCCTCCACTTAACTCTCAACGACGCTCTGTCTCTTCCTCTCCTCTCCTCTCCTCTCCTCTCCTCTCCTCTCCTCTTCCTCTCCTCTCCTCTCCTCTCCTCTCCTCTCCTCTCCATTCCCTCGCTCTGTGCTCTCTCTCGCCCCCCGGAGGATTACCGCTCAGAGAGACACGGGTGGACAGATCAGAAGAGAAGGAGAGGAAATGAAGGAGGAGCAGAGTGAGACGAGAGCAAAGCAGAGAGCAGAGTCTTCAGACAGAGGAGAGGCTAAACTGTTCTTAATGCTGTGAGAGGCAATCATCGCTTAGACGGGTTACCCTTCTCAGAGAGAGAGCGAGAGAGAGAGAGAGAGAGAGAGACACACACACACACACACACACACACACACAGACACACACACACACACAGACACACACACCTAGACTAATTGTTTTCTCTTTGGGAGGGAGACTTCCAAGGCAAACTGAACACAGTCGAACATGTTGCTGCATCTAAATGTGTGTTTTTTAGTATTAGATCGGCGTCATTGTGGTCGCCGCGGTCATATCGTTCACATAGAGCTGAGGTTTACATGACGTAGACCTAGGCTCTACATCACGTAGACCTAGGCTCTACATCACGTAGACCTAGGCTCCCAACCTTTTTGTGTCTTATGTATGTACCCTTTGAGCTGTTTTACCATGCCAATAGTAGCACTCATGCGTGTTCTTTGCTTTTCATGGATATCTCTGGGAAAGTGCTTTGACTGTGGGGATGTTGTTCGCAAGCTCCTCTCCTCATAGCTGTTGTATAAGGATATACAGAAGAGACAGGCAGCTGGCTAACGTTAGAAAAAACGACCCCAGACTGAGAGACAGCAGCACTGGGCTGCCCAGTTAGTAAACGCAAGTTACAACATGGACAAAGCTTCAGTTCGATTTCATCTGTTAAACCAACATTTGTTCCAAAATGAATTAAATCATAACGTTAATCAAATGCTACGGAAACATTAGCTAATCAACACAGAGCTGCAAAGATCAGTTCATCGGATAATAACCCCCCCCCCCCCCCCCCCCCCCCGTATGACGATGTTCGTTGCCCAGAGTCTGGCTGCTAGGAGCAATCTGCGACAACGAAAATCAGATTTCCGTACAGGCGTCATTTTGATAAACCGACCTCGTAGTGGGAATCTACATGGTTACTTTTGGCGAGACAAAACTTATTAGAACTTAAAGTGCCATATTTACAGAGCTACTGTAGACTGTATATAAATACACAACGCACTGTGTGCAGATCTAGAAACAGCAGCTCTACATAAGAAAGTTCAGAGGAGCCAGGACCTCACAGAGGTTCTAACTCAACTGAGCGACTGAGCAGAATCTGGTTCCCAACAACAGAGGATCCTGGGATCAAATGGAGATCCTCTCTCCATATTAATGTACTATAGACCAAATCACCTGGATGTTTACATTTACTTCCGGGTACCCCTGGGTCCACACATTATAATGGCGGTGGACGGCACAAACTGACGTGTTGAAGACAAAAACAGACAAAGAAGACAAAAATGGTTCGTCCGTGTTGTGTTGTTGTTTAATATCATTCATAACAACACTTTCACTAACGTTAGTGGAGACCAGACTAGCTAATTTACCTGTTGGACCAGACCAGAGTAGACTTGACGCTAAATTAAATTAACGTGGCGTCGGTAGCTCTGTCTGTAACGTTAACGTAACCTCGCGTCACCAGGCTCTTCTCGGCGAGAAACGTTAACGAGTCTGCAAAAAAACAGCGAGTTTGACAGACAGACAAACGTTATTAGCTAGCTAACACTACATAAAACAAACACAGAAGAAAGGCTAGATACGTCGGACAAGCATGTTTACCAACCGTTTAACCATTTAAATTGAAAGTAGTCGGCCGAAAACAAGGAGAGGGTTTGACAGCATTTATTTGACAACACACACATTTAAACCTGCCGCCTTCCCCAAGTGGTACCCGGAAGTAAATTTGTTTACATGGTGACGTCACGGTGATTTGGTCTATAGAGCTCAGTGGAGCCAATGGTGCGGGGCACACGACTAGAGCGACAGACGCCCAGACATGGCCGACGGCCGACTGTCGGCTTGGTGTGTCTGGGGCTTTACAGCTAACACCTGCTGGGGCCAGATGTTAGCTAGTGGCGCCCAGCATGTACCATTTTAGCAATAGGCTTCTGAACTTACTTGAGATATTTTTTGTATTATTATTTTGAAAATGAACTGTAATCCCCAATCTTCCTGCAAGTTGTACCCCTAGTAGTGGTACATGTACCCCTGGTTGGGAATCACCGGCTCAGGATACAGCTGTGCTATAGGAAGCTAGCCAGTGTTAGCATTCGGCCCGTTGTCTATCAGCGTTTATCTTGGCTTAGAATCTATGACAAAATAGTGCTGGTGTGTCCTGTGTTATACATGGCTAATGACAGCAATAAAACCTGTCAGCTGTCAGCTGTCCCTACCGTCTGCAGGTGTGAAGGGAGAGAGAGGAGGAGAGAGATGTGTGGAGAGTCAGGAGAAACAGGCCAAACCTTCAGCCAGCTCCAGAGCAGCTAGCATGAGACCAGGGCTTTCCCCCGGAGCTGCGGCGCCACCTGCTATTGGTCCTCGATCAGCGAGCGGCCCAATCACTGGACAGGTGACCTGTCAATCACGCCCCAAAGCATAGTCTGCTGTTTGGTCTATTTGCTCTATTGAAGAAGACTGAATATAGCGCTTGAGACCATCAACTCATTAAGAAAGTGTTTACTGAGGTCATACATCAAGTGACCAGTAGGGTCATTTTCCCATTGACTTTTATACAATCAGGCTTATTTTGGCAGCCCAGTGGAGTCACCCCATGCTGGCAGTGTTTCACATGAAGGATCTCTAGACCAGTGGTTCTCAAATGGGGGTCCGGGGACCCCCAGGAGTCCGTGGCACTTTGCCAGGGGGTCCGCGAAAAGTTTTCAGGAAAAAAAAAAAAATTGCAAAAGCTTCATAGTTCAATAAAAATATGTTATGCTTTAAATCTAAAATGGTTCATTCATGGATTACATTCTAATCTAACAAACCTATCAATTTAAAAGTCAAGCACGTTACCATGGAAACAATTAAGCTTAGGCCAAAATCACAAATCAGAATGAGGGGGTCCCCGGTATATTTTCTATCTTGTAAGGGGTCCTTGGCTGAAACACATTTGAGAACCTCTGCTCTAGACTACACTGGTCCACCATAGTGTTGTTCCACCAGAGTTACATGTGTTAATGTTGCTCTCAAAAGTGCACCAGATTGATGCGTTTAACTTTCAAATGTACTACATGTTCTTCCAGGGCAGAATGCAGGCTTCCACGTCGGCTTCGGTGTCAGCCATGGAGGTTGCACCTTGACAGCGGCTCACTCGGTGGCACTGGGACTCTCTCTGGAGGTTGTTGAAAGGCATTCTGGGAAACGTAGGAAGCCACTAACTGCTGCACGAGTAGACGAGGCACGTTTGAGGGAAAGTGGGTTCATCAAAACAGCAAATTAAACACTCGTAAAATAATTGGATTAGTCTTGTTTCAGTGGGTTTTAGTGTCCCGTGAGCTCAATGCTGGAGAGAGAGGGGGAAGAAAGAATGGAAGTTATTATTTCATTCAGAGAGAGAGAGATAAGGAGAGAGAGGGGGGGGGGGAGAGAGAGGAGAGGGAGAGAGAAGCAGAGGGGGAGAGGGAGAGAGAGAGGGGGAGAGGGAGAGAAGGAGAGAGAGGGGAGAGAGAGCTGTTCTGTGGAGCGCGGTTACTGTTTTTAATCCAGGGCTTCTGGACTCTCCAGCTGGTCTGAAGAGATGACAGCCTGCACACACACACACACACACACACACATGCGCGCACACACACACACACACACACACACACACACACACACACACACACACACCACACACACATGCACACACACACACACAAACAAACAAACACAAACACACACCATACACACACACACACCATACACACACACACACACACACACACCACACACAAACACACACACACAATGGGACTGATATGCCCTCAGCAGCTTTTGAATGGCGTTCATAATGACGTATTCACTGTGGAAGTGGCACTGATTTCACTGATTGCTGATTTCAGTGTGGTGAAGCCTGTTGTAGATTATAGATTGTGGATCATGTCTCACGTGTTCAAACGAATTATAAAACTGCTCTCTCAAATCAAGCAATCTGATTGGTTCACAGCCGCAGCATAATGAGCGTATAGCAGAGCTAACGCCGCTCTGCATGCTATCACTCTGCATTCACACACAGCATGAGGAGTGTCTGTCTGTGTGCGACACCAGTCTCATGGAAGATCGGATTCAGGACCGCAATAAAAAGGAGAAGACTTGGAAGTGAGCGAGGAAGTAGGACTGAAGTGCTAAGTTCTGAAAATATGTTCTATTCCAGCATCGGTTGTACTACGAACCAAGTTAACGCAGCCCACGCAGCCTGTTTGCGCAATCGCTAACGCTTGCCTGGGAAAGCCAGCTGTACCAGGCTAATGTTAGCTAACATTAATGTTAGCCTACCACAGATGGCATTCACAGGCATACAAACAACTGATGCTGTTTAGCTGGAATAAAGTAACAAAGACACATATTTTCAGAACTTGCCATCTGGCCAACCCAACTTACTTGCTGACTTCTCTGAGTCATCTCCTTTTTGTTTGGTCCGTGTAGCTTAACGTTATGCTGTACACATTGACTGTATATTATTATTATTATTACAGTAAGTACAATAGCCTGAGTGACATCACAGGTGTTATCTGCCCAGATGGCGTTTTTTAGCACATGCATTATAATGCCACCTTTTGATTGACTGTTTTGATTGACAGGTCATCTGTCCAGTGATCAACCCTTTTTTGTGCAAATATGGCTACAAATACTTAGGGATGGGAATCGAGAACCGGTTCTTGTTGAGAACCGGGTCCCAGTGGATCGATTCCTTGGAATCGTTAGCCAACGTCCTGAACGATTCCACTATCGATTCCATGCGCGATGACGTCACACGCTGCGACACGCACGCAACGCAGCCATGTTTTGTTTCCAGCCACCATGGCTCTAGGCAGAAGCAAAACGATGACCACAGTGCCACTTGCAATGCTTGCAAAACCTCTATTTCGTCAAAGGGGGGAAATACTAGCAATATGCAGAAACATTTGTCCACACAGCATGCAATAATTTTGGAGGAATGTCACGTTTTTGATGTGCTACGGAGTGACGATAACATGGCTAACAGCAGCGCGGCTAACAGCAGCGCGGCTAACGTTAGCGCGTCATCTGTTAATATGGAGAGTAAACTCCTCCAGACCCTGTCTATTGTGTAAACCAGATTTCCCCAATACTCCATTTCCATCCATTTAATTGAGAGGATGATGACGTTCAGAGTCAGACTGGTTCAGGGGCTGGTAGTCGCTTTGGGTCAGAGGCTGCAGCGAGTACTTCTTGTGCAGCTCTAGGCTAGAGCCTCTAGCCCCTCCATTCACCCAGGCAGCTGGGAAGAGTAAAATGACCGAGGCGAGGGTAAACGAACGTCCCCGAGCAGTGACTAAGTTTGTCTGACATGCCAGCTAAAGTAAAATGTCCAAAGTTGCATGTTGTCATTCTAACCACTAGTTCTGTTTCATTCATTCCCACTATATATTTTCTATGGGGAGATGACAAAGATGCTCAACCCAAAATACAAACCCCCAAACAGAGCCAGTTTAACAGACACACTGATCCCTGCTTGGTATGGGATTGAAAAGAGCAATCTGATCTCAGAGCTGAATAATAATACATAATTATAATAATAATAATCTAAAAGAAAATTAATGTTAATAAACCCGTTTGTACTCTTTTTTTTTTCCCCCTTGCCCAATGAGAATCGATAAGAGAATCGATAAGGAATCGGATCGATAAGCAGAATCGAAAATGGAATCGGAATCGCTAAAATCTTATCAATTCCCATCCCTACAAATACTTCACTTCTGACTTAAAAAAAAAGATGACAGCAGCCAAAATGCCAAACGTGAGGCAAAGAACTTTCATTGCTAACAACTGACAGGCAATAGGTTGTTCCATTGCAACATCAGCGCACAGCAAATCTGCCATTTTGGAGACACTAGGTCACCTCTGATTGGCTGCCATGTTCTGATGTTTTTTCAGGCCAAAATGGTGGCAGCACTGTTTCCAAAAAAGCACCAAGTCAATAGACCTTTCCACAAACCAATGGGTGATGTTACACTCACTACATCTATATTTTTTACAGTCTATGTTCACACCTCTTCCCCTCTAACTGAACTCCTGACCACTGGCCGTGCGTGTGTGTATATATAGTATATCATTATGATCATTGTTTGCATTTAGTCAAGTCAGAATCAATCAGGAGTCCAGTATCAATTTAATATATTAAAGAAAACTACATTTCTAGGAAGTTTCATATGATTTAATATGATAAAAATGTCATCATTACACATTAACACATGACACATCATTTATGCAAACGAAGATATTTTGTCAAGTTTTTAGAAACCTTTTCAAGTTGTCAAAGTACAAGTCAAAGTCAGGTCCCACAGAACCCAAGGTTATTGTAGTTAACTAATGCTCAACAAAAAATTAAAGCTAGATAGGAAAAAAAAAAAAAAAGTCAACTGAAATAAAGATTAAAAGGTAGACCTTAGAAAGAAAGAAAAAATTTGAATTAACTGAAACAACATTGTGTACTTAGAAAATTAACGAAGATCAAGACACCAAAAAAGCCTCGACTATGGTCTGCCCCAATAAAACAAAAAGTCCAGGTGTATTGACTGGGTTATCTTACTCTAATCAAGAGAAGAGAAGATCATTAAGATGATCATAAAGGTGTTTCAATGTTGGCACAGTAAATCCCAGCAACACTTGTGAACATTATAATAACTATAAACTATAAACATTATAATAACATCTTCCGCCACTGATTGTGTCGTGTGTAATGGCTCTCATGAGGACTTCCAGAGAGTCTGCCACCCATAACCATCACCTCTAACTGAGTTGTTACAGAGACCTTCACTGGCAAAATCTTCATGGGGAGCGTAGGCTTGGGTTTTGCACGGGGCAAAACCCTGAAATTATAGCGCTTCTCCATACCATGCCCTGTAGGGTTATTATAGTTAAACCATGGAAACAGCCTGTCAGTGACACTGAAGGTGAAGGTGTGCAGCTGTGTGTTGGTATCAGCATCAGAGAACGACAGCCATCCTCTGTCGCAGTCCAGATGCACTCTGACCCTCCGGAGATCTACTGGATTTCGTGGAAGAACAGTAACAGCGGATGCATTTGATGACTGATGATTGGAGAATGCCATGTATTCAAAATTGTCATATAACCCTATAGTCCATTGTACATACTGCTTGTCTCCTTCCCTCTCAGACTCTATCACACCCAGCTCCCACCATGGACTGTCTCCAACCTCAACATCCCAGCTGTGAGTTCCTGACTTCAAGCCCTCAGATCCCCGGACACCACAGGTCCTCTCTGGATTGTTAGGAAGCTGCTGCGTCTCTCCCCACCTCACACTGGTCAGATCTTCAGACAGGATGCGGTTTGAAATGACAGTGTTGGGGTCCAGAATCACAGGAGTGTAGGAGACCATCTCCTTCATCTTGTCCCAGACTGTGAAGCGCAGGTTGCCCAGGTGTTTGGCCTCATCGATCAGGGCTCCTGAGACCAGCTGTGGATCGTCCGGCAGGGGGCGCTGGACTCTTTCCACTGTAGCCTTGTAGTTCTGCAGGACAGAGATGTCTTTCTCTCGGACAGTTCTCAGCTCCTCCTCCATGAGTCTGACTGTGTCTGAAAGAGCTGTTATCTCTCTGCTCAGACCCTCAATCTTCTCCTTCATCGTCTGACTCTTCTGCTCCTCTTCCTCCCTCAGTGCAGCGATCCTGGCCTCCTCTTCCTCTTGGAGGAACTGGTGAAGCTTCTTAAACTCCTCCTTTATCTGCTTCTCTGTGCGTCGGGCCTGGACCTTAATGTGTTCTGCTGTTTGATCACATTCTCCTTTCACTTTATCAAAGAGCTCCAGTTTCTCCTTGATGGGCCTCAGTGATTCGTGAACTTCCTCCTTGTCGGGCCGTGCAGCTTCATTGACGGGGCTGATTGGGTCGTTGAGGGTGAAAATTGTCTTCATGTCGCGGAGATGCTCGGCTCTTCTCCGATCTCTCTCCCGTAACAAACCCACACACAGTCTCTTTAACACCAAGCTAACAGGTGGATTCTTTGCAGATCTTTTCTCACACGTCGGACACTCTTGTATTTGTTTCTCTGTGTACGAGCTCTGCAGACAGGCTTTACAGAAGTTGTGGCCGCATGACAGGATCACCGGCTCTTGAAAGATCTCAGAGCAGAGAGGACAGGAGAGCTCCGCCGATACGTAATATTCACTGGTATACGACATTTTGTCTCTCTGAGTGAAGAATCAGAATCAGAAGAGAAACAAGGACAGTGAAGTTGACAAGAGGTACATTTAGACAAATTAACTGCCGTTTAAAATAATATATGTCCGAAAACTCAGTGAGTGAAGCTGAAAACTCACCAGGCAAACAGCTCAAGCTGGAGGTGAGCCTTGTCCGTTTTGGCACCACTCTCTCTAGAAAAGTCCCTGGACGTTACTTTCTCCTTGAGTCACGTTTCTCTAAGTCTCCTGTCCAGTGTGTGGAGTCAGCAGCAGGTTGAAGTGGCAGTATTCTCTAAGTCTCCTGTCCAGTGTGTGGAGATAGCAGCAGGTTGAAGTGGCAGTATTCTCTAAGTCTCCTGTCCAGTGTGTGGAGTCAGCAGCAGGTTGAAGTGGCAGTATTCTCTAAGTCTCCTGTCCAGTGTGTGGAGTCAGCAGCAGGTTGAAGTGGCAGTATTCTCTAAGTCTCCTGTCCAGTGTGGAGTCAGCAGCAGGTTGAAGTGGCAGTATTCTCTAAGTCTCCTGTCCAGTGTGGAGTCAGCAGCAGGTTGAAGTGGCAGTATTCTCTAAGTCTCCTGTCCAGTGTGTGGAGTCAGCAGCAGGTTGAAGTGTCCTTCAGTGGAAGTTGTGGTTTAGGTCTGAAGGTGAAGCTTCTTTTATGCTCTGTTCTGAGAGGCTTTCAGACGTGTCCTGAAGGTCTGAGGGGGCTTCTGCTTGCCCCTCCCCCTCCACAGTGATTGGCCAGATGTAAAGAGGTGTGAAGGGACTGGGAATGGAGGGAGCTGCAAATGTCTTCTCCTCAGAACAACTTGTGGTAAAGCTGCTGTGTAGAAAAAGCAGCTAGTAGTTTTGATATGAAATGATATATATGAAATGATATATGAGACGGCCCTGCCTGTCTATCTGTCTGTGTGCTGGTCTCTCATATTGTCTGTCTTTGCCAGAGGAGATGACTGGAGAGATAATTGACTGATCATGGAGGAGCAGCTGATTACCAGATCTGGGGCACCTGGGCCCGGTGCTCTATAGCCTAAAAGCTCCTCTGTTCTCAGTCTGTCTTTCTCCTTCCTGCCAGCGCCTGCATCTTGGTTTTGTTCTTTGATTTACTTTCTACTTGACAAACACCTTACACTACACTATCCACACGCATCCACACTGACACTACTGATGCTACAGATCAACACACTTCATACTTACCTTCTATATTCATTTATTTACATTATTATAATAAATACTTTTTCTTTTTGGCACTTTGCGTCCTGTTCCCTTCTTTTGCCATAACCCACAGAACCGGGTTCTGACATAATGAGACACAAACAAACAAACAGAGAGAGAGAGAGAGAGAATAGCAAAGAGGAAATTATTTGCAAAATTTTATTTTGAGTTTACTTAACCCAAAATTAGTCACTCACCCCCATGCTTTAGTCCACAAAACATTTGTGCAGTTTCACAGCAGAACACTGTTGCAGAATTATCCTCAACAATCGAAGTGGATGGTGAGCAACTTTCAAACAGAAAATAAATAAATAAAATGTCTCCATACTGCTCACCTGGTGTAATCCAAGTCCCCACAAGCCCAGAGATGCCAGTTGTTTAGGAGAATGCTGCAACAGTGTTTTGCTTTGACTAAAAAGTGTCACCCGTCCTTCCATCAGCAGGGGGCGAGTAGATTCATAATGACTGAATTTTCATTTTTGGGTGAACTTATCCTTTAATTTTTTCAGCTCACAATCACCTATTAGGTCTCAGCAGAGATACATTATTTATAAATGTGTGTTGACTTCCTTTTCCTCTAAGCCTGATTCACATTCTAGTTCAGTAAATAGGGTTCCATATTGTCACCATATCATACAGTAAGAAGAATGCAGATCAGATCATAAAGCAGACCTATCCTGGAGTGATGGGAGGAGAGGAGAGGGCTAGTGAGAGGTCTGTCCTGTTGTCTTTCAAATGAACAGTGAAACATGTTCAGGTCGTTGGCCAGGTGGGGCTTAGGCTTGTATAGTTGATGATGGCCTTCAGCCGTCCAGACAGACGACGGCTCGTTGGCAGAGAGCTGTTGTTGAAATCCCCCTGAGTGCTGTCGTTTGGTCTCATTCACTGCCTTGCTCAACGACTACTTGGACAATCTAAACCTGTCTTTGTCTCCACTCCTGAAAGCCTCTTCCTTGTCTAGATGGAGAGGTCAGAGTTGAGCTGTGAACCAGGGCTTATCATTGAGTTCATGGATGGCAATCATTTGATCTTAAAGGAGAATTACTATTTTTTTTTTTTTTTACTTATTTCCAGCTTTAATTATGATTGTTAACTCACTCTTCCCCACATTTTTACCCTCGCTTTCAACCCTTGAAGTTCTTCTCTCTCTCACCTTTTTATTTCTTGTTTTTCTCTATTAAAGTTGTTTTAGCTTGTATTGTAAAGTGTCTGAGCACGAGGAAAAGCGCCATATAAATATGATGTATTATTATTGTTATTATTATTATTACACTGAAAAGTTATTATTTTGATATTGATGCAGTAAAATGTTATTATGCGCCGAGCAGCGGCCTGGAAACAAGGAATACATGGCATGTGTAATGCGTGTATTTACGTCTTGTAAATAGCTTATTTCCTGACACGCAGGATCCTTTTCAAGAGAGTAACTTCTTGGCACCGTGACACACTGTATACTTATAGAGAGTGTTGTTTTGATTGTTTTTTAATTTGTATGTATGGTTTTCCACTATTTGTCTGGTTTTTATTATTTTTTTGTCGTAGACTGTAGGCCTATGTATTTTTTAATTATTTGCATCTCTGTCTTTTGTTACTTTTTGTGAGCAATTTAAAACAAGACCATTTCCAATCAACAATGTGTTGAAATGGCAAATAAAGTTCTATTCTATTCTATTATTTTTATTTTACTCTGGCATTTAAAGGGCCTATCATCCCCTTTCCAAGTGCAATTTTTGTTTTTCTTTTACGGGCAGTTTGCCCCGAGCCCACTCTAATGTCCTACCCTGGTGTAGTGTGTCCCTGGGGCAGTTGTTCTCAAATGGGGTCCGCGGCACTTTGCCAGGGGGTCCGCGAAAAGTTATCAGGAAAATAAAAATACAAACTTTTTTGTGTGTGCAAAAGCTTCATAGTTCATTGAAAATATTGTATGCTTTAAATCTAAAATTGTTCATGGATTACATTCTTCTAATCTAACAAACCTATCAATTTAAAAGTCAAGCACGTTACCGTGGAAACAATGAAGCTTAGCCCAAAATCACAAATCAGAATGAGAGGGTCCCCGGTGTATTTTCTATCTTGTAAGGGATCCTAGGCTGAAAAACATTTGAGAACCACTAGAGGTCTGTCCTGTTGTCTTTCAAATGACCAGTGGAACTTGTTATGGTCGTTGGCCAGGTGTGGCTTGGGTTTGTAATCCTTCAGCTGGGTTGTTGGCAGAGAGCTGTTGTTGAAATCCCCCTGAGTACGTCGTTTGGCCTCGTTCACTGCCTTGCTCAACGAGTCCTTGGACAATCTAAGGCTGTTTAGAGACAATGATCTCTGCATAAAAAGGCAAACTGGCATTGTGTTGTCACATTTGATGTTGCGTTTATACAGGTTACAGGGCTGGTGTAGTGTGTCCCTGCTTTAACACTTACGAGAGATTGGAGAAATAAACACTTCCTGGTTTTTACCTGGTTTACTTCCTTTACTTTACTTCCTGGTTCAAAAAACATTTCATGACAACTTTAAGGGGGTGAATTCTAACTCTAATTCTATAACTCACCCGTTAAAAGTAAAATAGATGCTGTATCAGGGCTTAATGATGAGTAGAGGAACCTCCACACTGTATATTAGAGATAGATGGATAAAGGAAGGTAAATTAGAAATAACCGAAGAGTTTTGCTGGAGAAATATCATGAGGTTCTTTATTACTCCCAAGACAAAAAGTAAATTTTCTGATGCACCTCATACGTGTGGGGAGAGAAATGTAGATCACGCTCATGTTTTGAATGTAAGAAAATTAAGAAATATTGGGAAGAAATATGGGTGGAATTGAAAGCAATATTGGGATACGAGGTACCTAACACGTGTGAGGTGCTTTATCTAGGTAACTTAACCAACGAAAATGTGCAGCGGGATGATCAAGTTAAAGTTTTGCTAGCAGCAACCAAGAAGGCAATCACAAGGAAATGGTATAATGAAGAACCACCCACCCAGATTCATTGGACGGATAAAATAGTAGAGATTTTTGAAATGGAAAGACTTACACACATCCTGAGAATTCAACACACACAATTTGAAATAAAATGGGACAAATGGACAACTTAGAAGGAAACCCTTCTTCACAGAGACACCACCCTAACCCCTGAAAGAAGACGTGAAGAAGCCTCCTCACAGAGACACCACCCTAACCCTCCTCACAGAGACACCACCCTAACCCCTGAAAGAAGACCTGAACTATTATGAACCACAGAATGTAATCATGTAACACTGACACACCCAACACTCCTCTTTTGTTTGTTTAGTTTGTTTTGTATGTGACTAAATGTGCAAAAATCAATACAATTTTTTTTTTTTTTTTTTTTTTAATAGATGATAGACATAGCAAACATATGTTTTGGCCGTGATTGACAGGTCGCCTGTCCAGTGATCACGCAGCTCACCAATCAGGGACCAATAGCAGGCAGATGGCGCTGCGGCTCTGCGTCACGGCTACAAATACTTCACTTCTGCCTCCAAAACAACAGATGGCAGTGGCCATTGCTGCTGGTTCCATTGCAACATCATCACACAGCAAATCTGCCTCTGATTGGCTGTCATGGTTCTGATGAATGTTCTGAGGTTGTCCCAGTCTTTACACACCTTTTCAAGTCATCAAAGTCAAGTCCCACATGACGCCACCAGAACCCAAGGTTGGTTATTCAAGATAATCCACAAACCTTGTTGTGAGCAGTTTCATGTAGGAACTCTTTTCTTTAGACCGAACTACACCCGCTAGCTGCTAGCTAGTTCCTACATGAAGCTGCTCATAACAAGGTCTGTGGATTATCTTGAGTAGGGTTTTTAAATGGCTTTATTGGACAATTATTCAGCTACAAGTTATGCAGTCAAAATATCAAAATAATACAGTTTTGTTGTTTCTTTTTTACATAGTGCATCAATCAATTCAACCATAAAAATAAATTATAGAGCCAACAGGTGCCACGGTGTGGGTCCCCTAATTCGTATGTCCATTGTCCTCTGTTTTTTCAGTTCTGACTTGATCTGTTTAAAGACCACCTCACCCGGGATGGAGACCTGACACATAATAATAGCACACCTGGTCTTCCATAACTTAGTCACCACCACACATATCACAGAGCAGAAAAAGTCCTGGTGTGGTCTAGGCAGCTTTTCAGTAAAAACACCATAAAAGACAGCTTTATGATTCACAGTGACATTTAAACCAATATGTTTCATTTTCTCCCACACACACTTGGATCTTTCACAGTTTAAAAGCAGATGCTCAATGGTCTCGTCTTTGTTGCAGTTTTCCATGGGGCACTTTGTTGTTTTAACAAAGCAGCACCATTTCACTACCATTCTCACAGCCAGTCTGCCGACAGAGACCAGCCACATTGTATCTCTTTTGTTTTCAGATAGATTTTTACTAAATATATTTTTAATACAAACCTGAGCCTCTGCTCCATCCAAGTGTGTGTAGGGGACAGAGCCACCATACAAAGCACTACATATTTTAACACATATGTCTTTGCTGGACATTTTAACCCAGTTGATATTTAAATATGCAAATTTGTAGACAAAATCACTATACAGGAGTTTATAATATGGCACTGAGCTCCGAGCTCGGCCTCTTTTCTGCCTCGCCAATCCATATTGCTTTTCTTTCTACTGCAAGTGCAGTAGTTTTACAAAATACAGTTTTTAGTTTTAAGCCCAAGTCAAAAGCACCTAGACCTCCCTCCTGTTTGCTTTTGTACCGTAGCTTCCTTTGTGTCACTTCCCTAGTCGTTCCCCAGATAAAATTGACAATCATTTTATTAATTTGAACTAGTGTCTGATCCTTGGGAGGGAAAACAGACGCTAGGAACAATAATTTGGATAATACAAAGGTTTTTATTATTAATATTCTAGATTTATAATTACTTGATTTATTTACCCATTTATCTAGTTCCTCCCTTATTTCTACTTGTTTGTTATCCCAATTTTCTTCATAGGAGTTTATATTACTTACTTTTATTCCTAATATTTTCATATGATTTCTATCCTTTATACTAATCACAGGCCGGGTATCACTCTTTCCAAGCCACACTCCTTCTGTTTTATTATGGTTCAGTTTAGCACCAGATACCTCTTCATATAACTGAAGGTATTTATTTATTATATCTACTTCCTCTTGATTTTTTATGATGACTGTCACGTCATCGGCGTAGGCCAGGACAGTTACACAGTGTCCACTACTTGTTCTTGTCTCGCTCAGCCTGTTAACTTATCTCCCTTAATTATTTTTAGTAACGGGTTAATTGCCAGGATGTACAAAGCTGCTGAAAGAGGGCAACCTTGTTTCACCCCTCTCATGATTTCAAAAGAATCTGTCAAAATACCGTTCACATTTACCTGGGTAATCGACTTAGCATACAACAATTTAATTGAGTAGGCTAACCGAGACATTATTTCTCGAAAGAGACAATGCTGTTTTCAAATGTATGTTTTTGCCATTTTGTGCACCACAAGCCAAGTACCATCCAGTTCCATTGTGTTGGAAATAGGGTAGGGCTGATATCTCCCAAAACTCAAGGCAACTAACACAGAACGATGTAGATGGATAAATAGCACTAAGCTGAGAGGGAATATATGTATTTTAGATTTTAGGGTGAGCTGTTCCTTTAAGCTTTTTCCACCATTGGACTTGCATATCAATGCTCTGCTTACTGGCAGTAATTAGATTAATGATATAGTTTGATTATAACATTTACATGGTTCAAAATAATCAGTTTCTGTTTCAGTTTCATTTATTAAAATTTGACTGGGCAGGGTACAACAGTATAAAAACAGTTTTTAAACAGTGATCCTGAAATGCATCAAAACAAACAAATAATGTGATTTCTCTAACCTGGTTTATGTAATTTAGTAATGGTCTCCCGCTCCCCACTGCACTGCACTGTTTTCTTTGCAAACCCAACATCCAGGTTACTGTATCTTAAACAAACCCCAACTGTTTACCTGCCCCAATAAAAAAGAAATAAAAAAATGCAGAAATCCAGATGACTGGGTTATCTTTCTCTAATCAAGAGAAGATGAGATGATTCAGATCATCATAAAGGTGTTTACATTCTGGCACAGTAAAAACACTTGCAGTACTGAGATCCACCACTATCACCTCTAACTCAGTTGCTCCCTGGTTACAGAGACCTTCACTGGTAAGATCTTCATAGGGAGATAAGGCTTAGATGTATTCAGGTCCTCGAAACATGGCCCCATAGGGTTATAGTTAAACCATGGAAACAGCATGTTAGTGAAAGACAATGTGAAGGTGTGCAGGTGTGTGTTGGTATCAGCATCAGTGAATGACAGCTTTCCTCTGTCGCAGTCCAGATCCACTCTGACCCTCTGGAGCTCTTCTGGCTTGACTGGAAGAGGAGTTGTGTTAGAGTCAATGGAGAATGCTGTGTATCTACGAGAATATAACTTTATAATCCACAAGGCATACGGGGCTCCTTTCCTCTCGGAGTCGATCACACCCAGTTCCCAGTGTGGACTGTCTCCAACATCAACATCCCAGCTGTGAGTTCCTGACGTAAAGCCCTCAGATGCCAGGAAACCGGAATAGTAATCGGCCCTCCTCTCTAGATTGATAAAGCCATCCGAGCCCAGGACACCATTGAAGTAGATGGTCCTCTCTGGATTGTTAGGAAGCTGCTGTCTCTCTCCCCACGTCACACTGGTCAGATCTTCAGACAGGACGTGGTGGTCACCGGCAGTGTTTGGGTCCAGAATCACAGGAGTGTACGAGACCATCTCCTCCATCTTGCGCCAGACTGTGAAGCGCAGGTTGCCCAGGTGTTTGGCCTCGTCTATCAGAGCGCCTGAGACCAGCTGTGGATCGTCCAGCAGGGGGCGCTGAACTCTTTCCAATGCAGCCTTGTAGTTCCGCAGGATCGAAACGTCTTCAGCTCTCAGCTCCTCCTCTATGGCTCTGATTGTGTCTGAAAAAGCTGCCATGTCTCTGCTCAGACCTTCAATCTTCTCCTTCATCGTCTGACTCTTCTGCTCCTCTTCCTCCCTCAGTGCAGTGATCCTGGCCTCCTCTTCCTCTTGGAGAAACTGGTGAAGCTTCTTAAACTCCTCCTTTATCTGCTTCTCTGTGCGTCGGGCCTGGACCTTAATGTGTTCTGCTGTTTGATCACATTCTCCTTTAACAAAATCAAAGAGCTTCAGTTTCTCCTTTATAGGCTTCAGCGATTCCCGAAGTTCCTCCTTGTGAGGCCATGCAGCTTCGCTGATGGGTCTGATTCTGTGGTTGCTGTGTGCTTTTGAATGCATGCAGACACCGCACACTGTCTTCTGATGGTCCAGACAGAAGAGGTTGAGTTTCTCATTGTGCAGACTGCAGAGATCCTCCGGTCCTGCTGTAGCTCCTTGATCTCTCTCCAGTAAGAACGCCTCGCACAGGTTCTTTAGCACCAAGCTAACAGGTGGATTCTTTGTACATCGTTTGTCACAGGATGGACACATACACATTCCTATCTCCGTCCAATAGCTCTGCAGGCAGGCTCTACAGAAGCTGTGGCTGCACGACAGGACAACAGGCTCTTTAAAGATGTCGTGGCAGACAGGACAGGAGAGCTCCTCTGAGATGGAAGGCATTTTCTCTGTGAGGGAAGAATCAGAAAATCAGGTTTATTGGCCAACTATGTAGACATACAATTTGTGATAAGAAGGAATTTGACTCTGATTGATGTTGCTCTCAAAGTACTCACGCAGGACAAATAGCATGCTTATCTAAACGAACAAGGACAGTGAGTTGACAGAGGTACATTTAGACAAATTAACTGCCGTTTACAATAATATATGTCTGAAAACTCAGTGAGTGAAGCTGAAAACTCACCAGGCAAACAGCTCAAGCTGGAGGTGAACCTTGTCAGTTTTGGCACCACTCTCTCTAGAAAAGTCCCTGGAAGTTATTTTTTCTCCTTGAGTCACGTTTCTCTAAAGCCCATGGCACACCAAACGAACATTCTCAAACAAACACAAACAAACACGAACAAACACGAACAAAGACAAATGTTCGTTTGGTGTGCCATAGCTGTCTGTCCTTGTCTGTTCGTGTTCGACGATGTTCGGTGATGTTCGCCCGGATTCAACATGTTCAATCCGTGCTTGTTCGGTGTTCGCTGTTCGCGGTCGTCTGGTCAGAGCCTCCTCTACTAACGTTACACGCGACGCAGCAAACACACGTTTCTCTGCCATGTGCCATCACACTGGGCATCAACACTAGCGGGAGACTTATCCCATGCACTCCCGCAAATAAGTAATGTTATGCGCAGCACGGTTACGTCATTATATCTTACCGAGAGGCAGAGAGAGAACATAACATAACTAGCTAGCCGTTCAGAAACGCATGTAAACAGCCGTGTGATTAGTGAACGTCAGTAAAATAAGGAGAGAGCTGCAGGTGCTTATGCAGAACTAGTGCACGATTGAGTGCACAGTGGGTAATGACCCGCTGTGATGAAGAATATAACGAGATTAACAATGTTGATAGCAGAGAAAACACTGTCGGCTGCCAGCAGCAGCACCTCCCAGGCTCCTAGCTAGCCTGTCACATGATGCCTTCATGGTCCCTTGATAAAGTCTGCAGAAAGAAGCACGTTACCTCCCTCTCTCAAGAAGCGTGACGTGAGTGTGGCGTTTAAGGCCATCTGTCGCTACAAAATAAATAAACGGGTGTATCATTGTATTATTCGACAGACATGTAACTAACTTTGCCAGTCTGAGCCATCTTCTATGTGCTGCCTGTAACACAGTGCAGTTTATATTTTTCTGGTGTTTCTTTTTTACATGTGTGGGACAGGCAAATGTCTCAAAATGTTTTATTTTTTTGTAAAGATAATTTTATTTCAAATTGTTTTATTTATTTAGTTTTAATATATTTTAAATTGTAACATATTTCATGTATTTTAGTCTGTGATACGTGAAACCGTGGCATTTTTGTCCAATCATACCATCAAAAAACTCATGCCGGCACATCCCTAGATACCTCTTGTTTATTATATCGCAATCACAATCGCAAATCCACCATAAACGCTAATCGCATTTGGTCAGCTTCTTCTTCTTTGTGGTTTTACGGCAGTTGGCATAGTTATTGTTGCATTACCGCCACCATTTGGCTGAAATTAGAACAACTGTTGTGCTGAATATGTTTGGTCGGTGTGCCATGCTTTCAAACAATCTCCAACATCTGCCAACATTCACAGACAATTGTCTGTTCTTGTTTGTTGGTGTTTGTTGGAGAATGTTTGATTGGTGTGCCATGGCCTTAAGTCTCCTGTCCAGTGTGTGGAGTCAGCAGCAGGTTGAAGTGGCAGTATTCTCTAAGTCTCCTGTCCAGTGTGTGGAGTCAGCAGCAGGTTGAAGTGGCAGTATTCTCTAAGTCTCCTGTCCAGTGTGGAGTCAGCAGCAGTATTCCCTCCTGCAGCTGACGTCCTCCTCAGTGGAAGTTGTGGTTTAGGTTTGGTGAGGCTTCTTTTATGCTCTGTTCTGAGAGGCTTTCAGATGTGTCGTGAAGGTCTGAGGGGGCTTCTGATTGGTCCAAACACCCCTTCCCCCCGCCCCCCGCAGTGACTGGCCAGATGTAAAGAGGTGTGAATGGGCTGGGAATGAGAAGGACAATGAAATGGCTGAGTGATACAGGAGTAGAAATGCTATTTTGTGAATGAAAAATGAATTTTGATGGAATTCATTTTTGCCTGATGATATTTTAAACAAGTGTGAACCCCTATCATCCAAGTATAATCCTCAAATAATTCAATCCATATACTGTGCGGTGGTCTGCAAAAACCCTTCACATTTGTTTTACATTTCCATAAATTAAAACTCTCCCCTGTAACTTCTCGAATGACTGTGATAAGTTATGAGTATTTTATTATGTGTCTAAAAGTAAAACATGAGAAAAATGGCTTTAAACATTCCGCAATGTTGTATTTTCTACAGTGGCATTCCACCGAATGAAAAAAGCAGCGTCCGCACACTCAAATCTGTGCAAATATCTTGTTTATTGCAAACTTTCGGTCATAGACCTTCTTCAGGCATAAGACAGGTAACCAAGTGAATACAGCCTATTGATGGTTCAGGCAATCACTTGATTAGCCAATGTACAACACCTGTGTAAAAAAAACATTTCCTGGTGACTAGACATCAAGGGAATTGTAGTCCTACAGATTTTCAGGACTACAACCCAAAGACACAAGTGTCCATTGAGACAAGAAACACTATAAAGTACATCAAATATAATTTACAATATATACAACGGAACAAAAGACAATAGAGAATGCTACAATATGTAAACATCAGGCAGTAGCCATCATAAAACATACAATCTATTGTAATGTATTCAGAGCACAACACTCATGTCGAAATCCTCATTTAGACCCAGAGGTTGTAAAGTTTCTAGGGTGTGGATCCAAGCGGATGAACGGTGGTAATTTTACTATTTTGATCTACAGTGGCATTCCACCAAAACCATAAACATGTTTTATGAAAATAATTATTCACCATTATGTTCTATGGAGATGAAAGTAAGCAGATCACTCAAAATCTCAAAATACCTGCAAAACTAATTTTCAACCTTCTTTGGCTTCATTGCCCATGATGTGGAGCAGTGCCATGTGAAGGCTTTCTGCATGCCGCATTTTGTCCATATGACTGAGAGAGGGACAAATATGATGTCATCGCGCGCCAAATATGATGTCATCGCGCTGGGCTCCGCAACTGCATTGTGCGTACCTGAAGGTTTGTCTAGCAGCGTGTACCCCCACAGCTCCTGGGGAGCACTGCGCTTTGCAGGGAGAGAAATGAAATAATGAGTACACCGAGCTGTGTTTTCACCACGTCTTAACGCATGTGCTAAAACTGACCACAAACTTACTGATTTGTAACTGTTCGTTTTTAATAATTTCAATGAGTAAATGTGTTGTGTTGAGAGAGATTTAAAGCAGCACAAAGCTATCAGGGCTGAGAACTGAAACGCCTCTTCAGTAAAAACAAGTTTGGTGATTCTATTCATGTGCTGATGTACAGTCGTTTGAGAGTGAAACCACACTAAGTACTGCACATGATGGCAAGTCATTGTGGCTTTTTCGGGCATTCCTTTATAACTGGGAACTGGTAATCTTACGGTTCAAAGTTCATGAGCTGGGACGGTGATGTCACTACAGCTGGTATTTCCCATTCCAAACTCGTAGGAGCCTCAGCAGTCCCGACCTCAAAAATCCAAGATGGCTGCTCCGCGCAACAACAGTAGTTATAATCGTATAAATGCTATTTAGCACTTCTGTCTTGTTTGTGTCTCGTTAAATCAGCTGTACACACAGCACGGCCTACTTCTATCTGTGTGGACCATCGACTTATAAAGATGGACGCCATTCCATGGTTCCATTAGTGAAGCCGCTGCATGTTAGATCGCCGCCCTGACGGCTGAATCCAGTATTAGGTCACAAGGCCCGCCTCCCCATGTTAGTGGATGGGAAAATTACAACCGAAATAATCACAGTATACGTCAGATAATTTTTTTCCAAAGGTGGTTTGTATCATTTTAGATAGTCATTATCATGCTAATGCCTGTGCAAGTGGTCATTTTTCTGATCAGTCTGTTTTTAAGTAGTTATTTGACATATAAAAAGGGATAAAAATGGATGATTGACAGCTGTGGCAGCCAGTCTCAAGCCGTCATTGGCTGGACAGGCTCTTCACAGTATAGAACTAGCGTTGGTTTGACATAGACAGGACACAGTGCTGCTTTGTGCTTTCATCATGTAACGCTGCCTGGAGGTCTGGGTGGCTCTGTGTGGACCCGGGGCAGAGGCTCTTAACACGGGTAGTGGCTCCCTGGAGGTCGGGGTGGCTGTGCTGGCTACCAGACATATCAATGGACCGCAATAAAAAGAACATTGTTTTGAGAAAGGCACGCGAGGAATTAACGTTGGTTGGGGACTGAAGTAAGTTCAGAAAATATGTGTTTTAGTAGTTACTCCAGCTACGTTAGCCACTTTCGCTAGTCGGCTGTTTTTCATTATTTATCGGCTTAATATTACTATAACTTAACAACCGATAACGATAGCTGGAATAACACAATAATATACACATATTTTCAGAACTTGCCAGGTTGTCAAACTGACAGGAAATGTGTTTTATAAGATGGGGCCTAGTACGCAAGCACCAGCCATGAGCTAATCGCTAACCCGTTAGCGTCACATAAACAGAGGTTTTATTTCTGGTATTAAAGCAACAAACATTTTTATATGGATATCTCAGAGAAATGCTTTGACTGTGGGGCTGTTCCTTCTTCACAAGCTCCTTTCTTAGCTGTTGTAAGGATATACGGTAGTTAACAGAGACGAGACTAGGCAGCTAGGCTAACGTTACCACTGAGCTATATTAAATAAAACGTTACAGCAGGCTGCCCTACCCACACTATACCAGTAAAGAACGTAGCGTAAAGCGTCAAGGTTAGATTTGTAAAACCAACATTTACTCCAAAAGGAATTAAATCATAAAGTTAATCAAAATGCCACAGAAACATTGGCTAGCTTAATCAACACAGCAGTGGATCGGATAATTTCCCCAGTGAGGCCGAGAGCAGCCTCCACTTCCGGTCGCGGGCTGAGAGCACAGCAGCCCGGAGGAGAAATCTCCGACAACCAAAATCAGATTTTCGTACAGGCGTCATTTTGATAAACTGATCTCATAGTGGGACTCTTCCTGGTTACTTTTGGCGAGACAAAAAATATTACAACTTAAAGTGTTATATTTACAGAGCTAGACTGTGTATAAATACACAACGCACTGTGCGCATTCTAGAAACAGCATCTCTACATAAGAAAGTTCAGAGGGGCGGGGAGCCCACAGAGGTTCTAAATCAACGGAGCTACTGCGCAGACTCTGGTTCACTGATTTTCACAGGATTTTGGCTTCAATAGAGCATACAGGGAGGAGATAGGGACACTCTCTCCATTCATATATCTCAGTGGTGTGGACATGAGGCTGCAGTGTTTGTATGCGCAAAATGCCATAAAATGCCATGTTATCAACTGTTATTGCTAACAATGGCTAGCCTGGCTAGCGAGTGGATCTGACCAGTGAACAGTGAACTTCCCAGCTCAACTTTTTTGCAAATGGAACGCTAACAAAACGGATGTGACGTCATTTAGCCTCCACATCCCAGTTATTTTGCGATAAAGGAACGCACCATAAATGGGCTGTTTCTCACTTATTATCACCAGTGTTTCCCACTGGATGTTGAGTTGTTGTGGTTAGGGGGTGGACCACAGCAGCACGACCCCCGACCCCTCCCGGTGCCATGGCACTAGTCCGATACCTCACGAGTCCGAAAAAAGAGGCATTGGACAGGGGATCATGTCTATGTTCCCCGGGTTCTATATTCCCCGTTTTTCACTAACCCTAAACCTAACCTCCCCCAGACCCTAACCCAAAACCTAACCTCTCCCACCCCCACGCCTAAACCTAACCTCCCCCAGACCCTAACCCCCACGAACCCAAAACCTAACCTCTCCCACCCCCACGCCTAAACCTAACCTCCCCCAGACCCTAACCCAAAACCATGAGGTGTCGGTCTCGTGAGGTGTCGGACTAGGGGGCAGTCCCCCCCCTCCCATCCCGGATGAAAAGGGTGTACATTTAAAAAGTAAAATGCATCAATCTGGTGCACTTTGAGAGCAAAATGTCGAGGCTAGTAGATCTATGAAGAATTACGCACCACATTGCTGTGGCTGTGATTGCAATGTTGTTCAGCCAAGACAATACTTAGGCTATAAGCACCAAAACAGGAGCTGGTCCGGCAGCTAAAAATTTAAATTACCATTTTATTTTATTATTTATTATACATAATATGTACAATAGTGATGTTCCCTTTAGATTGGGTTGTTTTTTACAGAATAGACACCTAATTTGGATCATTGAATGAATGTGTCAAATGTATGGTTCTCCATATTTTGTGTAAAGCCATACATGGAATACATGATAGGGAGAACAGAATTCATGATAACGTTTAATTTTGCCCAAAACTAAAATAAATTAATTGGACCATTTTTATTTTTGACCAGAGTGAAATGTTATATTATGGTCTATGATTCTAAATATACGGTAGCTGAATCGCTTGGTTTGACCAAAAAAAATAAAAAAAATAACAAGCATTTTCCGAAATGTAGATGGGAAAATGAATGGCGGATGAAATCCCTTGGTTCGTATGCTACATATGCCTGAAGAGGGAGTGACTTTGGCTCCACTCCATTCTTCTAAAATAGAGAACATTGTTTAATTCAAAGATAAAATACTTTAAAATGCTCAGTGCAATGCACAGAGTTCCAGGCAGGCAAACAGAAGGCAGACTTGTTTTGATGCCCTTCGATGTGTAACGTAGTGGACGGTAACGTTAGTGAACGGTAACGTTAGTGAACGGTAACGTTAGTGAACGGTGGCTGGCTGATATTAGCGGTCATTAACCTGGTTACACACGCAGCCCTGCTCCCCAGTGCTTCACACACTCCCAAGCTGTTTCGTCCAAGCAGTCTGACGACCGCTGCCCAGGTGTTTTTCAAGCAGATTTGGACGGTACCATCGCTTCTCTCTGGGATGTGTGATTTTCCTGGCTGCAGACTTTCCGTGGACAGGCGGCCGCCTCCCCCCACGTGCATCTCAACGAATCACGATGCATGTGCGGCGTGCCCCTGAGCAAGGCACTGGCAAAAGAAGTGGAGTTGGTCCCCGGGCGCTGCACTGTGGCTGCCCACTGCTCCAGGTTCTAAGAAGGTTCCTAGTAGAGGATGGGTCAAACGCAGAGGATGAATTTCCCCACGGGGATAAATAAAGGATCACTTAACTTATTTAATCGATCACATGTCTTGAAAATGTCATCTAACCTGTTCTACTTTGCCTCTGATTGGCCCTGATATCACTCAGTCATCACTCCGCTGCCCTGTGTGTTTGAGAGAGAGAGAGAGAGAGAGAGAGAGAGAGAGAGAGAGAGAGAGAGAGAGAGAGAGAGAGAGAGAGAGAGAGAGAGAGGTCCATTGTGGAGTTTTGCGAGGGGGGAAAACTGTCAAAATCCTGTTGTAGCAGTGCGCCACAAATCTATCAATGAGTGGGAAACACTGTATCTCTGTCTGCTCTCTGACTATGAAAGCCTCGGTCGCAGCGCGGGACTGATCTGCAGACGCCTGCCATGCGGAGCCTCGCTCGACTATGTGAAGCCCTTTAGTCTTTTCAGCTCATAGATATTTTTATAAATGTGTGTTGACGACTTCCTTTTCCTCTAAGCCTGATTCACATTCTAGTTCAGTAAATAGGGTTCCATATTGTCACCATATCATACAGTAAGAAGAATGCAGATCAGATCATAAAGCAGACCTATCCTGGAGTGATGGGAGGAGAGGAGAGAGCTAGTGAGAGGTCTGTCCTGTTGTCTTTCAAATGAACAGTGAAACGTGTTCAGGTCGTTGGCCAGGTGGGGCTTAGGCTTGTATAGTTGATGATGGCCTTCAGCCGTCCAGACAGACGACGGCTCGTTGGCAGAGAGCTGTTGTTGAAATCCCCCTGAGTACTGTCGTTTGGTCTCATTCACTGCCTTGCTCAACGACTACTTGGACGATCTAAACCTGTCTTTGTCTCCACTCCTGAAAGCCTCTTCCTTGTCTAGATGGAGAGGTCAGAGTTGAGCTGTGAACCAGAGCTTATCATTTTAGTATGTTTATATTTGAGCTTAACCTGGTTAGGACAATGCTCTGAATAGACACCGGCATATAACCAGTGTGACACAAAAGCTACGTTCACAAAGCAAACCTTAGTGCTCAATTCAAATTTTTTTGCTCAGATCTGATTTTCGGCGTGGCTGTTCACACAGGCCATGTTCACATTACAGGCAAATCCGATTTGCTGCTAAAGTCATTAATCATCATTGGTTTCCCAAATCTGATTTGGGAGTGTGTCCGCACTGCCACAAATCTGATTCTCAAGTCGGATCTGTGTGTCCAGACCTAAACAGCCTATCTGCATGGGTTGCTATGGTAACGACGTGGGCATCAGTAAATATGTACGTTGGTTATGTGGTTTTCCTGCGCAGAAGCATTTGATGATGAGTTGTGAGTGACGTTCGAATCAGATTTGATGGATCTGCGTGTCCGCACTGAAGACACATCAGTCAAAAGCACATTTGAAGCAGATTGGAAACTACCTCCATATGTGGTTTGGGACAAGTGACACAAATCAGACTTGGAGCGTCCAGACTCATAAAACCAATATGGATAAAGTCATTAACTCATTCACCGCCAATGACGTCTTTGACGTGTTATCAGCAATGGCCTTCCCCGCCAAGGACGTGTTTGACGTGTTTTTGTTTTTATTGGTGCAGCGCCTGCAGCAAACACTTGCCCAGCCTGTCACACAGACACAGGTCCCTGCCTTCAAAGGGTAGCCGACAGCACGCGATCAAACACATACCGCAGCTGTTGTTTTGAAATTGAGCAAGAGGGAAAGCAGAGAACGGGTAACGCTTCCTTGTGCAGACAGGAGAAACGCCATTGAAACGCCGAGCTGGAGTCGCCTTCCTCTGTGCCAGCCAGGAGAAAACGGGAGAAAGTAATCAAGAGATGTGTTTGATCATCGGAGGAATGAGGAAATGATCGATCAGTTTGCGAGGGCGGTGAGGACGTGTTGAATAGCCGAGGGGAAAACGGGAACGATCATAGATATGACAGGGAGACATGGACGAGGACGGTGTACCAGAACAAATCAAAATAAACACAGGAACAGCTAGGCAGCAGCGGGCAGAAGGCACTCACAGCAGCCCGCTGTCCTTCTCAAGAGCTCTTCAGTTGGTTCATGAAATCGCTGGGCTGCTCGCCCTCCAGTGTTGCTCCTGGCCAATCCCAGCGCCACAGGGCGTGGTTATTGCTTATCCTATGTTGGGTTAGAAATCTAAAAGGGGGATCGTGTGTGTGTGTGTGTGTGTGTGTGTGTGTGTGTGTGTGTGTGTGTGTCTGTCTGTCTGTCTGTCTGTCTGTCTGTCTGTCTGTCTGTCTGTCTGTCGGTGTGTCTGTCTGTCTGTCTGTCTGTCTGTCTGTCTGCACACTCACACCGAGTAAACTGTATTGTTGAATGTAAAAAAAAAGCACTTCATGTGTGTATATATATATATATATATATATATTTTTTTTGTCATTTGTGTCCTAACGAATAATATTTACATGTCTGATGTCAATACAGTTCAAAATAAAAGAATTGAGAGTGAGTTATGCCTGAGATTGTGCCCTTTTACAAAAATGCTTTTTTCTCCCTTTTCTCTTCCCAGACAGGCTTTTTTGGTGAACATGGGGTGTATAAAAAGGGTTATAAGTAGAGTACAGAACATGCTAAAAGCTAACTTTCTTTTTGGGGGTGAAAGTAGAGACTTAGATCTTCATTTCGAGGTATTGGACATCACTGTAGTCCTAGTACAGAATTTACTGTGGGTCTTGAAAGATGACCAAACATTATGGAAATACTTGGCCTGTGCCAAAAATGCCAGTCAGATATTGGCAGTGAATGAGTTAATAGGTCAAATGAGATTTGACCTCCTAGTCTGAACATGGCCACAGAAGTGTCGCTCTGAAGTGACGTAAAAATCACATTGAAGTCTGATACGGGCCACATATCTGTTGATTCCAACCAACGATGAGACGGGTAACGTTATATATTTTATATCATGTACAATAATGTAACAGACTATTATATATTGACGTGCGTCTACGGCTTCAGGGGTTTAGGTTAATTAATTTGTTTGTTTTTGTTTTGACCAACAAAACATGTTGTATGGCAACTCCGGCCCGGGCAACGCAGAACCTCGTATACAGACAAACACAGTCAACGTTGACCAGTCTGTTACAAAAACATCAATGGCATTTGTGTCTTAAGATAAAACATTGGTATCCAGAAATAGTACTCTTTGTACGTGGAGTGCACGTCACCGTGTGACTGTCTGATGATCACACAACCAAAGAAATTGTCAATCAAATGTCGTTTTATTCAACAAAAACACCATATACACATGTACTGTATGTGGTGTTTTCATGATCAAGTTCTTGGTTTGTAAGAGACCGTCTTGAAGGTACTTTGGGGGAACGTGGAGCCAACGCCACCTTGTGGCCGGCCGCCGCGTAACTTTCTGGATGGAAATTAGATAGTCAGGTGACGTCGTGGTCTTCAGTATGTTCAGGCCCGGCGTTGGGGCCAGGCCCGCCCATTCCCCATCTTTGTCTGGCCAAATAAGAAAACAAGATTTACTGAGGGAGCTGGTAACTCTGCTGGTAACTCCACTGGCTTGCTCTAGGGGCTCAACAGCAGCACCACATTTTGGTGTTGGAATGTTGATAATATATGAATGTGTTTTTTTCTTCTTCCTGTGTCTGAGCTTGTTTTTGTTCTTATGAATGAAAAAGCTAATTAAATGCCCCCTCTGTAATTTGGGTCTGGAGGCGGGCCTGAGTATGTTTGCTGGGCAGTATCAATTTAATATATCAAAGAAAACTACATTTATATATATTTTTCTTTTCAATGCAATATGCTTTAATAGGATAAAAATGTACATCCTCATTACACACATTATTAACACATGGCACATCATTTACGCAAAGATAAGATATTTTGTCAAGTCTTTAGAAACCTTTTCAAGTTGTCAAAGTACAAGTCCCATGCCACCAGAACCCAAAGTTAGTTAACTTAACTAAAAAGTATAACTAGATACAAATTAGAAATCGATTAAAAACTAGACTTTACAAAAAAGAAAAAAAACTAACGGAAACAATATTGTGTACTTAAAAATGAACTAAAATATAATAAAAACACACGCACAGAAAGCCTTGACTATGGCGTTTACCTGCCCCAATGAAACTAAAAAATTGTAAAAACCCAGGTGTGTTGACCGAGTTATCTTACTCTAAGCAAGAGAAGATATAAGACAAGGTGCTTAACATCATCAGATAAAGGTGTTTACATTCTGGTACAGTACATTCAGCAACACTTGCAGTGATGAGAACTCTTTATACTTTTATATAAGCAATTGTAAACATGCAATTAAAATGTGAATAATCATGATTAAACGTGATTTAAGAAAATTAATCGTTTGACAACCCTTATTAGAATGATGTCTAGCCACTGAGTCTGGCTCTCATGAGGACTTCCAGAGATCCCCTCTAACTGAGTTGGTCCACTGTTACAGACACCTTCACTGGTAAGATCTTCATGGGGGATTTCATGTTATCAAACCATGGAAACAGCTTCAAGCTACTTCCATGCATGTCAGTGAAAGTGGGTGTGAAGTAGAAGGTGTGCAGGCGTGTGTTAGTATCAGCATCAGAGAAAGACAGCTTTCCTCTGTCGCAGTCCAGATGCACTCTGACCCTTTGGAGCTCCTTCACTGGAAGAACAGCGTGTGCATATGGTGGGTGGTCTGCTGTGTATCTACTATCTGAATATCTACCATCTGAATCTAACATTATTCTCCACCATCGAAGGTCTATGTCCTCCATTCGCACACCCAGTTGCCAGGATGGACTGTCTCCAACTTCAACATCCCAGCTGTGAGTTCCCGAGTTAAAGCCCTCAGAGCCCAGGACAAAGTCGTTCCACTCAGGCCTCTCTCTGTTCCTAGGAAGCTGCTGCTGTGTCTCTGCCCATGTCATACTGGTCAGATCTTCAGACAGGATGAAGTTTGGTAAGGCAGTGTTTGGGTCCAGAATCACAGGAGTGTAGGAGACCACCTCCTTCATCTTGTCCCAGACTGTGAAGCGCAGGTTGCCCAGGTGTTTGGCCTCATCGATCAGACTTCCTGGGGCCCGCTGTAGATCTTCCCACTTGGAGCGGTTTTTGCTCAAGCTTTTCACTGTATCCTTGTTGTTCTGCAGGTTCGAGAAGTCTTCAGCTCTCAGCTCCTTCTCTATGACTCTGACTGTGTCAGAAAGAGCTGCTATCTCTCCACTCAGACCCTCAATCGCCTCCTTCATCGTCTGACTCTTCTGCTCCTCTTCCTCCCTCAGTGCAGCGATCCTGGCCTCCTCTTCCTCTTGGAGAAACTGGCGAAGCTTCTTAAACTCCTCCTGAATCTGCCTCTCTGTGCGTCGGGCCTGGACCTTCATGTGTTTTGCTGTTTGAGTACAGTCTCCTTTCACGTCATTAAAGACCCACAGATTCTCCTTTGCATCGTTCAGCGATTCCTGAAGTTTCTCCTTTTGAAGCCGTGCAGCTTCTTTGACGGGGCAGTACTCAGATTCTTCTTTAGCTTTCCGTTCTCTCTCCAGTATGAAAAGCCGACTCAGCCTATTCAACACCACGCTGACAGGTGGATTCTTTGCAGATCTTCTCTGACACATTGGACACGTGTGTGTCCGTGTCTCTGTGTACCACCCCTGCAGACAGGCTTTACAGAAGCTGTGGCTGCACGACACCACAACAGGCTCTTCAAAGATCTCAGAGCAGAGAGGACAGATGAGCTCCTCTGACATGGAAAACATCTTCTCTCTGAGTGAAGAAGCAGAATCAGATTTATTGGCCAACTATGTAGACATACAAGGATTCTGACTACAATTTCCATTGCTCTCAATGTACTCACACAGAAAAACATCTATGCATGCTGTCTAAACAAACAAGGACAGTGAGTTGACAGAGGTACATTTAGACAAATTATCTGCTGTTTAAAATAATATATGTCTGAAAACTCAGTGAGTGAAGCTGAAAACTCACCAGGCAAACAGCTCAAGCCGGAAGTGAGCCTTGTCAGTTTTGACACCACTCTCTCTAGAAAAGTCCCTGGACGTTACTTTCTCCTTGAGTCACGTTCCTCCTGCAGCTGACGTCCTCCTCAGTGGAAGTTGTGGTTTAGGTCTGAAGGTGAAGCTTCTTTTATGCTCTGTTCTGAGAGGCTTTCAGACGTGTCCTGAAGGTCTGCTTGCCCCTCCCCCTCCACAGTGATTGGCCAGATGTAAAGAGGTGTGAAGGGACTGGGAATGGAGGGAGCTGCAAATGTCTTCTCCTCAGAACAACTTGTGGTAAAGCTGCTGTGTAGAAAAAGCAGCTAGTAGTTTTGATATGAAATGACTGAATGATAGTAGAGACGCTATAGGCAGCAGCATGGTGCAATGTGTCAATAGAACAGAGGGGCGATATTGTTTGAATTATTTTTTGCCTGATGATACATACATAAAATATATAAATAAATGTGTCCATACTGCTCACCTGGTGTAATCCAAGTCACCACAAGCCCTGAGATGCAAATAGAGTACTGCAGGGATGACATATTTTTGTAGGCTTAAGCAGAAATTGCCGCCATGTTGGTTCGTCGGAGGGAAAAATCTTTGTGGTTTTAGAATGGAGATTTCACTTAAATGCATCAAATAACGTCTGTAGGTTTATGGAAGCGCAAATTTGGGTTCAGCAGGATAATCTTCACAAACGTTCATCACTGTTATGCCTTTTGAAGCGTTTTCTAAAAACCGTGTTAAAAAACACATTTATGTTCCAAAAGTTATTCACGTTTATGAAGAGTATCATGCGGAACCCAAATTCGCGTTCCCATAAACTTTTGTTAACCACATACCTTATTTTATGGATTGAAGTGAAATCTCCATTCTAAAAGCCCATTCACTTTTCCCCTGACGAACCCGTAAGTATACTTCGTGTGGTGCTCTATTGTTTATGAAGAATGCTGCAACAGTGTTTTGTATGAAACTCTAGTCACACATTTTGTGGACTAAAAAACGTCACCCGTCCTTCCATCAGCAGGGGGCGAGTAGATTCATAATGACTGAATTTTCATTTTTGGGTGAACTTATCCTTTAATATGTTCAGCTCACAATCACCTATTAGGTCTCAGCAGAGATACATTATTTATAAATGTGTGTTGACATCCTTTTCCTGTAAGCCTGATTCACATTCTAGTTCAGTAAATAGGGTTCCATATTGTCACCATATCATACAGTAAGAAGAATGCAGATCAGATCATAAAGCAGACCTATCCTGGAGTGATGGGAGGAGAGGAGAGGGCTAGTGAGAGGTCTGTCCTGTTGTCTTTCAAATGAACAGTGAAACGTGTTCAGGTCGTTGGCCAGGTGGGGCTTAGGCTTGTATAGTTGATGATGGCCTTCAGCCGTCCAGACAGACGACGGCTCGTTGGCAGAGAGCTGTTGTTGAAATCCCCCTGAGTGCTGTCGTTTGGTCTCATTCACTGCCTTGCTCAACGACTACTTGGACAATCTAAACCTGTCTTTGTCTTCACTCCTGAAAGCCTCTTCCTTGTCTAGATGGAGAGGTCAGAGTTGAGCTGTGAACCAGGGCTTATCATTTTAGTATGTTTATATATATATTTTTTTTTATAACCATATATTTATTGGTTTTGCATGTAATTACTGTACATGTATTCTCATCATACATCTTACATACATCTTTTATAACCCCCCCCCCCAACCCTGTGGCAGTATAAAAAGAAAAAGTAAAAAGGACAATGCAAGAATTAAATAAAAGTAACACAAATAAATAAGTTGAATCAACTGTAGGTACCATCACAATTATATATACGCACCGCACATATCATTTACAATATCCTATTTCACATTCAAGTCACCCTTCCAATGCCTCTTCAATGTCACCATTTTTAACAAATTCCAGAAACATTTCCCAAATGCCATAAAATTCTGTCATTTTCTTCCTAATCATATAAGTAAGTTTCTCCAGAGCCAGACTAGATGTTAGATTTTTCAACCACTGACCTAGAGATGGGCACCCAACATTCTTCCAACACAAAGCAATTGAACGTCTGGCCTGTAATAAGCACAAATCAACCATTTTCCTTTCTCTGTTATTTAAAGAGCAATTGACAGGGTAGATGCCTAATATACAATTTAGGACACAGTGGCAGTGGTGTGGAGGTAATCCTGGAGACATAAGTTGTCACCGAGCTCCAAAATCGTTGAATCCCATTACACTCCCACAAGCAATGAAACAAAGTACCTTGATGATTACATTTATAACAAGTATCCGGAATATTCGAATCAAATTTACTTAACTTTACTGGGGTGATGTAGGTTCTCATTATCCAATTATATTGTATGAATCTCAATCGAGTATTGATTGTTTGCGTTTGTGCTTTTGAGCATATTAAACCCCATTCACAATCTAAAATGTCCTCTTGTAAATCATGCATCCACTCCTGTCTCTTACTTTCCGTGCTGTCCTTGTGATTACCCACAAACATATTATATAAGTAAGTGATCTGTCCTTTACCATAACAATTTCCTGTTGAGAATATTTCTAGTGTGGACATAGGAGGTTGTTGTACAGAATTGTTAAGCCGTGTCAAAATAAAACTTCTAAGTTGAAAATACTTGAAAAGGTGCCTTTCTGGTAAATCATGCTTCACTTTCAGCTCATCAAATGACATTAGATTATTATCTTTATAAAGATCCAGTAACTTAACTATGCCTTTACCTAACCATTTTTTAAATCCCATGTCTTTCTTGGCCGCGCTGAAGTATTCATTGCCCCAAATTGGTGAGAAACAAGATAGCACAGGGGTGTCTCCCATATATTTATGAACTTCATGCCAGACAACAATAGTGTTTTCCACAAAGGGGTTAAGAGTGTTTAGTATGTTTATATTTGAGCTTAACCTGGTTAGGACAATACTCTGAATAGACATGTAACCAGTGTGACACAAAAGCTACGTTCACAAAGCAAACCTTAGTGCTCAATTCAGATTTTTTTGCTCAGATCTGATTTTCGGTGTGGCTGTTCACACAGGCCATGTTCACATTACAGGCAAATCCGATTTGCTGCTAAAGTCATTAATCATCATTATCTTGATTGGTTTCCCAAATCTGATTTGGGAGTGTGTCCGCACTGCCACAAATCTGATTCTCAAGTCAGATCTGTGTGTCCAGACCTAAACATCCTATCTGCATGGGTTGCTATGGTAACGACGTGGGCGTCAGTAAATACGTACGTTGGTGACATGGTTTTCCTGCGCAGAAGCATTTGATGATGAGTTGTGAGTGATGCTCAAATCAGATTTGGTGGATCTGCGTGTCCGCACTGAAGACACATCAGTCAAAAGCACATTTGAAGCAGATTGGAAACTACTAGGGGTGGGGGAAAAAATCGATTCACCTAAGTATCGCGATTTTTAATGTCACGATTTTTTGGATCGATCTTTTATTCCAGAATCGATAATCGCAAAAAAAAAAAAAAAAATTGGTGCTTGCAGTCAGGCCACTCACTGAACAGCAGGCCAGGCGCCGCCTACTGGTTTACTAGTGGTTTTATTACTTTATTAGTTAGTCTGAAGTAATAATTACACTTCAGGGTTAAAGTGGGTGCATCTCATTGTAAAATTGGACTTCAAACGACCCAAATCTGGCTTCAAACGGCCCAAATTGGGCTTCAAACGGCCCAAATTTCACGCGCGTCGGCCCATATCGGCCTGGCCTGCTTGGTATCTAATGCCCGGCCTGAATTATGATCCCAGTCCGCCCCTGTTTTTAACTATATCGCCCAGCCCTACTCATGATATATAATATACAGTCTCTAGTGTATGATTCAACTTTTCCCATGTTCTAATCTAGTGTAAAAAAGCAAACAAACTGAAAAAATAAAAGAAAAAAATAAACAAAAATCGCAATAAATCGTAATATCGAATCGCAATAATCGTAGAATCGCAATACTTAAGAATCGCAATATAAATCGAATCGGCACCCAAGAATCGTGATAGTATCGAATCGGGATATAAGTGAATCGCCACAGCCCTAGAAACTACCTCCATATGTGGTTTGGGACAAGTGACACAGATCAGACTTGGAGCGTCCAGACTCATAAAACCAATATGGATAAAGTCATTAATAGGTCACAAATGAGATTTGACCTCCTAGTCTGAACATGGCCACAGACTTTTTTAAAGTGTCGCTCTGAAGTGACGTAAAAATCACATTGAAGTCTGATACGGGCCACATATCTGTTGATTCCAACCAACGATGAGACGGGTAACGTTATATATTTTATATCATGTACGATAATGTAACAGACTATTATATATTGACGTGCGTCTACGGCTTCAGAGGTTTAGGTTAATGAATTTGTTTGTTTTTGTTTTGACCAACAAAACATGTTGTATGGCAACTCCGGCCCGGGCAACGCAGAACGTATACAGACAAACACAGTCAACGTTGACCTGTCTGTTACAAAAACATCAATGGCATTTGTGTCTTCAGATAAAATATTGGTATCCAGAAATAGTACTCTTTGTACGTGGAGTGCACGTCACCGTGTGACTGTCTGATGATCACACATCCAAATAAATTGTCAATCAAATGTCGTTTTATTCAACAAAAACACCATATACACATGTACTGTATGTGGTGTTTTCATGATCAAGTTCTTGGTTTGTAAGAGACCGTCTTGAAGGTACTTTGGGGGAACGTGGAGCCAACGCCACCTTGTGGCCGGCCGCCGCGTAACTTTCTGGATGGAAATTAGATAGTCAGGTGACGTCGCGGTCTTCAGTATGTTCAGGCCCGGCGTTGGGGGCAGGCCAGGCCCGCCCATTCCCCATCTTTGTCCGGCCAAATAAGAAAACAAGATTTACTGCAGGAGCTGGTAACTCTGCTGGTAACTCCACTGGCTCGCTCTAGGGGAGAGCAGAGCAAGGAACTAACCATTCTACATTGAAACTGATATTAGTGTGATGGGTATATATACCACTCTCATAACATGTGTGTATCACTTAGGGTGTCGACTCATAGTCTATTTTTTATTTGTCTTTATTGAATGTTCCAAAACTGCATGTTTAACTAAGAATAGGCTAATGATTATTTCCACCCACCACTTATTTAATTTGGTTACTTTCCTGTCAAAAGTTTGTAAGGAACAAAGCATGCTGGGAGAAATATCCAAATGTGTTTGTCCAATGCTCCAATGGCATTGCTCCCTGTCAGAACTTGCTTGGATGTCCTAGTGGCAAAAGTAAACACATAAATTAATAGCAGATGACGTCAGCGTTTAGCAAACCCAGATTGCAATGCTGAGTGAGCGAGCTAGTCATTTAAAATGAGATAGTCCCATCTCCACCTTCCTTTCAGCTCTGGCTGATGGACATGGTCTCAGTTAGATGTATGGAGAGACTCAGCTAGGTTCCTGAGGACCAACTCACTGAAGACATTTTCAACTATCATGGAACCCGTTCGTGGCTTACTTTGACAAGGTTAAAAGCGACAAGTAACTTGCCCAGCTGTTCTCTCATGGACCACTTGCGTGGTATACCATGTGCAACACCTCGTATAAGCACATAACATAAACACCTTATGTGGCTCAACAGCAGCACCACATTTTGGTGTTGGAATGTTGATAATATATGAATGTGTTTTTTTCTTCTTCCTGTGTCTGAGCTTGTTTTTGTTCTTATGAATGAAAAAGCTAATTAAATGCCCCCTCTGTAATTTGGGTCTGGAGGCGGGCCTGAGTATGTTTGCTGGGCAGTATCAATTTAATATATCAAAGAAAACTACATTTCTAGGACTTTTCAATGCAATATGCTTTAATAGGATAAAAATGTACATCATCATTACACACATCATTACACATTATTAACACATGACACATCATTTACGCAAAGATAAGATATTTTGTCAAGTCTTTAGAAACCTTTTCAAGTTGTCAAAGTACAAGTCCCATGCCACCAGAACCCAAAGTTAGTTAACTTAACTAGAAATTATGACTAGATACAAATTAGAAATAATATTGTGTACCTAAAAATTAACTAAAAAATATAATAAAAACACACGCACAGAAAGCCATGACTATGGCGTTTACCTGCACCAATAAAACAAAAAATCTGTAAAAACCCAGGTGTGTTGACCGAGTTATCTTACTCTAAGCAAGAGAAGATATAAGACAAGGTGCTTAACATCATCAGATAAAGGTGTTTACATTCTGGTACAGTACATTCAGCAACACTTGCAGTGATGAGAACTCTTTATACTTTTATATAAGCAATTGTAAACATGCAATTAAAATGTGAATAATCATGATTAAACGTGATTTAAGAAAATAAATCGTTTGACAACCCTTATTAGAATAATGTTTAGCCACTGAGTCTGGCTCTCATGAGGACTTCCAGAGATCCCCTCTAACTGAGTTGGTCCACTGTTACAGACACCTTCACTGGTAAGATCTTCATGGGGGATTTCATGTTATTAAACCATGGAAACAGCTTCAAGCTACTTCCATGCATGTTAGTGAAAGTGGGTGTGAAGTAGAAGGTGTGCAGGCGTGTGTTAGTATCAGCATCAGAGAAAGACAGCTTTCCTCTGTCGCAGTCCAGATGCACTCTGACCCTTTGGAGCTCCTTCACTGGAAGAACAGCGTGTGCATATGGTGGGTGGTCTGCTGTGTATCTACTATCTGAATATCTACCATCTGAATCTAACATTATTCTCCACCATCGAAGGTTCATGTCCTCCGGAATTCGCACACCCAGTTGCCAGGATGGACTGTCTCCAACTTCAACATCCCAGCTGTGAGTTCCCGAGTTAAAGCCCTCAGAGCCCAGGACAAAGTCGTTCCACTCAGGCCTCTCTCTGTTCCTAGGAAGCTGCTGCTGTGTCTCTGCCCATGTCATACTGGTCAGATCTTCAGACAGGATGAAGTTTGGTAAGGCAGTGTTTGGGTCCAGAATCACAGGAGTGTAGGAGACCACCTCCTTCATCTTCTCCCAGACTGTGAAGCGCAGGTTGCCCAGGTGTTTGGCCTCATCTATCAGACTTCCTGGGGCCCGCTGTAGATCTTCCCACTTGGAGCGGTTTTTGCTCAAGCTTTTCACTGTATCCTTGTTGTTCTGCAGGTTCGAGAAGTCTTCAGCTCTCAGCTCCTCCTCTATGGCTCTGACTGTGTCAGAAAGAGCTGCTATCTCTCCACTCAGACCCTCAATCGCCTCCTTCATCGTCTGACTCTTCTGCTCCTCTTCCTCCCTCAGTGCAGCGATCCTGGCCTCCTCTTCCTCTTGGAGAAACTGGTGAAGCTTCTTAAACTCCTCCTGAATCTGCCTCTCTGTGCGTCGGGCCTGGACCTTCATGTGTTTTGCTGTTTGAGTACAGTCTCCTTTCACGTCATTAAAGACCCGCAGATTATGCTTTGCATCGTTCAGCGATTCCTCAAGTTTCTCCTTTTGAAGCCGTGCAGCTTCTTTGACGGGGCAGTACTCAGATTCTGCTTTAGCTTTCCGTTTTCTCTCCAGTATGAAAAGCCGACTCAGACTATTCAACACCACGCTGACAGGTGGATTCTTTGCAGATCTTCTCTGACACATTGGACACGTGTGTGTCAGTGTCTCTGAGTACCACCCCTGCAGACAGGCTTTACAGAAGCTGTGGCTGCACGACACCACAACAGGCTCTTCAAAGATCTCAGAGCAGAGAGGACAGATGAGCTCCTCTGACATGGAAAACATCTTCTCTCTGAGTGAAGAAGCAGAATCAGATTTATTGGCCAACTATGTAGACATACACGGATTCTGACTACAATTTCCATTGCTCTCAATGTACTCACACAGAAAAACATCTATGCATGCTGTCTAAACAAACAAGGACAGTGAGTTGACAGAGGTACATTTAGACAAATGAACTGCTGTTTACAACAATATATGTCTGAAAACTCAGTGAGTGAAGCTGAAAACTCACCAGGCAAACAGCTCAAGCCGGAAGTGAGCCTTGTCAGTTTTGACACCACTCTCTCTAGAAAAGTCCCTGGACGTTACTTTCTCCTTGAGTCACATTTCTCTAAGTCTCCTGTCCAGTGTGTGGAGTCAGCAGCAGGTTGAAGTGGCAGTATTCTCTAAGTCTCCTGTCCAGTGTGTGGAGTCAGCAGCAGGTTGAAGTGTCCTTCAGTGGAAGTTGTGGTTTAGGTCTGAAGGTGAAGCTTCTTTTATGCTCTGTTCTGAGAGGCTTTCAGACGTGTCCTGAAGGTCTGCTTGCCCCTCCCCCTCCACAGTGATTGGCCAGATGTAAAGAGGTGTGAAGGGACTGGGAATGGAGGGAGCTGCAAATGTCTTCTCCTCAGAACAACTTGTGGTAAAGCTGCTGTGTAGAAAAAGCAGGTAGTAGTTTTGATATGAAATGACTGAATGATAGTAGAGACGCTATAGGCAGCAGCATGGTGCAATGTGTCAATAGAACAGAGGGGCGATATTGTTTGAATTATTTTTTGCCTGATGATACATACATAAAATATATAAATAAATGTGTCCATACTGCTCACCTGGTGTAATCCAAGTCACCACAAGCCCTGAGATGCAAATAGAGTACTGCAGCGATGACATATTTTTGTAGGCTTAAGCAGAAATTGCCGCCATGTTGGTTCGTCGGAGGGGAAAAGTCTTTGTGGTTTTAGAATGGAGATTGAACTTAAATGCATCAAATAACATCTGTGGTTAACAAAGGTTTATGGATAAGGATAATCTTCACAAACGTTAATCACTGGTATGCCTTTTGAAGCGTTTTCTAAAAACCGTGTTAAAAAACACATTTATGTTCCAAAAGTTATTCACGTTTATGAAGATTATCATGCGGAACCCAAATTCCCATAAACTTTTGTTAACCACATACCTTATTTTATGGATTGAAGTGAAATCTCCATTCTAAAAGCCCATTCACTTTTCCCCTGACGAACCCGGAAGTATACTTCCTGTGGTGCTCTATTGTTTATGAAGAATGCTGCAACAGTGTTTTGTATGAAACTCTAGTCACACATTTTGTGGACTAAAAAACGTCACCCGTCCTTCCATCAGCAGGGGCCGAGTAGATTCATAATGACTGAATTTTCATTTTTGGGTGAACTTATCCTTTAATTTTTTCAGCTCACAATCACCTATTAGGTCTCAGCAGAGATACATTATTTATAAATGTGTCTTGACTTCCTTTTCCTGTAAGCCTGATTCACATTCTAGTTCAGTAAATAGGGTTCCATATTGTCACCATATCATACAGTAAGAAGAATGCAGATCAGATCATAAAGCAGACCTATCCTGGAGTGATGGGAGGAGAGGAGAGGGCTAGTGAGAGGTCTGTCCTGTTGTCTTTCAAATGAACAGTGAAACGTGTTCAGGTCGTTGGCCAGGTGGGGCTTAGGCTTGTATAGTTGATGATGGCCTTCAGCCGTCCAGACAGATGACGGCTCGTTGGCAGAGAGCTGTTGTTGAAATCCCCCTGAGTGCTGTCGTTTGGTCTCATTCACTGCCTTGCTCAACGACTACTTGGACAATCTAAATCTGTCTTTGTCTCCACTCCTGAAAGCCTCTTCCTTGTCTAGATGGAGAGGTCAGAGTTGAGCTGTGAACCAGGGCTTATCATTTTAGTTTATGTTTATATTTGATCTTAACCTGGTTAGGACAATACTCTGAATAGACACTGGCATGTAACCAGCGTGACACAGTCTCTCTGAAACTCCAAACATGTTGAGTCCTGCTGCTAGCCACCATTTTTTTTGTTCTTTGTCTTCTTTTTTTACAATATAGTTATTCATTTTGAATTTTACAAACTTCGGTTGCATTATGTGGTTCACATGAGAAAAAAAGAAGAAAATATGTTAAAGCTAAACAGAAAAACTAAACTAAATAAAAACAAACAAACCAATAATACAAAACAAAACTTCGGCTCAGCCTCAGCTACAGCTGAATGATATATATATATAATATATATATATATAATATATATACTCTAGTTCAGGGATGGGCAACTTGGGCCACACAAAAAATTCCTTCCTACCAGAGGGCCAGATTGTGACCGTGCACTTCCACCAGTAGCCTACTGTAACACCATCACTCCCAATTATAGCTACTAATTTGATGAAAAGGACTGGTAATCAAAGTTTATTATACCAACATTTATATTTTTCATGTTCAAAATGGAATAATTCTTCCATTCAGATGACACCAGAAACTTTGCTCTAGCTTTAAAACAGCCCGCCACAGCAATTCGATGGGGTACATCACCCAAATGATATTAATCAGATTAGTAATGTTGCATGTGCAATGTGCATCCTGGATATAGTTTGTTACAATAGCGTTAGCTCAAATGCTAACGTTAAACAGTATGTGGATGGACAATGCTAACGCCATTAGCGACATGTTCTCGGTTGTACAGTAAAATATATATATATTTTTTTAGACTCTAACCTAGCCTAACCAAAAACGTCCGCCTTGTAAAAAAAAAAAATAAGAAGAAGAAAAAAAATGAAATTGACTGAGTGAGGTCGGGGCCGGGCCCACCCCTGGTCTAGTTGAACTCAGTACCACAATAATCACAATAATCTCTGGATCTCAATGGGAGCCTTTCATGATACATTCCATGTATGGAAACTCATGTCGAACAATCTAACTGATGTTTAGCACGCTGTGTCAAATGACAGGCAAAGTCCACCTGTCCTCATCCATTCATATAGCAGGAATGTCACAACGTTCAAATATATTCATATGGTCACGACATGACTCCTTTCCACAGCCTCCCCTTCCCTTGCATTCTGTAGAGGTCAGGTGTCCAAGGCGTGAATGCGCTATTCAAGCAGGTGATCTTTAGAAACCATTGACCACATTAACGGTCATTGCATAACTATTCAAAGTACACGCCAACAATCCGTGCAATGTTGAGATGATGATTATTATTCGAAATTTTTGTGAGTGTCCTTTTTTTGTATTCTAGCTTTACATGGCTCTTCCTGTTAATGAGTAAAAGTGCATACTGTATTTTATTGCAAATGTACTTGAGTGAGAGTAAAATGTATTCAGTAAAAAACTACTCAAGTAAGTACAATTTATTTAAAATGTTAAAAAGTATGACAGTATTGGAACATGTTGGAATGGCTGGGAATTCTGATTACAGAACACGGCTGTCAAAGAAAAGTATAACTCAAAACAAATGCAGCCTACAGCAGGCTATAGTGCACAGTAAATACAGGCATTAGCCTACAGCAGGCTATAGTGCACAGTAAATACAGGTACAGGCATTAGCCTACAGCAGGTTATATTGCACAGTAAATACAGGTACAGGCAATAGCCTACAGCAGGCTATAGTGCACAGTAAATACAGGTACAGGCATTAGCCTACAGCAGGCTATAGTGCACAGTAAATACAGGTACAGGCATTAGCCTACAGCAGGTTATATTGCACAGTAAATACAGGTACAGGCAATAGCCTACAGCAGGCTATAGTGCACAGTAAATACAGGTACAGGCAATAGCCTACAGCAGGCTATAGTGCACAGTAAATACAGGTACAGGCATTAGCCTACAGCAGGCTATAGTGCACAGTAAATACAGGTACAGGCATTAGTCTACAGCAGGCTATAGTGCACAGTAAATACAGGTACAGGCATTAGTCTACAGCAGGCTATAGTGCACAGTAAATACAGCTACAGGCAATAGCCTACAGCAGGCTATAGTGCACAGTAAATACAGCTACAGGCAATAGCCTACAGCAGGTTATATTGCACAGTAAATACAGGTACAGGCATTAGCCTACAGCAGGCTATAGTGCACAGTAAATACAGGTACAGGCAATAGCCTACAGCAGGCTATAGTGCACAGTAAATACAGGTACAGGCATTAGCCTACAGCAGGCTATAGTGCACAGTAAATACAGGTACAGGCAATAGCCTACAGCAGGCTATAGTGCACAGTAAATACAGGTACAGGCAATAGCCTACAGCAGGCTATAGTGCACAGTAAATACAGGTACAGGCATTAGTCTACAGCAGGCTATATTGCACAGTAAATACAGGTACAGGCATTAGTCTACAGCAGGTTATATTGCACAGTAAATACAGCTACAGGCATTAGCCTACAGCAGGTTATATTGCACAGTAAATACAGGTACAGGCATTAGCCTACAGCAGGCTATAGTGCACAGTAAATACAGGTACAGGCAATAGCCTACAGCAGGTTATATTGCACAGTAAATACAGGTACAGGCATTAGCCTACAGCAGGTTATATTGCACAGTAAATACAGGTACACGCATTAGCCTACAGCAGGCTATAGTGCACAGTAAATACAGGTACAGGCATTAGCCTACAGCAGGTTATATTGCACAGTAAATACAGGTACAGGCAATACATATGGCTGCTTGCTCATCACAATCCTGTCGGTGCACCATTGAGTTCAACCACCTTGGGCAGAACATTGTCCAGGTGGTCAATGTATATGTTGCAGTCTTCTCTGGTGATTGTCGTGGACCAAAACGTGTTGATTGCCTCCATCAGTTCCTTCTTGGTCTTCGGCTTCTTCTCACGCTGAATGAACTCCTTCAGTGAAGGCCAAACCAATTCTATGGGATTTAAATCGGGCGACCTAAAGATGTCAATGACAAAGTCAATACAGTGACTTCACAACATGGATACATGCCCAACATAACTACTACTACTAATAATAATGATAATATTATTATTAATAATACTAATAATAATAATAATAATTATTATTAATACATTGTTAGGAAACTCACTCTGCTGGTGTCTTCACCCAGTTCAGTCCTTCGTTCTCTATACACAGGCATGCCGCGGTGTGCTTGGGGTTATTGTCTGTTGGAAAGTCAACAAAAGACAAATAAATCATTTAATGATGTGTGTTACTCACAGATATACGGCAATGTTCTGACTGACAGCAATATGTTTGTACCTTGAAAGAAACGGTGTCCAGTAAAAGCAAAATAGCGTTTTATGTAGGGTGCCGCCACTCGTCGTATAATCTGTTCTTCATAGAAGTTCTGATCCATAAACCCTACAGCAGACACACACACACACACACACACACACAGTTGATGTCCAGCTTTAGGTGAGACATGTCATTATGATGTGCCATTGTGGTACATATTTTGCAGGCGGCTACCTACCTTCAAAAATCAGCAACGGCCCGGGTCCTTGGCGACTAATACCGGACCAAACGTGCAGCTCTACGGGATGGCTCGGCTTCTTCTTGGCGGGTCGTTCCAGAACCACAGTGCTTCTCCCCGTGAAGAAGACATCATCAAACTTCTCCCCAGAGGCGATCCACTCCCGGGCCTGCTGCAAACGCAGTGCTCTGTTCACCTCTTGTGTCAGTGGGACGGTACTGAAACAAGAAGGCAATAATTAATAGTTGTAATATCATTCGAAATATTGCTAAATTGCTAAAGTGGGCATGACTTTGGCTCTCTAAAGAATGATGATAAAATAATAATAATATTTATAATGTATTATAATAAGTGCATTATTATTATAATTAAAATAAAGCTCATCATTGGCTTCCTGCAATACAGTATGCTTACCGAACTTGTCCATATTCCGAGCGAAATGTCTTCATCGCCTTCTTTATCGACGTGATTCCAATGCCCACATTGTGATTCGTCTCCAGGTCACTTTGAATTTGCCAGGGATTGCGCTCGGGGGCGGCCATCAGCATTGCACCTATGGCGTCGCACACTGAGCTGAAATATAAAAGAACAGTCATTTAACTGTTTAACTCAATGCACGGTGTGATCATTTTCCGTCGTTAGGGTATTTTGCAGTTTCTGTCAAATCAAAAGCAAACCTTTTCAGTTTGTAGGCTGTGCGCCGCTTCTGTTCAGTGGGCCTTTTCCTGCAGTGGAATCTGATCCTGTCGAGTGTAGCGTGCACACCAGAATCTTGCAGGTGTTTTGCGATGTGTTTGGTGCTGTAGCCCTCCCTCCACATCTCTCTGATCCATTCACTCGTGTGTGGCGTCAGCTTCTTACCCATCGTTGTGCTGTAGTACAGTTACAGCAACAGTCAGAATCCTGCTGATTCAGTCGGCTGTAGACCACTGGAATTGCTGTTTACAACATTTTACAATAATAAGTGGCTGAAAACTCAGTGATTGAAGCTGAAAACTCACCAGGCAAACAGCTCAAGCTGGAGGTGAGCCTTTGTCAGTTCAACTGACACCACTGACTCTCTCTAGAAATGTCCCTGGACGTTACTTTTCTCCTTGAGTCACGTTTCTCTAAGTCAGTGTGTGGAGTCAGCAGCAGGTTGAAGTGGCAGTAAGTCTCCTGTCCAGTGTGTGGAGTCAGCAGCAGGTTGAAGTGGCAGTATTCTCTAAGTCTCCTGTCCAGTGTGTGGAGTCAGCAGCAGTATTCCAGTATTCCTTCCTGCTTCTGACGTCCTTCCTCAGTGGAAGTTGTGGTTTAGGTCTGAAGGTGAAGCTTCTTTTATGCTCTGTTCTGAGAGGCTTTCAGACGTGTCCTGAAGGTCTGAGGGGGCTTCTGCTTGCCCCTCCCCCTCCACAGTGATTGGCCAGATGTAAAGAGGTGTGAAGGGACTGGGAATGGAGGGAGCTGCAAATGTCTTCTCCTCAGAACAACTTGTGGTAAAGCTGCTGTGTAGAAAAAGCAGGTAGTAGTTTTGATATGAAATGACTGAGTGATAGTAGAGACACTATGGCAGCAAAGTGCAATTTGTAAAAAACTAAAACAAAAAACCAGACGGGGATATTATTGGAATGCATTTTTCCCTGGTGATATTTTAATCGAGTGCACAGGTACACAACCCCTATCAAGTGTTTCCCCCAAATAATTCAGTCCACATCTGTCATATATGAGACACAAACAGAGAGAGAATTTCAAAGGGGACATTATTTGCGAGTTTAGTTCGGTGACTTTTTTTTATTTTGAGCCACAAACACCAGTTATTTTGTCAAGTCTTTACACACCTTTTAAAGTCGTTGAAGTACAAGTCGAAGTCAAGTACCATGTGATGTCACCAGAAACCAAGGTTATTAGTTAACTAAAACTAAACTAAAAATTAAAACTAGATATGGAAAAAATTAAATAAAACAGATGTTACCAAAAAAAATACTTCGAAAATTGACTTAAAACGTTTCTTTGTCTTTGTCAACTTGGTCAAATTTGCAACACAACAAGCATGTGGAGGATTTTATTTTATTTGATTGATTTATTTGCATGTCATGCACACAGGGTGCCCAGCCCTCATGGGTTATAAGACACCAACATAGATCGCAGTGGTACATTTAAATCAACCTCAATTGTAAATCAACATACTGCTCAAACAATGCAATATATAAATCAAATCATTACATCACTCTCTAAACAAAATGATCTTTGTTCCCACCAGGCCTGACAGATCAAATTTGCTACAAAGAAAGTTTCTTTCTTGAAACACAGCTCAAGTTTCTCATATCATCCATTTAAAAAAACATATTTAAGAGAACATTTTACTAAAGAGTACATCCCTTGCATCTTAGTATGCAGCAGTAGAAGAAAAAATGAATCTTGTTGTCAATTGAACTTAACTCACATAGCAAAGAGAGTCTGTCTTCAGGGGTAGCATTAAACCTGCCAGTCTCTAGCGCTAAAGGAAGCGTTCCACAGTCTAACTGATGAATTGGTGCATATATGTTTATTACGTAAAATATAAAAAATAATGATAATTAAAAAAAACAATAAAAACTAAACTGAAACAAACAAACCCAGTCTGGAAAGTAACTGAATTGAAAACGAAAGTTAAAAATCAAATACTACTACTACTACTACCAATAATATTAAGATATTAAGAATAATAAAACTAATCAAAATACAAAAGTATAACTCTACCAGAACCCAAGTAGAGTCTCAGGGAATTATAATCGTGACTCAAGTCAGAAATCCAGATGACTGGGTTAGAAGATGAGATGATTCAGATCATCATAAAAGGTGTTTACATTCTGGCACAGTAAAAACACTTGCAGTACTGAGATCCACCACTATCACCTCTAACTCAGTTGCTCCCTGGTTACAGAGACCTTCACTGGTAAGATCTTCATAGGGAGATAAGACTTAGATGCATTATACCCATGCTCTGTAGGGTTATAGTTAAACCATGGCAACAGCATGTTAGTGAAAGACAGTGTGAAGGTGTGCAGGTGTGTGTTGGTATCAGCATCAGTGAATGACAGCTTTCCTCTGTCGCAGTCCAGATCCACTCTGACCCTCTGGAGCTCTTTTACTGGAAGAAAACTGACTGGATCTGGAAATTCATATGACATGTATTTCTGAGTATATTGAGGATATGACCCGATTTTCCAGAATCCATGGTGGTCTTTGTTCCACTCAGACTCTATCACACCCACTTCCCAGTATGGAATGTCTCCAACATCAACATCCCAGCTGTGAGTTCCTGAGCTAAAGCCATCAGAGCCCAGGACACCATTGAAGTAGATGCTCCTCTCTGGATTGTGAGGAAGCTGCCGTCTCTCTCCCCATGTCACACTGGTCAGATCTTCAGACATGACGTGGTTTGTACCGGCAGAGTTGGGGTCCAGAATCACAGGAGTGTAGGAGACCATCTCCTTCATCTTGTCCCAGACTGTGAAGCTCAGGTTGCCCAGGTGTTTGGCCGTGTCTATCAGAGCTCCTGAGCTCAGCTTGGGGTCCTCCACCGGGGAAGACTGGACTGGAAGACTTTCCACTGAAGCCTTGTAGTTCTGTAGGAACGAGACATCTTCAACTTCCAGCTCCTTCTCTGCGGCTCTGACTGTGTCGGAAAGAGCTGCTATCTCTCTGCTCAGACCCTCAATCTTCTCCTCCATCGTCTGACTCTTCTGCTCCTCTTCCTCCCTCAGTGCAGTGATCCTGGCCTCCTCTTCTTCTTGGAGAAACTGGTGAAGCTTCTTGAAGTCCTCTTGAATCTGCCTCTCTGTGTGTTGGGCCTGGACCTTCATGTGTTCTGCTGTTAGATCCCAGTTCCTTTTATAATATTTAAAGATCTCTAGTTTGAACTTTATGGGCTTCAGTGATTCCTGAAGTTGCTCCTTGAGATCCAGTGCAGCTTCATTGATGGGTCTCATTCTGTGGTTGCTGTGTGCTTTTGAATGCAGGCAAACAACACACACTGGCTTCTGATGGTCCAGACAGAAGAGCTTGAGTTTCTCATTGTGCAGACTGCAGAGAAGCTCAGATCCTGCTGAAGCTCTGTGATCTCTCTCCAGTAAGAACGCCTCACACAGGTTCTTTAACACCAAGCTAACAGGTGGATTCTTTGAAGATATTTGCTTACAAAATGGACACTCACGTATTTGTTTCTGTGTCCACCATCTCTGCAGACAGGCTCTACAGAAGCTGTGGCTGCACGACAGGACAACAGGCTCTTTAAAGATGTCGTGGCAGACACGACAGGAGAAATCCTCCTCTGATAGTGAAGCCATGTTCTGTCTGAGTGAAGGCTGAAAACTCACCAGGCAAACAGCTCAAGGTGGAAGTGAGCCGTGTCAGTTTTGGCACCACTCTCTCTAGAAAAGTCCCTGGACGTTACTTTCTCCTTGAGTCACGTTTCTCTAAGTCTCCTGTCCAGTGTGTGGAGTCAGCAGCAGGTTGAAGTGGCAGTATTCTCTAAGTCTCCTGTCCAGTGTGTGGAGTCAGCAGCAGGTTGAAGTGGCAGTATTCTCTAAGTCTCCTGTCCAGTGTGTGGAGTCAGCAGCAGGTTGAAGTGGCAGTATTCTCTAAGTCTCCTGTCCAGTGTGTGGAGTCAGCAGCAGGTTGAAGTGTCCTTCAGTGGAAGTTGTGGTTTAGGTCTGAAGGTGAAGCTTCTTTTATGCTCTGTTCTGAGAGGCTTTCAGACGTGTCCTGAAGGTCTGAGGGGGCTTCTGCTTGCCCCTCCCCCTCCACAGTGATTGGCCAGATGTAAAGAGGTGTGAAGGGACTGGGAATGGAGGGAGCTGCAAATGTCTTCTCCTCAGAACAACTTGTGGTAAAGCTGCTGTGTAGAAAAAGCAGGTAGTAGTTTTATATGAAATGATATATATGAAATGATATATGAGACACAAACACAAAGAGAGAGAGGAAGAAGAAGAGAATATCCAAGAGGAAATTATTTGCAAAATTTTATGTTGAGTTTAGTTCCCCCAAAATGAGTCACTCACCCCCATGCTTTAGTCCACAAAACATTTGTGGAGTTTCACAGCAGAACACTGTTGCAGAATTATCCTCAACAATTGATGTGGATAGTGACCAACTTTTAAACAGAAAACAAACAACAGAATATAAATAAATAAATAGAAATGTATCCATACTGCTCACCTGGTGTAATCCAAGTCACCACAAGCCCTGAGATGCAAATAGAGTACTGCAGGGATGACATATTTTTGTAGGCTTAAGCAGAAATTGCCGCCATGTTGGTTCGTCGGAGGGGAAAAGTCTTTGTGGTTTTAGAATGGAGATTTCACTTAAATGCATCAAATAACATCTGTGGTTAACAAAGGTTTATGGATAAGGATAATCTTCACGAACGTTAATCACTGGTATGCCTTTTGAAGCGTTTTCTAAAAACCGTGTTAAAAAACACATTTATGTTCCAAAAGTTATTCACGTTTATGAAGAATATCATGCGGAACCCAAATTCCCATAATCTTTTGTTAACCACAGACCTTATTTTATGGATTTAAGTGAAATCCCCATTCTAAAAGCCCATTCACTTTTCCCCTGACGAACCAGGAAGTATACTTTGTGTGGTGCTCTTATTGTTTATGAAGAATGCTGCAACAGTGTTTTGTTATGAAACTCTAGTCACACATTTTGTGGACTAAAAAACGTCACCCATCCTTCCATCAGCAGGGGGCGAGTAGATTCATAATGACTGAATTTTCATTTTTGGGTGAACTTATCCTTTAATTTTTTCAGCTCATAATCACCTATTAGGTCTCAGCAGAGATACATTATTTATAAATGTGTCTTGACTTCCTTTTCCTCTAAGCCTGATTCACATTCTAGTTCAGTAAATAGGGTTCCATATTGTCACCATATCATACAGTAAGAAGAATGCAGATCAGATCATAAAGCAGACCTATCCTGGAGTGATGGGAGGAGAGGAGAGGGCTAGTGAGAGGTCTGTCCTGTTGTCTTTCAAATGAACAGTGAAACGTGTTCAGGTCGTTGGCCAGGTGGGGCTTAGGCTTGTATAGTTGATGATGGCCTTCAGCCGTCCAGACAGACGACGGCTCGTTGGCAGAGAGCTGTTGTTGAAATCCCCCTGAGTGCTGTCGTTTGGTCTCATTCACTGCCTTGCTCAACGACTACTTGGACGATCTAAACCTGTCTTTGTCTCCACTCCTGAAAGCCTCTTCCTTGTCTAGATGGAGAGGTCAGAGTTGAGCTGTGAACCGGTGTGTATCCTGTTAGCTGGCCTGACCACAACATTGTATTTATAACTAAAATAAGCACGATTCCAAAGACACCACCCAGGGTAATACTAGTAAAGAGGAGTTTGAAAAGATTCAATTGTGAGGAATTCAAAGGGGATCTAGCTGTATTCCTCTAGGCTGTGATGACCTTCGACCTGCGCCCTCCCTCGTGCTACAACCCAGTGAGCCGTGCTGAGATACAGCACCGCTCCTGTGATGTTGCTTAATGATCCACACAGGAACGCTCATCATAAAGTTCTACTGTCCTCTTTTATGTTTCTCCATAACCACGTTTTATGCAGCTTTATCCATGTGTTGATGAGACAATAAGCAAACATCTGTTCACATTTCTCATCCTGTTGGAAACACCCAGTTCCCACAATGAAAAGAAGTATCTTAGTATCTCATATCTCATATCTTACATCTTTACGTGTGTGTGTGTGTGTGTGTGTGTGTGTGTGTGTGTGTGTGTGTGTGTGTGGGGGGGGGGGGGTTCTTGTATATGAACACAATAAATCCCAGTTTACTTCAAAAGAACCAACAACAAACATGATTACTATTGTAAGTGGTGACTCCATTCATATTTTAGAGGACGGAGAGTTTTGCTTCTGAATTTAGCATGAAAACAACTAACTTTTTGCAGCAGTGTGGTGACTGTTCTGAGAGCAGGCCAAATCAATTGTTCAGACCTACTGTATTAACATGCGTCTTGGGTGATCTGATCACAAGTGAACCGCTCTAAGGCTGGTTGGGTTCTGTGCTGAACAAAGTTGAACATTGTGGTAATCTGGGATTTCATACTTGCACACACACAACTGTATAACTCTTGTGTCTGTCCTGTGTCAGATTATGCTTCTGGGGTTTGCGTGATCATCCAAGCTGTAACACTGTGCATTAAAGAGCCATCCGTTACTTTCTAGGAGTTCATAAATTCACTTCAGTTATGGTGATATGTGGTGATATGGGATGGGAATCCCCAAGCATCAGACACAAAAGTCAAATGCTGCGACTCTGGAATAGACTTGTGAGAATGTTTGATCAAAGACTCACTAAGAAGATATTTAATTAAGACATCGCCCATAGACATCCCTGGGCAAATGAATTGAAATCCCAATTTTATTCGAACAATTTGTAATTTATTTTTCATAACAGGTTATTATGTAATACCCGAGAGACTGAGTAATATGTTTATTTTTTTTATAAAGATAAACGGTCTGTTGACTTATGGTATCAACCCAAACTAAGAACATATCATCGTCTAAAAGACAGTTACGGTGTGGAGCCCTACAGTATGTGAAGTTTGACTTGGAGATACTGAAAAGATCTGTGTGCCCAGTTACGCTCTGGAACTCTTCCCTTAGCACTAGAGACTGGTAGGTTTCATGCTCCCCCTCTGTTTACCATGTGAATTACATGACATTGAAACAGAGATTCATGTTTGGTTCTATTGCACTGTGTATGATGATGCAATATGATGATGCAAGGGAAGTGCTCTTTATGATTCAAGAAACTGAAGTTGTGTTTAAATAAAGTGAATCTTCCCCACAGCAGATTGTATTCGTCAGGCAGCAAAGACACAACATTTTGCTTAGGAAGTGATGGAATGATTTGTTTTGCTGTCTGAGCAGTATGCTGACTGTTAACTTGAATGTAGCATCATAGCTTATAGTTTATTGTTGTATTTTGTATTTTTGTGTGTGTCTTGGAAACCCATGAGGGTTGAGCATCGTCGAATGAATGCATGATACATTACTAAAATCAATCAATCAAGGCCCTGTGCAGACCTATTAACATGCGTCTTGGGTGATCTGATCACAAGTGGACAGCTCTAAGTACGTCAGTTCACAGCTGACGTTAGAATGTGTCTCCACATGCATCTCCAGTGATCACTTGTGATCGGATCTCACTCCCCCGCTCTATATGCAAATACACGCATACATCATTTATGCTCGCACTTGGACAGAATGACACACACACACACACACACACACACACACAAGGAACGCTTTAGCGCTTTATTTTGTTTTACAATGTGCTTTAATATAGGAATTCCAATTTTCAATGACCTCTTGTTTTAATGCGATCACAGATGTTTCACAGAGACATTCTTCAACTGTGCTTTTATTTTGAAAGTTTACATTTGAGCCGATTTAATTTTCAAATCTCCATCCTCTCTTCCTCTCTGCTCTGCAGGCAGTTTCACATGAAGTCCAGCCATCACATGACAGCTGGACTCAGCCCTGATTGGCTCGCCTCACAGCAGAATTACTGAAATCCGTCCAGTAGGTAAGTTATTACCTCATTTGAATTGACAGGAGCAGGTGTTGTCGGCCAATCAGAGGCCGGCAATTGTGAAGAGCTCTAAACAGGAGGTAGAGCGGGTCATCCACTAATCATTCAGAAGGTTGGTGGTTCGATCCCCGTCTCCTCCGGTGTACATGCATGTCGGAGTGCCCTTGGGCAAGATACTGAACCGCAAATTGCTCCTGATGGCTGTGCCAGCACCCTGCGTGGCAGTGTGCCACCATCGGTGTGTGAATGGGTGAATGTAGTCGTGTGCTGGGAAGTGCTTTGAGTGGTCAGTAGACTAAAAAGCGCTCTGTATGAATGCAGACCATTTAGCATTTAGCACTGAAGAACATCCTGAGCTATGGAAGATCTGACAATATAATCACAACAACAGAATAATCCAAGTCAAACCACCTGATGCTCTCTCTCTCTCTCTCTCTCTCTCTCTCTCAAGCTCCACCCCCCTCCATTCTCCCCCCCTGTGTTAATTTCAGAACAGAAGTCAGACACCTGCGTCTCTATTTGATAAATATTGAATCTGCCAGAGTTAGAAATTGAGTTTTAACAAGGCCAACACACACATGTGCACGCACGCACACACACACACACACACACACACACACACACACACACACACACACACACACACACACACACACACACACACAGACACACACACACACACACACACACACACACAGACACACACACACACACACACACACACACACACACACACACACACACACACTAATGCACATGAATCACAAAATGTACACATACATAAGCACACATTCTCTCTCACCTTTCTCTCTCCACCCCCCTCTCTCTAAACACACAAAATGACTGACAGTTGTGTGTGTGTGTCTGCGTGCGTGCTTATGTGTGTGTGTGTGTGTGTGTGTGTGTGTGTGTGTGTGTGTGTGTGTGTGCGTGCTTGTGTGTGTGTGTGTGTGTGTGTGTGTGTGTGTGTGTGTGTGTGTGTGTGTGCGCGTGCATAGGTGTATTAGCTACCTCTGCCAGCACATTTGGACCAGGGTTTGTTTGTGTCCCATGCCATCTGTCTGTTAGGAGAGTAGCTCAGAAAGTTCTGGATATTTGCATGAAACTTTGTGGAAATCCAGAAGACCAGTGGAACATGTTTGAAACAGGAGTGCCCTTGTGCCTGTGGTGATAAAGGAGTTGGACGGTCTATCTAAACATGGTGAAACTACACAACTAGGCTCGGCACGGTAGTCGGCAAGGGAGCTGGAAGGTGGGTGCTGAGGGTGCTGCAGCACCCCCTGGTGGCAAGAGATGGGATTTTTGAAATTGTTGGATTTGGCTGTCTTGTGTTTATACCACCAACAAAATACATTAAAAAACAGTTTGTGCTTCCCAGCTCTAATTTTATTTCATACACTCTCTCTTCAAAAGTGTTAGTTTTTCATCATAATCTGGTTTTCCTAATAATAATAATAAGTTCAGTGTTTATGCCTGTGTTGCTGTCTGTTGTAGTGTAAAACGACTAAAGGGAGAGCACCGATAGCCCCTTCCTTACAGCACCCCCTACCTAAAAGTACTTCCAGCGCCACTGGTAGTCGGTGTTACCGGTGTTACACGGGGGTGTGTTACCGGTGTTACACGGTGGTGTGTTACCGGTGTTACGCCGTGGTGTGTTACACGGTGGTGTGTTACCGGTGTTACACAGTGGTGTGTTACCGGTGTTACACGGTGGTGTGTTACCGGTGTTACACAGTGGTGTGTTACCGGTGTTACACGGTGGTGTGTTACCGGTGTTACACAGTGGTGTGTTACCGGTGTTACACAGTGGTGTGTTACCGGTGTTACACAGTGGTGTGTTACCGGTGTTACACGGTGGTGTGTTACCGGTGTTACACAGTGGTGTGTTACCGGTGTTACACGGTGGTGTGTTACCGGTGTTACACAGTGGTGTGTTACCGGTGTTACACGGTGGTGTGTTACCGGTGTTACACAGTGGTGTGTTACCGGTGTTACACAGTGGTGTGTTACCGGTGTTACACAGTGGTGTGTTACCGGTGTTACACGGTGGTGTGTTACCGGTGTTACACAGTGGTGTGTTACCGGTGTTACACGGTGGTGTGTTACCGGTGTTACACAGTGGTGTGTTACCGGTGTTACACGGTGGTGTGTTACCGGTGTTACACAGTGGTGTGTTACCGGTGTTACACGGTGGTGTGTTACCGGTGTTACACGGTGGTGTGTTACCGGTGTTACACAGTGGTGTGTTACCGGTGTTACACGGTGGTGTGTTACCGGTGTTACATGGTGGTGTGTTACCGGTGTTACACCGTGGTGTGTTACCGGTGTTACACGGTGGTGTGTTACCGGTGTTACACGGTGGTGTGTTACCGGTGTTACACGGTGGTGTGTTACCGGTGTTACACGGTGGTGTGTTACCGGTGTTACACGGTGGTGTGTTACCGGTGTTACACGGTGGTGTGTTACCGGTGTTACACGGTGGTGTGTTACCGGTGTTACACGGTGGTGTGTTACCGGTGTTACACGGTGGTGGGGCATACATCGATTACATAACATGGCCACCGGTAAGACTGTTCAGTTTGATCAAGAAATGAAAGAAAAAACTCCGCCCACTCGTGCCAGTTTCAGCGTGCGCCGGGGTGAATTACAAGCGCTCCCTCTGGGCGGCACTGTGACAAACTAGCTGGCTAAACAGAGCTGTGCTGCAGTGTTGATATTCTGTTTGTTTTTATAAAGACAGAAGAAGAGCTGCAGTTATGCTGTAACTAAAGTCTCATCATGGAGCGAGCGCGCAGCTGAAGCACATGGCTAATTAATATGGACGTTATTTGTCATATAGTTTACACATGCTCAAAAAGAATGCAGCGCTCACCCTGTACTTTACTAACGTAGCATCAATGCTAGCAGGACATACCCAGCTATCGTCATTGCCTGCTTATTGCTGCTTGCTGGTAATGTTAATCCCATGTCAGATTTGTCGCTAACGTCGCTAGGAGCTAGCCCACTGGAAATAACAGACCCCGACCAAAAAGGAGAAAAAAAGCAGTTGAGCGGTTGTCATTGTTTATTACTGGAGAGTTTACCCTACCTGTAGCCGCCGGGCCACGATGTCTCACATTTCATTCTTGAAACAGTTAGCCAATCGGAACAGAGGGTGGTTAATATTAATGAGCCTTAAAGAGACGGCAACATAAACAGCCTGGTCTTGGTATGAAGGTGTGGAAATGCATTGAGAGTGTTTTTGCTTGATGCAGCACACAGCTTGGAGTGGACGTCAAAACACAACAAAGTGTCAGTCGTGTGTATCTTGTTTCATGTAATTCATCACAATGAGGTGTCTCTTGTGCACACACAACACATACACACAACACACAATATACACAACACACAAACACAACACACAATAGACACAACACAAACACAACACACACACAACACACAATATACACAACACAAACACAACACACACAACACACAATATACACAACACAAACACAACACACGCAATATATACAACACAGCACAGACAACACAACACACAATACACACACACAAAACAGACTACACACAATACACACAACACACACAGCACCATCTCATGCCCTCAATGTCGTAAATCACGGCCTCAGAGTCCAAACATATTTCATTCACCTGCCTGCCTGCTGCTTTGTCTCTGTCCTGTGTGTGTGTGTGTGTGTGTGTGTATGTGTATGTGTATGTGCGTGCGTGTGTGTGTGTCTGTGTGTGTGTGTTTATGTGTGTGTGTGCGTGTGTGTGTGCGTGCGTGTGTGTCTGTATATTAACCTCCTGCTGAACAAGGACACATGTGTTTGCCAGTCTGCAGGCTGTGTATGAAGGACACAGCAGCCTGGCTCCAGTGTGCAGATGCTGGATCAGCACTCTGCACACTGGCTTTACAGGCAGTCAGGCTAAAAGCACATCGCTTCTCTACATTCTGACCAGACTTTCCATCCGGTAATTAATTATTTTTTTTACCGGGAAAATCTGTTAAAGTCTGACATAATTGATTAAAATCTCTCTGGTCATGATGTGAAAATAAGCACTTCTAAGCACAATTTGAATTGTATTAAAATAGGCTCAAATTAAATGTCCCTGGCTGGCACACTGGATAGGGGGGTCTCACAGGCACCTTCTACAGACTGGAGAGCCACCACCGCGGGTAAGTTCAACTAGCAGCAAGACCTTCTTCTTCTTCTGTTTAGTTTAATGGTGGCCGGCATCCCTAAATACTCAGATTACCCTCATCTACTGGACCTGGGATATTTCCTATCATCTTTACTCCGCCCCCTAGGTTGACGGACAGCCTCCAATAATCTATAATAATCTGGGGAACTATAGGTAAAGTCAATTTGGGCGTCCTACTTTGCTGTGTTATCAGATGCACTTCTAAGCATATTGAGGCCTTTACTATACAGATGTTCATTCATCATTTGAGAGAAACCCTGGTAGCCTCTGGGTGGTGGAGCCAGGAGCTAATAGCGTTTAGCTTCTGGATGTGACGTGAAGAGGGAGGGAGTGTGCAGACGTCTCGCCTCATTTGTCTGTCACTCAGCTTTCCACTTTCAAGAGGAATTGATGAGAACTTAGAATTAAGCAAAAATAATTTGTTAAAGAAATATATCATAAATCAGCATGGCAAAGGCCACTGTTTCCAGTCAGATATGAGATCAGACAGTAACAAAAGTTTATTGGGATCTTTGATCAGTCTTTCAGCGGAGCCTTGAGGAAAGTGACTCATGTTATTTTGAAGAATGAGAGCTTATGAACTTGTTCAGAGAGCGTATGAACTTATTCAGAGAGCTTATGAACTTGTTCAGAGAGCTTATGAACGTGTTCAGAGAGCTTATTATGAGCGTGTTCAGAGAGCTTATGAACGTGTTCAGAGAGCTTATTATGAGCGTGTTCAGAGAGCTTATGAACGTGTTTAGAGAGCTTGTGAACTTGTTCAGAGAGCTTATGAACTTGTTCAGAGAGCTTATGAACTTGTTCAGAGAGCTTATGAACGTGTTCAGAGAGCTTGTGAACTTGTTCAGAGAGCTTATGAACTTGTTCAGAGAGCTTATGAACTTGTTCAGAGAGCTTATGAACGTGTTCAGAGAGCTTGTGAACTTGTTCAGAGAGCTTATGAACTTGTTCAGAGAGCTTATGAACTTGTTCAGAGAGCTTATGAACTTGCAGCTTATGAACTTGTTCAGAGAGCTTATGAACTTGTTCAGAGAGCTTATGAACTTGTTCAGAGAGCTTATGAACTTGCAGCTTATGAACTTGTTCAGAGAGCTTATGAACTTGTTCAGAGAGCTTATGAACTTGTTCAGAGAGCTTGTGAACTTGTTCAGAGAGCTTATGAATAGGGGTGGGAATCGCTGAGTAGCTCACGATACGATATCGTCACGATACTTGGCCCTCGATAACGATATATCACGATACTGCGATACTGCGATACTGCGATATATTGGAAGACGATACATCACGATACCTGTGTAACAAGTGAAAAAAATACCTCTGAAGGCAAAAAATCATGTATTATGCATTTATTAGCAGAATTGACATGAACTCTCTGAGTTCACTCACTCACTCATACCATTTTCGATACCACGGAGGAAAAGTTACACATTAAGTCTTTTTATTATTACTATTAAAACAAGAAAACCTATATAACCTACCTACCTACCTGTATAATTTCTAAAAGTAGATATTAATGATCAAACATTTCCATTCATGTAGCCTACAGTAGTTATGTTTTTGTTTCAACTACAAACATAAATAAAGTCAACTTGAAACTATGTTTCAACTACCACACACAGCATAATATTTTAGCCTGTTTATTGGAAAAAAAATAAAAAAAAAAAAAAAAAAAAAAAAAAATAATAATAATAATAATAATAATAAACATATCGATACTTGGCGCCAGTGTATCGATAACGTATCGCGGGTGGAAATATCGCGATAACGTGGGTATCGATATTTTGTCCCACCCCTACTTATGAACTTGTTTAGAGAGCTTGTGAACTTGTTCAGAGAGCTTATGAACTTGTTCAGAGAGCTTATGAACTTGTTCAGAGAGCTTATGAACTTGCAGCTTATGAACTTGTTCAGAGAGCTTATGAACTTGTTCAGAGAGCTTATGAACGTGTTTAGAGAGCTTGTGAACTTGTTCAGAGAGCTTATGAACTTGTTCAGAGAGCTTATGAACTTGTTCAGAGAGCTTATGAACTTGCAGCTTATGAACTTGTTCAGAGAGCTTATGAACTTGTTCAGAGAGCTTATGAACTTGTTCAGAGAGCTTATGAACTTGCAGCTTATGAACTTGTTCAGAGAGCTTATGAACTTGTTCAGAGAGCTTATGAACTTGTTCAGAGAGCTTATGAACTTGTTCAGAGAGCTTATGAACTTGTTCAGAGAGCTTATGAACTTGCAGCTTATGAACTTGTTCAGAGAGCTTATGAACTTGTTCAGAGAGCTTATGAACTTGCAGCTTATGGACTTGTTCAGAGAGCTTATGAACTTGCAGCTTATGAACTTGTTCAGAGAGCGTATGAACTTGAGAGCTTATGAACTTGTTCAGAGAGCTTATGAACTTGTTCAGAGAGCTTATGAACGTGTTCAGAGAGCTTATGAACGTGTTCAGAGAGCTTATGAACTTGTTCAGAGAGCTTATGAACGTGTTCAGAGAGCTTATGAACTTGTTCAGAGAGCTTATGAACTTGTTCAGAGAGCTTATGAACTTGTTCAGAGAGCTTATGAACGTGTTCAGAGAGCTTATGAACTTGTTCAGAGATCTTATGAACGTGTTCAGAGAGCTTATGAACTTGTTCAGAGATCTTATGAACGTGTTCAGAGAGCTTATGAACTTGTTCAGAGAGCTTATGAACGTGTTCAGAGAGCTTATGAACGTGTTCAGAGAGCTTATGAACTTGTTCAGAGAGCTTATTATGAGCGTGTTCAGAGAGCTTATGAACTTGTTCAGAGAGCTTATGAACGTGTTCAGAGAGCTTATGAACTTGTTCAGAGAGCTTATGAACTTGTTCAGAGAGCTTATGAACTTGTTCAGAGAGCTTATGAACGTGTTCAGAGAGCTTATGAACTTGCAGCTTATGAACTTGTTCAGAGAGCTTATGAACTTGTTCAGAGAGCGTATGAACTTGTTCAGAGAGCTTATGAACGTGTTCAGAGAGCTTATGAACTTGTTCAGAGAGCTTATGAACTTGTTCAGAGAGCTTATTAGTCAACACTGGACTGACGTCTGGCGTTGGATGCTTTACAGCCAATAAAAGATGGTGGACAGAGGCGACTTGTGATTGTGTGGAGTTTCTGAGCTGTGGATGAGAGGGAGAGGTTGAATATGACTTCGCTCTTTTAATAATGACATTTTCTAAGGCTTAGGAGCACTTTTACAATGAAAATGATTTGGGACTAACTCAGTGTAGAGCAAAATGCTTTCTATCTGTCTTCTGTCTGTCTGTATTCTGTCTGTCTATCTGAAATTTCTGAGTGGTTTCTGAGTGGTTTTATGTCTGCCCTGGTATCTGTCACCTTTTTTCACTCTCCATGACTTTGCATCTCTGTGTCAGCCCCAGCAGAACATTCTCCTCTTGTGATGTCACTCCTGTTGTTATGTCACACGCCCATTTATAAAATGCCACCTTTTCCTCCATATTTATACCCTGGGGGCCTGTGTGTGTTGGGGGGGGGGGGGGGGGGGGGGATATTTGTCTTTTTGGAGTATTTTCACTGTAATCATGAGCCCAAAATGTAAATTCAAATTTTGTTTTACCTGCACCATGCTCTTTAACTCATTGAGTGCCAGCCACTTTTGGAAAACGGATGCTCCCAGTGCCAGCCCTTTCAGAGCGTTTTCAGTGATAACTCAAGACCCACAGAATATTGTGTGATATTGCTATGTAAACACCGAACATGCCCAAAGAACGATGAGACTCTCTTGTATCATCAGCAAAAAAAAAATTATTGATATAATTTTCCGTTCTTTAGTTATCAGCCGGAGAAGATAGGTTGATTTCACCAAAAACAGACGTTTCAAACTAGAAGCTGAGATAATGAGCCTTTTGTGAAATTAAGCATTTCAAGCAAATCACTGACTCTGAAGCTAATATTTTCTGACCTGAAACATCTGAACAGTAATTTCCTTCAATAAAACAGCACCCCCACCCCCCTCAACTGCAAACTCCTCCTCCGTGGGAGTGTCTCTGGTGGCTCTGCTCGCTCTGCTGCGTGTGTCAGGCGAGTCTCTGCTGCCTGCGTCGGGTGGCGAGTCTCTGCTGCCTGCGGATCCACGTTCGCATGGCGGCCGCTCGTCGGGGGAGTCTGGATCGGGCTCGCTGAGTTCGTCTGACGTTTCTGGGGTTTCGGTTGTGACCTGGGATGAAGCTGCGTCCGATTCTGGGCTTTCTGCTGCGCATTTCAAAGTGCGCTGCACCCAGAGTCTATTTTCGGAGCGCTCCGCCGTTGTGCGCCGGCTCCCAGCGCGACACCGAAAAGCCAAACCATTCTCATGAGAATGGTTTGGCTTTGGTTTTCTTTTCTGGCGGCTAATCGTGTGGAGAAACTATCGCAGCAGAGACAGAGGGGCTCAGTTGTGGGAGCGGATTGGCTGCTGTTCGCAGCTAACGTTAGCTCCAGCCAGAGCAATCTGTGCCGCTCTGGCTCCAGCATGCATCGGTTTCCGTTTCATCACGGCTTTTTCTGCTGTTTTTCCTCACCTTTCTCAAATCTGGAGAGCACTGTCGCCACCTAATGGGTCCGTAAAATAGCTTATACACCTTCAAAATCCCCCATACTTTCACAGGAGATGCATCAGGCTTTGATCCACGTCCCACCGTCAAAAAACGCAATTGACGTCTTTAGACGTCATTGGCACTCAATGAGTTAAGTTAACAGGGTGGGTGGGGGATACACAGGTGCAGCCAGATACCACTGTCTGCTTCCAGCAGGGTCCAGTCAAGTCAAAACAAGTGAAAACTAGCTGTGTGCTAGTTTCACCCTCACCACCTGTTTGATTTGGCCAGCTGACCAATAAAACGGCATCAAGTATCAATTCAACTCAATTCAATCAACGTCATTGATCCCAGAGCTGCAGTTAGATTCTGGGCACTCAGACAAACACAAAGTTACTCAGAGCAGTATCAAAGTGGATATTCTGTGTAGGAGTGCTGCTACAGGGATAAGAGACAGATTATAGGTTATCCTTTAAGTTTAAACCAACATCAGGTTTAAGCGTCCAGGCAGGAGAGGAAGGCAGTGTTTTGCTTTGATCTGATTGGCTCACAGTCAGAGCGAGTGTACCGTGGCCAGCGCGGACAACGTATGAGAACCAGAGATAAACAAAGACTATTTTTTTTTTACCAAGAACAGTTGTTGTTCTGTGTGAGTTTGAGAGACTTGAGGCTGCTGCTGCAGCACAGAGGCAGAATGCTGGAAAGACACTGAGGCACAATAGTGAAATGTTGTGATGTGTTTTGATGCGTTTGTTTATGGAAATAAGCGGTAGAGAGAATACTCCAGGACAGCAGGTGGATTTGATTTGCCTTAAAGTGCCTGAAACATCTGTGCTGTCCTGGAGTAACCTGGTGAGGCAGCTGAACAAACATCACCACCACGCCACAAATCCACCTGGCCACGCTCCTATCTATTGGTTTTGACCAATCAGCGTCCGAGGAAGGAGGAGCCTGTCCTAAGTGGTTGAAGTTAGCTTGTGATAGACAGATGGTTCATCCAATCACCCGCATAGTATTCTTTTTGAAAGTGCCTGCCCTTTTTACCCCGGTTTTCCAACGTTGAGCTCCAAGATGCTGGTTCTCTGAAACAAACCATCTGGCAGCGTCAGGTTAGTCCTGGAGTATTTCCAGCAGCACCCACATAAATAACTCCGGGTTGAGCGTGTCTTTTGATCAAATGTTTTAATAAGGCTTATTTCAACCTCTCTCTTCTGCAGCATGTTAGCTAACGCTGGAAGGATTTGAGCATCACTTCTCTAACACCTCCAAATGCTTTCACAACTTGTCCAGTCAGCAGCAACAGAAGGCTTTGTGAACTCAATATGTCTTCTATTATCTCCTGCTGTGCTGGCTCCTCCTCTCCTTCTCTCCTCCTCTCTTCCTCTCCTCCTCCTCCTCCTCCTCTCCTCCTCTCTTCCTCTCCTCCTCTCCTCCTCCTCTTCTCCTCCTCTCCTCCTCCTCCTCTCCTCCTCTTCTCCTTCTCTCCTCTCCTCCTCTCTCATCTCCTCCTCTCCTCCTCTCCTCCTCCTCTCCTCCTCTCTTCCTCTCCTTCTCTCCTCCTCTCCTCCTCCTCTCCTCCTCCTCTTCTCCTCCTCTCCTCCTCCTCTCCTCATCTCCTCCTCTTCTCCTTCTCTCCTCTCCTCCTCTCTCATCTCCTCCTCCTCTCTTCCTCTCCTCCTCCTCTCCTCTCCTCCTCCTCTCCTCCTCCTCTCCTAATCTATTAGAATCTATTCTTTCTGGAAGCCACTTCAGTAGGAGGGCACAAAGTCCTGTCAGATGTTAGCTCTGTGCTAATGGAAGCTGTGCTTAGCAGAACTTAGTGCACACAGACAATGATCATCTATCCTCTGCTCGTCTCACCGGGACTGAATCGAGGGGAATAAAGGAGGGTTTAATAAACGCAGCGGAGACGATATATTTGCGTAGGCTGTGATTAGTGCAGGAGGTATTGTGTTCTCACAGTTCTGACCTCACGGTTCTCGCTAGAACAATGGAACAAAGACACTGTTCATTAACCAAGTTTTCCAAGTTCATCGCTATTGTTCACAGTGTGCTCGACACTTTGTTGCAGTTCTGTTAATCTCTATAAATAGACGTGGGTGTGTGTGTGTGTGTGTGGGGGGGGGGGGTGTTAAACTCTATAAATAGACGTGTGTGTGTGTGTGTGTGTGTGTGTGTGTTGTTAAACTCTATAAATAGACTTGTGTGTGTGGGGGGGGGGTTAAACTCTATAAATAGACTTGTGTGGGGGGGGGTGTAAATAGACGTGTGTGGGGGGGGGCATGTTAAACTCTATAAATAGAGGATGAAGAAAGTGTCGCACACTCACTGCTCCATATGCAAAACGTTTTTAATTAAATGACGTTTCGGCCTATGGCCTTCTTCAGATTTACAGACACTACATAACCGAGTGGTTTTTACAGGTCTGGATCTAATGTGTGTGTGTGTGTGTGTGTGTGTCTGTGTCTGTGTCTGGGGGGGGGAATGAATGAGAAAGGTCCACGAGACGTCTGGAGAACACAGTCCACTGAGCTGTGGGATATTCTCTGACAGGGTTCAGATGTCAGTTGCTTTTTAAAGTACAGAGTATTTATAGATGCTTTGTCCTTTTCTAAGAAATCAATATATGGCTAAATGTAATATGCATGCTTCATACTAGTCAACACCAGTTAGGGTTGAGCCGAGTACTCTGATGAAACGAGTATCCGGTACAGATTAATGTACTTTTTACTAGAGATGCTGCGATCCGATCATGTGATCGGATATCGGCGCGATATCAGCCAAAAAACATGGATTGGATCGGATCGGATTCCAGCGAAAATGACCGATCCAAGGCTCCGATATAAGCACTCCATTCCATGACTCCGCTCCAGGATTTCTATCCAGCATGCAGCAGCAGCACACAGAGGCCGCGTTGAGCCTAGGATGGCCAGGGCTTAGATCTGCGTGAGCACGACCCGTCGTAATTTGTCCAATTCAAGGTACATTAAAACGTTGTCTTGCTTCAACATACATCGCATCGCATAAACCATTTCCACCCGCAGGTTTGAGGAGTAGCTAACATAAACGTCAGATAAATACTCTCTATAGGCTAACGTTACCCACTGAGGCAGCTAACATGGCTAATTAGCTAGCTAACGCCAGCTATCCTTCTCCTCTAACTAACGATAACAAAACGTTATTGACTGAGCGAACGGCGCTGTACAGCAGGTCGTTATCAAGACGTATTGCACTGAAGAGAAGTAACATTAGAAAATGACAAAAGACTCCTCCAATCTGGCAGTGGAAATGTATGCACAAACTTTGTGTGTGTGTGTGAGAGAGACAGAAACAGAAACTGGGACAGGGCAGTGTGTGTGTGTGTGTGTGTGTGTGTGTGTGTGTGTGTGTGTGTGTGTGTGTGTGTGTGTGTGTGAGAGAGAGAGAGAGAGAGAGAGAGAGAGAGAGAGAGAGAGAGAGAGAGAGAGACAGGGAGAAGCTGACCAGAGATATTGTTGTTTGAGCAGTAGTGTTTGGTTACAGTTGGTACTTTTCTTCATAGCTGTTGTTCAAGATGTGAATGGGTCTTTCCAGACACAAGGTATAGACTTTTAACAAGGTGTGGACACACACCAACCCCTTTAGCAAAGGTATGAGCACACTGGAGCTTCAGATGCATGCTGGCTGCTTTAAAGACCCCCTCAAGTTAAAAAAGTTTTTCTTCTTCTTGTTCCTTCAGTTGGACGTCTGAGCTTCTCTGTGCAGAATGATGTCTGTGCAGAGTTTGACACTAGAAGACTGTTTTCACATCTGTCTGCTGAAAGTAGAAAGTTTCTCCCATTTTTATGGGCGTGGGCCTAAGAGCATGATGTGTGACATCACAGATAGTTTGGAAGCCAATTCTGGTCCAATATTCGGTACTAAGGCAAAGGTAGGGACACACACTGGGTACTAAAACAAAGTTAGGGACACACACTGGGTACTAAAACAAAGGTAGGGACACACACTGGGTACTAAGGCAAAGGTAGGGACACACACTGGGTACTAAAACAAAGGTAGGGACACACACTGGGTACTAAAACAAAGGTAGGGACACACACTGGGTACTAAAACAAAGTTAGGGACTAGGGATGTTCATCAATTATCGAAAATCGATAATCGATCGTTAAGGATTGGAATCGATCCTGTGGCATTTGGATCGATTTTTTTAATTATTAAAACATTTTTTTTTTTTTTTTTTTTGTGGACTAGGTTTGGGTGGAATTCGTTCCTCCTCGCCCCACTCCATTGCACAGCCGACTAACGTGAGGTGGAGCTTCATATAGTCTCTAGTTTTCTGGCTGGGCACGGGCCTTTGTGCCAACAAAACTGTTTTAAACATGGGAAATTCACACCGGCATGCGCCGGGGACAGCAGTGTTGGAGAGGAGACACATTGAAATAAAGAGTTCATTGAGGAGAACACGTTGTCTTTCGTATTTTCTGCCATAGGCATTCATTTTGTAAAAAAAAAAATATATATATATATATATATTGAAAATATTGAAAATTTTCTAAGTATTAATAAAATCGATGATCGATAATTGATCGTTAATTTTCACCGATTATCGATTTTGGAAAATTTTCAAAATGAACATCCCTATTAGGGACACACACTGGGTACTAAAACAAAGGTAGGGACACACACTGGGTACTAAAACAAAGGTAGGGACACACACTGGGTACTAAAACAAAGTTAGGGACACACACTGGGTACTAAAACAAAGGTAGGGACACACACACTGGGTACTAAAACAAAGGTAGGGACACACACTGGGTACTAAAACAAAGTTAGGGACACACACTGGGTACTAAAACAAAGGTAGGGACACACACTGGGTACTAAAACAAAGGTAGGGACACACACACTGGGTACTAAAACAAAGTTAGACACACACTGGGTACTAAAACAAAGGTAGGGACACACACTGGGTACTAAAACAAAGGTAGGGACACACACTGGGTACTAAAACAAAGGTAGGGACACACACACTGGGTACTAAAACAAAGGTAGGGACACACACACTGGGTACTAAAACAAAGGTAGGGACACACACTGGGTACTAAAACAAAGTTAGGGACACACACTGGGTACTAAAACAAAGGTAGGGACACACACTGGGTACTAAAACAAAGGTAGGGACACACACTGGGTACTAAAACAAAGTTAGGGACACACACTGGGTACTAAAACAAAGTTAGGGACACACACTGGGTACTAAAACAAAGGTAGGGACACACACTGGGTACTAAAACAAAGGTAGGGACACACACACTGGGTACTAAAACAAAGGTAGGGACACACACTGGGTACTAAAACAAAGGTAGGGACACACACTGGGTACTAAAACAAAGGTAGGGACACACACTGGGTACTAAAACAAAGTTAGACACACACTGGGTACTAAAACAAAGTTAGGGACACACACTGGGTACTAAAACAAAGTTAGGGACACACACTAGGTACTAAAACAAAGTTAGGGACACACACTGGATACTAAAACAAAGGTAGGGACACACACACTGGGTACTAAAACAAAGTTATGGACACACACAAGGCCAATTAACGCTGCGATCACACCGACGCGCCAAACAGGATTAGCAGTTCACACCTCCTGCTGTTGTGTACAGTGTGAAAACACATCGCACTACACAACCCGACGCGTTTGAAGACGTGTTGACTGTGATTTCTAATTAGCCGTTAAAGCTATACTATGCAACTATTTCATTTCATTTATCCTTCCCCTCAACAATATCTATTCTGATGCACACTATATACTGTGGCAGTGTGTTTATGGAGAGACGTTTTGTTTGGCTCTGCCCGGGACGTTTTCAGGCGGAGGCAATGTAGAGCTCCCACGTGGAGGCCCAGCCACTAACATCACTCACAGCACAACAGCCCAGCCAATAGCATCACTAAGATGTTCTCCTTCCGCAGTGCAGACTAAAACCAGGAAATGCAGCTTCTTCCCAGATCATTTTTTTAACTGTTTGGAGCTCATACCTCGATGGTTTGGAGGTAGGTGTGTGTTAATTTTAGGGCTGTCAGCGTTAACGCGTTAATCGCGATTCGATTGAGGGCCGACCATAACGCGTTAATCGCATGCCGCTATTTTGTCCCTTCGTCGCACCCGTGCTTGTAGTTAAGCCGTTCGGTTTCCTGTCTGCTGCTTGTGCAGGCATGGAAGAGAGCGACAGCAGTACGCTTCTAAATGGCTCGTTTTACTTTAAAAAACTCCCCAAGTGGCACAGTGGACAAGTCAAGAGCCGTAGTTTGCAACTTGTGGAAAACGGAATTAAAATATCACCGAAGTACATCGAGTTTGAGGCGAGCGATCACCTAAAAGTAGCTAGTGGCCAGCTAGCTAGTGCGAGACTCATCACTCATTCTTCATTCAGAGCCTCGGATGCGCGGGTCCTCTAACCACTGGGAGGTCGGCTCCAATGGCTTCACGCGATATACACGTTATCAATACACAGTTTCCAATACCGAGCCATTATTCACATGAAAGTGCCAAAGTTTTTAGCTCAGACACAGCCTTCTTCGGCTGTGTCATGTTGGGTTTCGACTGCTCCACAGCGCCGCCGCCGGAAGTATCGGTTCTAGATATATCAATCAATATCCTTTATTTAACCAGGTAAAAAACTAATTGAGATTATATTTTGTAGACATTGTTACCTCCTGTCTACATTCCACTTCTATTGAATTGAAAATAAATCTAAAATTCAAGATCACAAAGTACATTTATTTGCATTCATTTGATTCCCAATCACCACACACTGGTAAGAAAGTTAATCGCGATTAATCACCATTAAAAAAATTAATCGTTTGACAGCCCTAATTAATTTGTTTGTTTATTTGCATCATGCGCACAACAGCACGACCTCTGTGCAGGTTCACTTGCTCCCTCGCCCGCCCTGCCCGTGCTCTTATGACATCACTGATGACCACTGCTCCCTCACCCGCCCTGCCCGTGCTCTTATGACATCACTGATGACCACTGCACGTCACTGCCTCGCCTGCTTGTTTTGTCCTACCATGGATTTGGAAAAGAACCAAGGAATCGATTAGTAACCATGTCAACCTAGCATGTCGGAAAGGGGCCTAAATAATGCTAAATAGTTAGGCTAAATTTTGGCAATGGAAAAGTTGGCATGGCCATTTTCAAAGGGGCCCCTTGACCTCTCACCTCAAGTTATCTGGATGAAGAGTGGGTTCTATGGCTAGGGTTAGGGTTACACACCTTGAGTTGCATGCACTTTCTGTCAGAAAGGTGTCTTTCCCTTTGAAAATGTTTTTTTTAATCAACTCTAAATTGAACTCCAATAAAAGTTTTTAATAAAAGTTCTAATAAGGGTGTTGTTATTTGAAAATGTATTTGATATTTAGAATTTTAATTATCTATGAAATATAATCTTAATGTAATGTAATTTCACACATCATCAACATTTATTTTTGGCCCACGGCCCTCCATCCAGATACATTTTTGGCCCTTCATAGGAAAGAAGTTGGGCACCTCTGCTTGTGAGAGTAGCTCACACAAGACTACATGGACAGACTGGGTTCAGCACCAAGGAGAGCTGTGCAGAAGCTGTGATCTCAGTGCAGAGAACATCTG